>NW_026712439.1:0-600000 GCF_030504385.1 Musca domestica
GTCGTTCTGACAATGGCGTATGCAATTCTGCATTATTCATTCAGCTATAAACTCAATGGTTCTATTTTTCTATGGACAGTCAAAATTTTGGATTATCGAAATTTTCACGAAGTTCTGTAAAAATGTTCAGACGTGTGCAATTCGCAAATAAATGTATTAAATGTCGTTCTGACAATGGCGTATGCGATTCTGCATCATTCATTCTGCTATATACTCATTGGTTCTATTTTTTTTTATGGACAGTCAAAATTTTGAGATATTGAAATTTTCAGGAATTTCTGTACAAATGTTCAGACGAGTGCAACTAGCAAACAAATACCTTAAAAGTCGTTCTGACAATGGCATATGCAATTCTGCATCAACCATTCTGCTATAAACTCACTGGTTCTATTTTTTCTATGGACAGTCAAAATTTGGAGATATTGACATTTTTCACAAACTCTGCAAACAAATGCATTAAATGTCGTTCTGACAATGGCATATGCGATTCTGCATCATTCATTCTGCTATAAACTCAATGGTTCTATTTTTTCTATGGACAGTCAAAATTTTGGGATATCGAAATTTTCACCAATTTCTGTAAAAATGTTCAGACGTGTGCAATTAGCAAATAAATGCATTAACAGTCGTTCTGACAATGGTGTATGCGCTTCTACATCATCCATTCTGCTATAAACTCATTGGTTCTATTTTTTATATGGACATTCAAAATTTTGGGATATTGACATTTTTACGAATTTCTGTAAAAATGTTCAGACGAGTGCAACTAGCAAACATATACCTTAAAAGTCGTTCTGACAATGGCATATGCAATTCTGCATCAACCATTCTGCTATAAACCCAATGGTTCTATTTTTCTATGGACAGTCAAAATTTTGGGATATCGACATTTTTAGGAATTTCTGTAAAAATGTTCAGACGTGTGCAGTTAGCAAATAACTGTACTCAATGTCGTTCTGACAATGGCGTATGCAATTCTGCATCATTCATTCTGCTATAAACTCAATGGTTCTATTTTTTCTATGGACAGTCAGAATTTTGGGATATCGATATTTTCACAAATTTCTGTAAACATTTTCAGACGTGTGCAATTAGCAAATAAATGCATTAACAGTCGTTCTGACAATGGCGTATGCAATTCTGCATCATTCATTCTGCTATAACTCAATGGTTCTATTTTTTCTATGGACAGTCAAAATTTTGGGATATCGACATTTTCACGAATTTCTGTAAAAATTTTCAGACGTGTGCAATTAGCAAATAAATGCATTAACAGTCGTTCTGACAATGGCGTATGCGATTCTGAATCACCCATTCTGCTATAAACTCATTGGTTCTATTTTTTCTATGGACAGTAAACATTTTGGGATATCGACAATTTCACGAATTTCTGTAAATATGTTCATACGTGTGCTATTAGTATATAAATACATTAAAAGCGCTACTACATCATCCATTTTGCTATAAAGTCAAAATTTTGGGATAATGAGTTCAAAATTTTGGGATATCGACATTTTCACCAATTTCTGTAAAAATGTTCAGAAATATGCAACTAGCAAATAAATACATTAAAAGTCGTTCTGACAATGGCATATGCGATTCTGCATCATCCATTCTGCTATAAACTCATTGGTTCTATTTTTTCTATGGACGGTCAAAATTTTGGGATATTGACATTTTCACGAATTTCGGTAAGAATGTTCAGACGAGTGCAATTAGCAAATAACTGTATTCAATGTCGTTCTGACAATGGCGTATGTGATTCTGCATCATTCGTCCTGCTATAAACTCAATGGTTCTATTTTTCTATGGACAGTCAAAATTTTGGATTATCGACATTTTCACGAATTTCTTTAAAAATGATCAGATGAGTGCAATTCGCAAATAAATGTATTAACAGTCGTTCTGACAATGGCTCATGCGATTCTGCATCATTCATTCTGCTATAAACTCAATGGTTCTATTTTTTCTATGGACAGTCAAAATTTTGAGATATTGAAATTTTCAGGAATTTCTGTACAAATGTTCAGACGTGTGCAATTAGGAAATAACTGTATTAAATGTCGTTCTGACAATGGCATATGCGATTCTGCATCATTCATTCTGCTATAAACTCAATGGTTCTATTTTTTCTATGGACAGTCAGAATTTTGGGATATCGATATTTTCACAAATTTCTGTAAACATTTTCAGACGTGTGCAATTAGCAAATAAATGCATTAACAGTCGTTCTGACAATGGCGTATGCAATTCTGCATCATTCATTCTGCTATAAACTCAATGGTTCTATTTTTTCTATGGACAGTCAAAATTTTGGGATATCGACATTTTCACGAATTTCTGTAAAAATTTTCAGACGTGTGTAATTAGCAAATAAATGCATTAACAGTCGTTCTGACAATGGCGTATGCGATTCTGAATCACCCATTCTGCTATAAACTCATTGGTTCTATTTTTTCTATGGACAGTAAACATTTTGGGATATCGACAATTTCACGAATTTCTGTAAATATGTTCATACGTGTGCTATTAGTATATAAATACATTAAAAGCGCTACTACATCATCCATTTTGCTATAAAGTCAAAATTTTGGGATAATGAGTTCAAAATTTTGGGATATCGACATTTTCACCAATTTCTGTAAAAATGTTCAGAAATATGCAACTAGCAAATAAATACATTAAAAGTCGTTCTGACAATGGCATATGCGATTCTGCATCATCCATTCTGCTATAAACTCATTGGTTCTATTTTTTCTATGGACGGTCAAAATTTTGGGATATTGACATTTTCACGAATTTCGGTAAGAATGTTCAGACGAGTGCAATTAGCAAATAACTGTATTCAATGTCGTTCTGACAATGGCGTATGTGATTCTGCATCATTCGTCCTGCTATAAACTCAATGGTTCTATTTTTCTATGGACAGTCAAAATTTTGGATTATCGACATTTTCACGAATTTCTTTAAAAATGATCAGATGAGTGCAATTCGCAAATAAATGTATAACAGTCGTTCTGACAATGGCTCATGCGATTCTGCATCATTCATTCTGCTATAAACTCAATGGTTCTATTTTTTCTATGGACAGTCAAAATTTTGAGATATTGAAATTTTCAGGAATTTCTGTACAAATGTTCAGACGTGTGCAATTAGGAAATAACTGTATTAAATGTCGTTCTGACAATGGCATATGCGATTCTGCATCATTCATTCTGCTATAAACTCATTGGTTCTATTTTTTCTATGGACAGTCAAAATTTTGGGATATCGAAATTTTCACGAATTTCTGTAAAAATGTTCAGACGTGTGCAATTAGCAAATAAATGCATTAACAGTCGTTCTGACAATGGCGTATGCGCTTCTACATTATCCATTCTGCTATAAACTCATTGGTTCTATTTTTTATATGGACATTCAAAATTTTGGGATATTGAAATTTTTACGAATTTCTGTAAAAATGTTCAGACGAGTGCAACTAGCAAACAAATACCTTAAAAGTCGTTCTGACAATGGCATATGCAATTCTGCATCAACCATTCTGCTATAAACTCACTGGTTCTATTTTTCTATGGACAGTCAAAATTTGGAGATATTGACATTTTCACAAACTTCTGCATACAAATGCATTAAATGTCGTTCTGACAATGGCGTTTGCAATTCTGCATCATTCATTCTGCTATAAACCCAATGGTTCTATTTTTCTATGGACAGTCAAAATTTTGGGATATCGACATTTTTAGGAATTTCTGTAAAAAAGTTTCAGACGTGTGCAATTAGCAAATAACTGTACTCAATGTCGTTCTGACAATGGCGTATGCAATTCTGCATCATTCATTCAGCTATAAACTCATTGGTTCTATTTTTTTGTATTGACAGTCAAAATTTTGAGATATTGAAATTTTCACGAATTTCTGTAAAAATGTTCAGACGTGAGCAATTAGCAAACAAATGCATTAAATGTCGTTCTGACAATGGCGTATGCAATTCTGCATTATTCATTCAGCTATAACCTCATTGGTTCTATTTTTTTATGAACAGTCAAAATTTTGGGATATCGACACTTTCACGAATTTCTGCAAATATGTTCAGACTGTGCATTTAGCAAATAACTGTATTAAATGTCGTTCTGACAATGACGTATGCGATTCTGCATCATCCATTCTGCTATAAACTCAGTGGTTCTATTTTTTCTATGGACAGTCAAAATTTGGAGATCATTGGTGCTATTTTTATTATTGACAGTAAACATTTTGGGATAACGACAATTTCACGAATTTCCGTAAATATGTTCAGAAGTATGCAATTAGCAAATAAATGCATTAAAAGTCGTTCTGACAGTGGCGCATGCGCTACTACATCATCTATTCTGCTGTAAACTCATTAGTTCTATTTTTTCTATGGACAGTCAAAATTTTGGGATATCGAAATTTTCACGAATTTCTGTAAAAATGTTCAGAAATATGCAACTAGCATATAAATATATTAAAAGTCGTTCTGACAATGGCATATGCAATTCTGCATCAGCCATTCTGCTATAAACTCACTGGTTCTATTTTTTCTATGGACGGTCAAAATTTGGAGATATTGACATTTTCACAAACTTCTGTAAAAATGTTCAGACGTGTACAATCAGCAAACAAATGCATTAAATGTCGTTTGTAATTCTGCATTGTTCATTTTGCTATAAACTCAATGGTTCTATTTTTTCTATGGACAGTCAAAATTTTGGGATATCGACATTTTTACGAATTTCTGTAAGAATGTTCAGACGTGTGCAATTAGCAAATAACTGTATTCAATGTCGTTCTGACAATGCCGTATGCAATTCTGCATCATTCATTCTGCTATAAACTCAATGGTTCTATTTTTTCTATGCACAGTCAAAATTTTGGGATATCGAAATTTTCACGAATTTCTGTAAAAATGTTCAGACGTGTGCAATTAGCAAATAACTGTGTTCAATGTTGTTCTGACAATGGCGTATGCAATTCTGCATCATTCATTCTGCTATAAACTCAATGGTTCTATTTTTTCTATGGACAGTCAAAATTTTGGGATATCGACATTTTTACGAATTTCTGTAAAAATTTTCAGACGTGTGTAATTAGCAAATAAATGCATTAACGGTCGTTCTGACAATGGCGTATGCGATTCTGAATCATCCATTCTGCTATAAACTCATTGGTTCTATTTTTTCTATGGACAGTAAACATTTTCGGATATCGACAATTTCACGAATTTCTGTAAATATGTTCATACGTGTGCTATTAGCATATAAATACATTAAAAGCGCTACTACATCATCCATTCTGCTAGTCAAAATTTTGGGATAATGAGTTCAAAATTTTGGGATATCGACATTTTCACCAATTTCGGTAAACATTTTCAGAAATATGCAACTAGTAAATAAATACATTAAAAGTCGTTCTGACAATGGCATATGCGATTCTGCATCATCCATTCTGCTATAAACTCATTGGTTCTATTTTTTCTATGGACGGTCAAAATTTTGGGATATTGACATTTTCACGAATTTCAGTAAGAATGTTCAGACGAGTGCAATTAGCAAATAACTGTATTCAATGTCGTTCTGACAATGGCGTATGTGATTCTGCATCATTCGTTCTGCTATAAACTCAATGGTTCTATTTTTCTATGGACAGTCAAAATTTTGGATTATCGACATTTTCACGAATTTCTTTAAAAATGTTCAGACGTGTGCAATTCGCAAATAAATGTATTAACAGTCGTTCTGACAATGGCGTATGCGATTCTGCATCATTCATTCTGCTATAAACTCATTGGTTCTATTTTTTCTATGGACAGTCAAAATTTTGAGATATTGAAATTTTCAGGAATTTCTGTACAAGTGTTCAGACGTGTGCAATTAGGAAATAACTGTACTAAATGTCGTTCTGACAATGGCATATGTGATTCTGCATCATTCATTCTGCTATAAACTCACTGGTTCTATTTTTTCTATGGACAGTCAAAATTTTGGGATATTGACATTTTTACGAATTTCTGTAAAAATGTTCAGACGAGTGCAACTAGCAAACAAATACCTTAAAAGTCGTTCTGACAACGGCATATGCAATTCTGCATCATTCATTCTGCTATAAACCCAATGGTTCTATTTTTCTATGGACAGTCAAAATTTTGGGATATCGACATTTTTAGGAATTTCTGTAAAAAAGTTTCAGACGTGTGCAATTAGCAAATAACTGTACTCAATGTCGTTCTGACAATGGCGTATGCGATTCTGCATTATTCATTCTGCTATAAACTCAATTGTTCTATTTTTTCTATTGACAGTCAAAATTTTGAGATATTGAAATTTTCACGAATTTCTGTAAAAATGTTCAGACGTGCGCAATTAGCAAACAAATGCATTAAATGTCGTTCTGACAATGGCGTATGCAATTCTGCATTATTCATTCAGCTATAACCTCATTGGTTCTATTTTTTTATGAACAGTCAAAATTTTGGGATATCGACACTTTCACGAATTTCTGCAAATATGTTCAGACTGTGCATTTAGCAAATAACTGTATTAAATGTCGTTCTGACAATGACGTATGCGATTCTGCATCATCCATTCTGCTATAAACTCACTGGTTCTATTTTTTCTATGGACAGTCAAAATTTGGAGATCATTGGTGCTATTTTTATTATTGACAGTAAACATTTTGGGATAACGACAATTTCACGAATTTCCGTAAATATGTTCAGAAGTATGCAATTAGCAAATAAATGCATTAAAAGTCGTTCTGACAGTGGCGCATGCGCTACTACATCATCTATTCTGCTGTAAACTCATTAGTTCTATTTTTTCTATGGACAGTCAAAATTTTGGGATATCGACATTTTTACGAATTTCTGTAAAAATTTTCAGACGTGTGTAATTAGCAAATAAATGCATTAACAGTCGTTCTGACAATGGCGTATGCGATTCTTAATCATCCATTCTGCTATAAACTCATTGGTTCTATTTTTTCTATGGACAGTAAACATTTTGGGATATCGACAATTTCACCAATTTCGGTAAAAATTTTCAGAAATATGCAACTAGTAAATAAATACATTAAAAGTCGTTCTGACAATGGCATATGCGATTCTGCATCATCCATTCTGCTATAAACTCATTGGTTCTATTTTTTCTGTGGACGGTCAAAATTTTGGGATATCGACATTTTTACGAATTTCTGTAAGAATGTTCAGACGATTGCAATTAGCAAATAACTGTATTCAATGTCGTTCTGACAATGGCGTATGTGATTCTGCATCATTCGTTCTGCTATAAACTCAATGGTTCTATTTTTCTATGGACAGTCAAAATTTTGGATTATCGACATTTTCACGAATTTCTTTAAAAATGTTCAGACGTGTGCAATTCGCAAATAAATGTATTAACAGTCGTTCTGACAATGGCGTATGCGATTCTGCATCATTCATTCTGCTATAAACTCATTGGTTCTATTTTTTCTATGGACAGTCAAAATTTTGAGATATTGAAATTTTCAGGAATTTCTGTACAAATGTTCAGACGTGTGCAATTAGGAAATAACTGTATTAAATGTCGTTCTGACAATGGCATATGTGATTCTGCATCATTCATTCTGCTATAAACTCATTGGTTCTATTTTTTCTATGGACAGTCAAAATTTTGGGATAACGAAATTTTCACGAATTTCTGTAAAAATGTTCAGACGTGTGCAATTAGCAAATAAATGCATTAACAGTCGTTCTGACAATGGCGTATGCGCTTCTACATCATCCATTCTGCTATAAACTCATTGGTTCTATTTTTTATATGGACATTCAAAATTTTGGGATATTGACATTTTTACGAATTTCTGTAAAAATGTTCAGACGAGTGCAACTAGCAAACAAATACCTTAAAAGTCTTTCTGGCAATAGCATATGCAATTCTGCATCAACCATTCTGCTATAAACTCACTGGTTCTATTTTTTCTATGGACAGTCAAAATTTGGAGATATTGACATTTTCACAAACTTCTGCATACAAATGCATTAAATGTCGTTCTGACAATGGCGTTTGCAATTCTGCATCATTCATTCTGCTATAAACTCAATGGTTCTATTTTTTCTATGGACAGTCAGAATTTTGGGATATCGACATTTTCACGAATTTCTGTAAACATTTTCAGACGTGTGTAATTAGCAAATAAATGCATTAACAGTCGTTCTGACAATGGCGTATGCGATTCTGCATTATTCATTCTGCTATAAACTCATTGGTTCTATTTTTTCTATTGACAGTCAAAATTTTGAGATATCGAAGTTTTCACGAATTTCTGTAAAAATGCTCAGACGTGAGCAATTAGCAAACAAATGCATTAAAATTCGGTCTGACAATGGCGTATGCAATTCTGCATTATTCATTCAGCTATAACCTCATTGGTTCTATTTTTTTATGAACAGTCAAAATTTTGGGATATCGACACTTTCACGAATTTCTGCAAATATGTTCAGACTGTGCATTTAGCAAATAGCTGTATTAAATGTCGTTCTGACAATGATGTATGCGATTCTGCATCATCCATTCTGCTTTAAACTAATTGGTTCTATTTTTATTATTGACAGTAAACATTTTGGGATATCGACATTTCCACGAATTTCAGTAAGAATGTTCAGACGAGTGCAACTAGCAAACAAATACCTTAAAAGTCTTTCTGACAATGGCATATGCAATTCTGCATCAACCATTCTGCTATAAACTCACTGGTTCTATTTTTTCTATGGACAGTCAAAATTTGGAGATATTGACATTTTCACAAACTTCTGCAAACAAATGCATTAAATGTCGTTCTGACAATGGCGTTTGCAATTCTGCATCATTCATTCTGCTATAAACTCAATGGTTCTATTTTTTCTATGGACAGTCAAAATTTTGGGATATTGACATTTTTACGAATTTCTGTAAAAATGTTCAGACGTGTGCAATTAGCAAATAACTGTACTCAATGTCGTTCTGACAATATATCGAAATTTTCACGATATCGAAATTTTCACGAATTTCTTTAAAAATGTTCAGAAATATGCAACTAGCATATAAATACATTAAAAGTCGTTCTGACAATGGCATATGCAATTCTGCATCAACCATTCTGCTATAAACTCACTGGTTCTATTTTTTCTATGGACAGTCAAAATTTGGAGATATTGAAATTTTCAGGAATTTCTGTACAAATGTTCAGACGTGTGCATTTAGCAAATAACTGTATTAAATGTCGTTCTGACAATGGCATATGCGATTCTGCATCATTCATTCAGCTATAAACTCATTGGTTCTAGTTTTTCTATTGACAGTCAAAATTTTGAGATATTGAAATTTTCACGAATTTCTGTAAAAATGTTCAGACGTGAGCAATTAGCAAACAAATGCATTAAATGTCGGTCTGACAATGGCGTATGCAATTCTGCATTATTCATTCAGCTATGACCTCATTGGTTCTATTTTTTTATGAACAGTCAAAATTTTGGGATATCGACACTTTCATGAATTTCTGCAAATATGTTCAGACTGTGCATTTAGCGAATAGCTTTTAGGAATTTCTGTAAAAATGTTCAGACGTGTGCAATTAGCAAATAACTGTATTAAATGTCTTTCTGACAATGGCGTATGCGATTCTGCATCATTCATTCTGCTATAAACTCATTGGTTCTATTTTTTCTATTGACAGTCAGAATTTTGAGATATTGACATTTCACGAATTTCTGTAAAAATGTTCAGACGTGAGCATTAGCAAACAAATACATTAAATGTCGTTCCGACAATGGCGTATGTGATTCTGCATCATTCATTCTGCTATAAACTCATTGGTTCTATTTTTTCTATGGACAGTAAAAATTTTGGGATATCGACAATTTCACGAATTACTTTAAAAATATTCATTTAAAAATAAATGCATTAACAGTCGTTCTGACAATGGTGTATGCGATTCTGCATCATCCATTCTGCTATAAACTCATTGGTTCTATTTTTCTATGAACAGTCAAAATTTTGGGATATCGACATTTTCACGAATTTCTTTAAAAAATGTAGACGTGTGCAATTAGCAAATAAATGCATTAACAATAGTGCTGACAATGGCGTATGCGATTCTGCATCATCCATTCTGCTATACTAATCGGTTCTATTTTTCTATGGACAGTCAAAATTTTGGGATATCGACATTTTCACGAAATTCTTTAAAAATGTTTAGACGTGTGCAATTAGCAAATAACTGTATTCAATGTCGTTCTGACAATGGCGTATGTGATTCTGCATCATTCGTTCTGCTATAAACTCAATGGTTCTATTTTTCTATGGACAGTCAAAATTTTGAGATAATGAAATTTTCACGAATTTCTGTAAAAATGTTGAGACGTGAGCAATTAGCAAACAAATGCATTAACAGTCGTTCTGACAATGGCGTATGCGATTCTGCATCATACATTCTGCTATAAACTCATTGGTTCTATTTTTTCTATGGACAGCAAAAATTGTGGGATATCGACAATTTCACGAATTTCTTTAAAAATATTTAGACGTGTGCAATGTCGGTCTGACAATGGCGTATGCAATTCTGCATTATTCATTCAGCTATAACCTCATTGGTTCTATTTTTTTATGAACAGTCAAAATTTTGGGATATCGACACTTTCACGAATTTCTGCAAATATGTTCAGACTGTACATTTAGCGAATAGCTTTTAGGAATTTCTGTAAAAATGTTCAGACGTGTGCAATTAGCAAATAAATTCATTAACAGTCGTTCTGACAATGGTGTATGCGATTCTGCATCATCCATTCTGCTATAAACTCGTTGGTTCTATTTCTCTATGGACAGTCAAAATTTTGGGATATCGACATTTTCACGAATTTTTTTAAAAATATTTAGACGTGTGCAATTAGCAAATAAATGCATTAACAATAGCGCTGACAATGGCGTATGCGATTCTGCATCATCCATTCTGCTATACTAATGGTTCTATTTTTCTATGGACAGTCAAAATTTTGGGATATCGACATTTTCACGAAACTCTTTAAAAATGTTTAGACGTGAGCAATTAGCAAACAAATGCATTAACAGTCGTTCTGACAATGGCGTATGCGATTCTGCATCATCCATTCTGCTATAAACTCATTGGTTCTATTTTTTCTATGGACAGTAAATATTTTGGGATATCGACAATTTCACGAATTTCTGTAAAAATGTTTAGACCTGTGCAATAACTGTATTCAATGTCGTTCTGACAATGGCGTATGCAATTCTGCATCATTCATTCTGCTATAAACTCAATGGTTCTAATTTTTCTATGGACAGCCAAAATTTTGGGATATCGACATTTTCACGTATTTCTGTAAAAATGTTCAGAAGTGAGCAATTAGCAAACAAATGCATTAAATGTCGTTCTGACAATGGCGTATGCAATTCTGCATCATTCATTCAGCTATAACCTCATTGGTTCTATTTTTTTATGAACAGTCAAAATTTTTGGATACCGACATTTTCACGTATTTCTGTAAAAATGTTCAGACGTGAGCAATTAGCAAACAAATGCATTAAATGTCGTTCTGACAATGGCGTATGCAATTCTGCATCATTCATTCAGCTATAACTTCATTGGTTCTATTTTTTTATGAACAGTCAAAATTTTGGGATACCGACATTTTCACGAATTTCTGTAAAAATGTTCAGACGTGAGCAATTTGCAAACAAATGCATTAACAGTTGTTCTGACAATGGCGTATGCGCTTCTACATCATCCATTCTGCTATAAACTCATTGGTTCTATTTTTTCTATGGACAGTCAAAATTTTGGGATATATAAACTGTATTAAATGTCATTCTGTCAATGGCATATGTGATTCTGCATCATTCGTTTAGCTATAAACTCATTGGTTCTATTTTTTCTATTGACAGTCAAATTTTTGAGATATTGACATTTTCACCAATTTCTGTAAAAATGTTCAGAAATATGCAACTAGCAAATAAATACATTAAAAGTCGTTCTGACAATGGCTTATGTGATTCTGCATCATTCGTTCTGCTATAAACTCAATGGTTCTATCTTTCTATGGACAGTCAAAATTTTGGGATATCGACATTTTCACGAATTTCTGTAAAAATGTTCAGACGTGTGCAATTCGCAAATAAATGTATTAACAGTCGTTCTGACAATGGCGTATGCGATTCTGCATCTTTCATTCTGCTATAAACTCATTGGTTCTATTTTTTCTATGGACAGTCAAAATTTTGAGATATTGACATTTTTACGAATTTCTGTAAAAATGTTCAGACGAGTGCAACTAGCAAACAAATACCTTAAAAGTCGTTCTGACAATGGCATATGCAATTCTGCATCAACCATTCTGCTATAAACTCACTGGTTCTATTTTTTCTATGGACAGTCAAAATTTGGAGATATTGACATTTTCACAAACTTCTGCAAACAAATGCATTAAATGTCATTCTGTCAATGGCATATGTGATTCTGCATCATTCATTTAGCTATAAACTCATTGGTTCTATTTTTTCTATTGACAGTCAAATTTTTGAGATATTGACATTTTCACAAACTTCTGTAAAAATGTTCAGACGTGTGCAATCAGTAAACAAATGCATTAAATGTCGTTCTGTCAATGGCATATGCGATTCTGCATCATTCATTCAGCTATAAACTCATTGGTTCTATTTTTTCTATGGACAGTCAAAATTTTGAGATATTGACATTTTCACAAACTTCTGTAAAAATGTTCAGACGTGTGCAATCAGCAAACAAATGCATTAAATGTCGTTTGCAATTGTGCATCATTCATTTTGCTCTAAACTCAATGGTTCTATTTTTTTCTATGCACAGTCAAAATTTTGGGATATCGAAATTTTCACGAATTTCTGTAAAAATGTTCAGACGTGTGCAATTAGCAAATAACTGTGTTCAATGTCGTTCTGACAATGGCGTATGCGATTCTGAATCATCCATTCTGCTATAAACTCATTGGTGCTATTTTTTCTATGGACAGTAAACATTTTGGGATATCGACAATTTCACGAATTTCTGTAAATATGTTCATACGTGTGCTATTAGCATATAAATACATTAAAAGCGCTACTACATCATCCATTCTGCTATAAACTCATTGGTTCTTTTTTTTTCTATGGACAGTAAACATTTTGGGATATCGACAATTTCACGAATTTCTGTAAATATGTTCATACGTGTGCTATTAGCATATAAATACATTAAAAGCGCTACTACATCATCCATTCTGCTATAAACTCATTGGTTCTTTTTTGTCTATGCACAGTCAAAATTTTGGGATATCGACATTTTCACCAATTTCTGTAAAAATGTTCAGAAATATGCAACTAGCAAATAAATACATTAAAAGTCGTTCTGACAATGGCGTATGTGATTCTGCATCATTCGTTCTGCTATAAACTCAATGGTTCTATTTTTCTATGGACAGTCAAAATTTTGGATTATCGACATTTTCACGAATTTCTGTAAAAATGTTCAGACGTGTGCAATTCGCAAATAAATGTATTAAATGTCGTTCTGACAATGGCGTATGCGATTCTGCATCATTCATTCTGCTATATACTCATTGGTTCTATCTTTTTTTATGGACAGTCAAAATTTTGGGATATCGACAATTTCACGAATTTCTTTAAAAATATTTAGACGTGTGCAATTAGCAAATAAATGCATTAACAGTCGTTCTGACAATGGTGTATGCGATTCTGCATCATCCATTCTGCTATAAACTCATTGGTTCTATTTTTCTATGGACAGTCAAAATTTTGGGATATCGACATTTTCACGAATTTCTTTAAAAAATGTAGACGTGTGCAATTAGCAAATAAATGCATTAACAATAGTGCTGACAATGGCGTATGCGATTCTGCATCATCCATTCTGCTATACTAATTGGTTCTATTTTTCTATGGACAGTCAAAATTTTGGGATATCGACATTTTCACGAAATTCTTTAAAAATGTTTAGACGTGTGCAATTAGCAAATAACTGTATTAAATGTCTTTCTAACAATGGCATATGCGATTCTGCATCATTCATTCTGCTATAAACTCATTGGTTCTATTTTTTCTATTGACAGTCACAATTTTGAGATAATGAAATTTTCACGAATTTCTGTAAAAATGTTGAGACGTGAGCAATTAGCAAACAAATGCATTAACAGTCGTTCTGACAATGGCGTATGCGATTCTGCATCATACATTCTGCTATAAACTCATTGGTTCTATTTTTTCTATGGACAGCAAACATTTTGGGATATCGACAATTTCACGAATTTCTTTAAAAATATTTAGACGTGTGCAATTAGCAAATAAATTCATTAACAGTCGTTCTGACAATGGTGTATGCGATTCTGCATCATCCATTCTGCTATAAACTCGTTGGTTCTATTTTTCTATGGACAGTCAAAATTTTGGGATATCGACATTTTCACGAATTTTTTTAAAAATATTTAGACGTGTGCAATTAGCAAATAAATGCATTAACAATCGTGCTGACAATGGCGTATGCGATTCTGCATCATCCATTCTGCTATACTAATGGTTCTATTTTTCTATGGACAGTCAAAATTTTGGGATATCGACATTTTCACGAAATTCTTTAAAAATGTTTAGACGTGAGCAATTAGCAAACAAATGCATTAACAGTCGTTCTGACAATGGCATATGCGATTCTGCATCATCCATTCTGCTATAAACTCAATGGTTCTATTTTTTCGATGGACAGTAAATTTTTTGGGATATCGACAATTTCACGAATTTCTGTAAAAATGTTTAGACCTGTGCAATAACTGTATTCAATGTCGTTCTGACAATGGCGTATGCAATTCTGCATCATTCATTCTGCTATAAACTCAATGGTTCTATTTTTTCTATGGACAGCCAAAATTTTGGGATATCGACATTTTCACGTATTTCTGTAAAAATGTTCAGACGTGTGCATTTAGCAAATAACTGTATTAAATGTCGTTCTGTCAATGGCATATGCGATTCTGCATCATTCATTCAGCTATAAACTCATTGGTTCTATTTTTTCTATTGACAGTCAAAATTTTTAAATATTGAAATTTTCACGAATTTCTGTGAAAATGTTCAGACGTGTGCATTTAGCAAATAACTGTATTAAATGTCGTTCTGTCAATGGCATATGCGATTCTGCATCATTCATTCTGCTATAAACTCAATGGTTCTATTTTTTTCTATGCACAGTCAAAATTTTGGGATATCGAAATTTTCACGAATTTCTGTAAAAATGTTCAGACGTGTGCAATTAGCAAATAACTGTGTTCAATGTCGCTCTGACAATGGCGTATGCAATTCTGCATCATTCATTCTGCTATAAACTCAATGGTTCTATTTTTTCTATGGACAGTCAAAATTTTGGGATATCGACATTTTCACGAATTACTGTAAAAATTTTCAGACGTGTGTAATTAGCAAATAAATGCATTAACAGTCGTTCTGACAATGGCGTATGCGATTCTGAATCATCTATTATGCTATAAACTCATTGGTTCTATTTTTTCTATGGACAGTAAACATTTCGGGACATCGACAATTTCACGAATTTCTGTAAATATGTTCATACGTGTGCTATTAGCATATAAATACATTAAAAGCGCTACTACATCATCCATTCTGCTATAAACTCATTGGTTGTTTTTTTTATGCACAGTCAAAATTTTGGGATATCGACATTTTCACCAATTTCTGTAAAAATGTTCAGAAATATGCAACTAGCAAATAAATACATTAAAAGTCGTTCTGACAATGGCGTATGTGATTCTACATCATTCGTTCTGCTATAAACTCAATGGTTCTATTTTTCTATGGACAGTCAAAATTTTGGATTATCGAAATTTTCACGAATTTCTGTAAAAATGTTCAGACGTGTGCAATTAGCAAATAAATGCATTAACAGTCGTTCTGACAATGGCGTATGCGCTTCTACATCATCCATTCTGCTATAAACTCATTGGTTCTATTTTTTCTATGGACAGTCAAAATTTTGGGATATCGACATTTTCACGAATTACTGTAAAAATTTTCAGACGTGTGTAATTAGCAAATAAATGCATTAACAGTCGTTCTGACAATGGCGTATGCGATTCTGCATCATTCATTCTGCTATATACTCATTGGTTCTATTTTTTTTATGGACAGTCAAAATTTTGAGATATTGAAATTTTCAGGAATTTCTGTACAAATGTTCAGACGTGTGTACAATGGCGTATGCGATTCTGCATCATTCATTCTGCTATAAACTCATTGGTTCTATTTTGTCTATGGACAGTCAAAATTTTGGGATATCGACATTTTCACGAATTACTGTAAAAATTTTCAGACGTGTGTAATTAGCAAATAAATGCATTAACAGTCGTTCTGACAATGGCGTATGCGATTCTTCATCATTCATTCTGCTATAAACTCAATGGTTCTATTTTTTCTATGGACAGTCAAAATTTTGGGATATCGACATTTTCACGAATTACTGTAAAAATTTTCAGACGTGTGTAATTAGCAAATAAATGCATTAACAGTCGTTCTGACAATGGCGTATGCGATTCTGCATCATTCATTCTGCTATAAACTCATTGGTTCTATTTTTTTATGGACAGTCAAAATTTTGAGATATTGAAATTTTCAGGAATTTCTGTACAAATGTTCAGACGTGTGCAATTAGGAAATAACTGTATTAAATGTCGTTCAGACAATGGCATATGCGATTCTGCATCATTCATTCTGCTATAAACTCATTGGTTCTATTTTTTCTATGGACAGTCAAAATTTTGGGATATCGAAATTTTCACCAATTTCTGTAAAAATGTTCAGACGTGTGCAATTAGCAACTAACTGTACTCAATGTCGTTCTGACAATGGTGTATGCGCTTCTACATCATCCATTCTGCTATAAACTCATTGGTTCTATTTTTTATATGGACATTCAAAATTTTGGGATATTGACATTTTTACGAATTTCTGTAAAAATGTTCAGACGAGTGCAACTAGCAAACAAATACCTTAAAAGTCGTTCTGACAATGGCATATGCAATTCTGCATCAACCATTCTGCTATAAACTCACTGGTTCTATTTTTTCTATGGACAGTCAAAATTTGGAGATATTGACATTTTCACAAACTTCTGCAAACAAATGCATTAAATGTCGTTCTGACAATGGCGTTTGCAATTCTGCATCATTCATTCTGCTATAAACCCAATGGTTCTATTTTTCTATGGACAGTCAAAATTTTGGGATATCGACATTTTTAGGAATTTCTGTAAAAATGTTCAGACGTGTGCAATTAGCAAATAACTGTACTCAATGTCGTTCTGACAATGGCGTATGCAATTCTGCATCATTCATTCTGCTATAAACTCAATGGTTCTATTTTTTCTATGGACAGTCAGAACTTTGGGATATCGATATTTTCACAAATTTCTGTAAACATTTTCAGACGTGTGTAATTAGCAAACAAATGCATTAAATGTCGTTCTGACAATGGCGTTTGCAATTCTGCATCATTCATTCTGCTATAAACTCAATGGTTCTATTTTTTCTATGCACAGTCAAAATTTTGGGATATCGACATTTTCACAAACTTCTGTAAAAATGTTCAGACGTGTGCATTTAGCAAATAACTGTATTAAATGTCGTTCTGACAATGGCATATGCGATTCTGCATCATTCATTCAGCTATAAACTCATTGGTTCTATTTTTTCTATTGACAGTCAAAATTTTGAGATATTGAAATTTTCACGAATTTCTGTAAAAATGTTCAGACGTGAGCAATTAGCAAACAAATGCATTAACAGTCGTTCTGACAATGGCGTATGCAATTCTGCATTATTCATTCAGCTATAACCTCATTGGTTCTATTTTTTTATGAACAGTCAAAATTTTGGGATATCGACACTTTCACGAATTTCTGCAAATATGTTCAGACTGTGCATTTAGCAAATAGCTGTATTAAATGTCGTTCTGACAATGACGTATGCGATTCTGCATCATCCATTCTGCTATAAACTCATTGGTTCTATTTTTATTATTGACAGTAAACATTTTGGGATATCGACAATTTCACGAATTTCTGTAAATATGTTCAGAAGTATGCAATTAGCAAATAAATGCATTAAAAGTCGTTCTGACAATGGCGCATGCGCTACTACATCATCTATTTTGCTGTAAACTCATTAGTTCTATTTTTTCTATGCACAGTCAAAATTTTGGGATATCGAAATTTTCACGAATTTCTGTAAAAATGTTCAGAAATATGCAACTAGCATATAAATACATTAAAAGTCGTTCTGACAATGGCATATGCAATTCTGCATCAACCATTCTGCTATAAACTCACTGATTCTATTTTGTCTATGGACAGTCAAAATTTGGAGATATTGACATTTTCACAAACTTCTGTAAAAATGTTCAGACGTGTGCAATCAGCAAACAAATGCATTAAATGTCGTTTGCAATTCTGCATCATTCATTTTGCTATAAACTCAATGGCTCTGTTTTTTCTATGGACAGTCAAAATTTTGGGATTTCGACAATTTCACGAATTTCTGTAAATATGTTCAGAAGTATGCAATTACCATATAAATACATTAAAAGTCGTTCTGACAATGGCATATGCGATTCTGCATCATCCATTCTGCTATAAACTCATTGGTTCTATTTTTTCTATGGACAGTCAAAATTTTGGGATATCGACATTTTTAGGAATTTCTGTAAAAATGTTCAGACGTGTGCAATTAGCAAATAACTGTACTCAATGTCGTTCTGACAATGGCGTATGCAATTCTGCATCATTCATTCTGCTATAAACTCAATGGTTCTATTTTTTCTATGGACAGTCAGAATTTTGGGATATCGATATTTTCACAAATTTCTGTAAACATTTTCAGACGTGTGTAATTAGCAAATAAATGCATTAAATGTCGTTCTGACAATGGCGTATGCGATTCTGCATTATTCTTTCTGCTATAAACTCACTGGTTCTATGTTTTCTATGGACAGTCAAAATTTGGAGATATTGACATTTTCACAAACTTCTGTAAAAATGTTCACACGTGTGCAATCAGCGAACAAATGCATTAAATGTCGTTTGCAATTCTGCATCATTCATTTTGCTATAAACTCAATGGTTCTATTTTTCTATGGACAGTCAAAATTTTGGGATTTCGACAATTTCACGAATTTCTGTAAATATGTTCAGAAGTATGCAATTAGCATATAAATACATTAAAAGCGCTACTACATCATCCATTGTGCTATAAACTCATTGGTTCTTTTTTTTCTATGCACAGTCAAAATTTTGGGATATCGAAATTTTCACGAATTTCTGTAAAAATGTTCAGAAATATGCAACTAGCAAATAAATACATTAAAAGTCGTTCTGACAATGGCATATGCGATTCTGCATCATCCATTCTGCTATAAACTCATTGGTTCTATTTCTTCTATGGACAGTCAAAATTTTGGGATATTGACATTTTCACGAATTTCAGTAAGAATGTTCAGACGAGTGCAATTAGCAAATAACTGTATTCAATGTCGTTCTGACAATGGCGTATGTGATTCTGCATCATTCATTCTGCTATAAACACATTGGTTCTATTTTTTCTATGGACAGTCAAAATGTTGAGATATTGACATTTTTACGAATTTCTGTAAAAATGTTCAGACGAGTGCAACTAGCAAACAAATACCTTAAAAGTCGTTCTGACAATGGCATATGCAATTCTACATCAACCATTCTGCTATAAACTCACTGGTTCTATTTTTTCTATGGACAGTCAAAATTTGGAGATATTGACATTTTCACAAACTTCTGCAAACAAATGCACTAAATGTCGTTCTGACAATGGCGTTTGCAATTCTGCATCATTCATTCTGCTATAAACTCAATGGTTCTATTTTTTCTATGGACAGTCAAAATTTTGGGATATCGACATTTTTACGAATTTCTGTAAAAATGTTCAGAAGTATGCAATTAGCATATAAATACATTAAAAGTCGTTCTGACAATGGCATATGCGATTCTGCATCATCCATTCTGCTATAAACTCATTGGTTCTATTTTTTCTATGGACAGTCAACATTTTGGGATATTGACATTTTCACGAATTTCAGTAAGAATGTTCAGACGAGTGCAATTAGGAAATAACTGTATTCAATGTCGTTCTGACAATGGCGTATGTGATTCTGCATCATTCGTTCTGCTATGAACTCAATGGTTCTATCTTTCTATGGACAGTCGAAATTTTGGGATATCGACATTTTCACGAATTTCTGTAAAAATGTTCAGACGTGTGCAATTTGCAAATAAATGTATTAACAGTCGTTCTGACAATGGCGTATGCGATTCTGCATCTTTCATTCTGCTATAAACTCATTGGTTCTATTTTTTCTATGGACAGTCAAAATTTTGAGATATTGAAATTTTCACGAATTTCTGTAAAAATGTTCAGACGAGTGCAACTAGCAAACAAATACCTTAAAAGTCGTTCTGACAATGGCATATGCAATTCTGCATCAACCATTCTGCTATAAACTCAATGGTTCTATTTTTTCTATGGACAGTCAAAATTTTGGGATATTGACATTTTCACAAACTTCTGCAAACAAATGCATTAAATGTCGTTCTGACAATGGCGTTTGCAATACTGCATCATTCATTCTGCTATAAACTCAATGGTTCTATTTTTTCTATGGACAGTCAAAATTTTGGGATATCGACATTTTTACGAATTTCTGTAAAAATGTTCAGACGTGTGCAATTAGCAAATAACTGTACTCAATGTCGTTCTGACAATGGCGTATGCAATTCTGCATCATTCATTCTGCTATAAACTCAATGGTTCTATTATTTCTATGGACAGTAAACATTTTGGGATATCGACAATTTAACAAATTTCTGTAAAAATGTTCAAACGTGTGTAATTTGCAAATAAATGCATCAACAGTCGTTCTGACAATGGCGTATGCGATTCTGCATCATCCATGCTGCTATAAACTCATTGGTTCTATTTTTTCTATGGACAGTCAAAATTTTGGGATTCGAAATTTTTACAAATTTCTGTAAAAATGTTCAGACGTGTGCATTTAGCAAATAACTGTACTCAATGCGTATGCAATTCTGCATCATCCATGCTGCTATAAACTCATTGGTTCTATTTTTTCTATGGACAGTAAACATTTTGGGATATCGACAATTTCACGAATTTCTGTAAAATGTTCAGAAGTATGCAACTAGCATATAACTGTACTCAATGTCGTTCTGACAATGGCGTATGCGATTCTGCATCATTCATTCTGCTATAAACTCAATGGTTCGATTTTTTCTATGGACAGTAAACATTTTTTTCTGTATTAAATGTCGTTCTGACAATGGCATATGCGATTCTGCATCATCCATTCTGCTATAAACTCATTGCTGCTATTTTTATTATTGACAGTAAACATTTTGGGATATCGACAATTTCACGAATTTCTGTAAATATGTTCAGAAGTATGCAATTAGCAAATAAATGCATTAAAAGTCGTACTGACTGTGGCGCATGCGCTACTACATCATCTATTCTGCTGTAAACTCATTAGTTCTATATTTTCTATGCACAGTCAAAATTTTGGGACATTCAGCTATAAACTCATTAGTTCTATTTTTTCTATTGACAGTCAAAATTTTGAGATATTGAAATTTTCACGAATTTCTGTAAAAATGTTCAGACATGAGCAATTAGCAAACAAATGCATTAAATGTCGTTCTGACAATGGCGTATGCAATTCTGCATTATTCATTCAGCTATAATCTCATTGGTTCTATTTTTTATGAACAGTCAAAATTTTGGGATATCGACACTTTCACGAATTTCTGCAAATATGTTCAGACTGTGCATTTAGCAAATTACTGTATTAAATGTCGTTCTGACAATGACGTATGCGATTCTGCAACATCCATTCTGCTATAAACTCATTGGTGCTATTTTTATTATTGACAGTAAACATTTTGGGATATCGACAATTTCACGAATTTCTGTAAATATGTTCAGAAGTATGCAATTAGCAAATAAATGCATTAAAAGTCGTTCTGACAGTGGCGCATGCGCTACTACATCATCTATTCTGCTGTAAACTCATTAGTTCTATTTTTTCTATGCACAGTCAAAATTTTGGGATATCGAAATTTTCACGAATTTCTGTAAAAATGTTCAGAAATATGCAACTAGCATATAAATACATTAAAAGTCGTTCTGACAATGGCATATGCAATTCTGCATCAACCATTCTGCTATAAACTCAGACGTGTGCAATTAGCAAATAACTGTACTCAATGTCGTTCTGACAATGGCGTATGCAATTCTGCATCATTCATTCTGCTATAAACTCAATGGTTCTATTATTTCTATGGACAGTAAACATTTTGGGATATCGACAATTTCACGAATTTCTGTAAAAATGTTCAGACGAGTGCAACTAGCAAACAAATACCTTAAAAGTCGTTCTGACAATGGCGTATGCGATTCTGCATCATCCATGCTGCTATAAACTCATTGGTTCTATTTTTTCTATGGACAGTCAAAATTTTGGGATTCGAAATTTTTACAAATTTCTGTAAAAATGTTCAGACGTGTGCATTTAGCAAATAACTGTACTCAATGCGTATGCAATTCTGCATCATCCATGCTGCTATAAACTCATTGGTTCTATTTTTTCTATGGACAGTAAACATTTTGATATATCGACAATTTCGCGAATTTCTGTAAAACTGTTCAGGAGTATGCAACTAGCATATAACTGTACTCAATGTCGTTCTGACAATGGCGTATGCAATTCTGCATCATTCATTCTGCTATAAACTCAATGGTTCTATTTTTTCTATGGACAGTCAAAATTTTTTTCTGTATTAAATGTCGTTCTGACAATGACATATGCGATTCTGCATCATCCATTCTGCTATAAACTCATTGGTGCTATTTTTATTATTGACAGTAAACATTTTGGGATATCGACAATTTCACGAATTTCTGTAAATATGTTCAGAAGTATGCAATTAGCAAATAAATGCATTAAACCAACCATTCTGCTATAAACTCACTGGTTCTATTTTTTCTATGGACAGTCAAAATTTGGAGATATTGACATTTTCACAAACTTCTGTAAAAATGTTCAGACGTGTGCAATCAGCAAACAAATGCATTAAATGTCGTTTGCAATTCTGCATCATTCATTTTGCTATAAACTCAATGGTTCTATTTTTTCTATGGACAGTCAAAATTTTGGGATATCGACATTTTTACGAATTTCTGTAAAAATGTTCAAATGTGTGTAATTTGCAAATAAATGCATTAACAGTCGTTCTGACAATGGCGTATGCGATTCTGCATCATCCATGCTGCTATAAACTCATTGGTTCTATTTTTTCTATAGACAGTAAACATTTTGGGATATCGACAATTTCACGAATTTCTGTAAAAATGTTCAGAAGTATGTAACTAGCATATAACTGTACTCAATGTCGTTCTGACAATGGCGTATGCAATTCTGCATCATTCATTCTGCTATAAACTCAATGGTTCTATTTTTTCTATGGACAGTCAAAATTTTGGGATTCGAAATTTTTACAAATTTCTGTAAAAATGTTCAGACTTGTGCATTTAGCAAATAACTGTATTAAATGTCGTTCTGACAATGGCATATGCGATTCTGCATCATTCATTACGCTATAAACTCATTAGTTCTATTTTTTCTATTGACAGTCAAAATTTTGAGATATTGAAATTTTCACGAATTTCTGTAAAAATGTTCAGACGTGAGCAATTAGCAAACAAATGCATTAAATGTCGTTCTGACAATGGCGTATGCAATTCTGCATTATTCATTCAGCTATAACCTCATTAGTTCTATTTTTTATGAACAGTCAAAATTTTGGGATATCGACACTTTCACGAATTTCTGCAAATATGTTCAGACTGTGCATTTAGCAAATAACTGTATTAAATGTCGTTCTGACAATGACGTATTCGATTCTGCATCATCCATTCTGCTATAAACTCATTGGTGCTATTTTTATTATTGACAGTAAACATTTTGGGATATCGACCATTTCACGAATTTCTGTAAATATGTTCAATTAGCAAATAAATGCATTAAAAGTCGTTCTGACAGTGGCGCATGCGCTACTACATCATCTATTCTGCTGTAAACTCATTAGTTCTATTTTTTCTATGCACAGTCAAAATTTTGGGATATCGAAATTTTCACGAATTTCTGTAAAAATGTTCAGAAATATGCAACTAGCAAATAAATACATTAAAAGTCGTTCTGACAATGGCATATGCAATTCTGCATCAACCATTCTGCTATAAACTCACTGGTTCTATTTTTTCTATGGACAGTCAAAATTTGGAGATATTGACATTTTCACAAACTTCTGTAAAAATGTTCAGACGTGTGCAATCAGCAAACAAATGCATTAAATGTCGTTTGCAATTCTGCATCATTCATTTTGCTATAAACTCAATGGTTCTATTTTTTCTATGGACAGTCAAAATTTTGGGATTTCGACAATTTCACGAATTTCTGTAAATATGTTCAGAAGTATGCAATTAGCATATAAATACATTAAAAACGCTACTACATCATCCATTCTGCTATAAACTCATTGGTTCTTTTTTTTTTCTATGCACAGTCAAAATTTTGGGATATCGACATTTTCACCAATTTCTGTAAAAATGTTCAGAAATATGCAACTAGCAAATAAATACATTAAAAGTCGTTCTGACAATGGCATATGTGATTCTGCATCATCCATTCTGCTATAAATTCATTGGTTCTATTTTTTCTATGGACAGTCAAAATTTTAAGATATTGACATTTTCACGAATTTCAGTAAGAATGTTCAGACGAGTGCAATTAGCAAATAACTGTATTCAATGTCGTTCTGACAATGGCGTATGTGATTCTGCATCATTCGTTCTGCTATAAACTCAATGGTTCTATCTTTCTATGGACAGTCGAAATTTTGGCATATCGACATTTTCACGAATTTCTGTAAAAATGTTCAGACGTGTGCAATTCGCAAATATATGTATTAACAGTCGTTCTGACAATGGCGTATGCGATTCTGCATCATTCATTCTGCTATATACTCATCGGTTCTATTTTTTCTATGGACAGTCAAAATTTTGGGATATCGACATTTTTACGAATTTCTGTAAAAATGTTCAAACGTGTGTGGCGTATGTGATTCTGCATCATTCGTTCTGCTATAAACTCAATGGTTCTATCTTTCTATGGACAGTCGAAATTTTGGCATATCGACATTTTCACGAATTTCTGTAAAAATGTTCAGACGTGTGCAATTCGCAAATATATGTATTAACAGTCGTTCTGACAATGGCGTATGCGATTCTGCATCATTCATTCTGCTATAAACTCATCGGTTCTCTTTTTTCTATGGACAGTCAAAATTTTGAGATATTGACATTTTTACGAATTTCTGTAAAAATGTTCAGACGAGTGCAACTAGCAAACAAATACCTTAAAAGTCGTTCTGACAATGGCGTATGCAATTCTGCATCAACCATTCTGCTATAAACTCACTGGTTCTATTTTTTCTATGGACAGTCAAAATTTGGAGATATTGACATTTTCACAAACTTCTGCAAACAAATGCATTAAATGTCGTTCTGACAATGGCGTATGCAATTCTGCATCATTCATTCTGCTATAAACTCAATGGTTCTATTTTTTCTATGGACAGTCAAAATTTTGGGATATCGACATTTTCACGAATTTCTGTAAAAATGTTCAGAAGTATGCAATTAGCATATAAATGTACTCAATGTCGTTCTGACAATGGCGTATGCAATTCTGCATCATTCATTCTGCTATAAACTCAATGGTTCTATTCTTTCTATGGACAGTCAAAATTTTGGGATATCGACATTTTCACGAATTTCTGTAAAAATGTTCAGAAGTATGCAATTAGCATATAAATGTACCCAATGTCGTTCTGACAATGGCGTATGCAATTCTGCGTCATCCATGCTGCTATAAACTCATTGGTTCTATTTTTTCTATGGACAGTAAACATTTTGGGATATCGACAATTTCACGAATTTCTGTAAAAATGTTCAAACGTGTGTAATTTGCAAATAAATGCATTAACAGTCGTTCTGACAATGGCGTATGGGATTCTACATCATCCATGCTGCTATAAACTCATTGGTTCTATTTTTTCTATGGACAGTCAAAATTTTGGGATATTGACATTTTCACGAATTTTAGTAAGAATGTTCACACGAGTGCAACTAGCAATTAAATGCATTAACAGTCGTTCTGACATTGGCGTATGTGATTCTGCATCATTCGTTGTGCTATAAACTCAATGGTTCTATTTTTCTATGGACAGTCAAAATTTTAGGATATCGACATTTGCACGAATTTCTGTAAAAATGTTCAGACTTGTGCAATTAGGAAATAACTGCATTAAATGTCGTTCTGACAATGGCATATGCGATTCTGCATCATTCATTCTGCTATAAACTCATTGGTTCTATTTTTTCTATGGACAGTCAAAATTTTGGGATATCGACATTTTCACGAATTTCTGTAAAAATGTTCAGACGTGTGTAATTTGCAAATAAATGCATTAACAGTCGTTCTGACAATGGCGTATGCGATTCTGCATCATCCATGCTGCTATAAACTCATTGGTTCTATTTTTTCTATGGACAGTCAAAATTTTGGGATATTGACATTTTCACGAATTTTAGTAAGAATGTTCACACGAGTGCAACTAGCAATTAAATGCATTAACAGTCGTTCTGACATTGGCGTATGTGATTCTGCATCATTCGTTGTGCTATAAACTCAATGGTTCTATTTTTCTATGGACAGTCAAAATTTTAGGATATCGACATTTGCACGAATTTCTGTAAAAATGTTCAGACTTGTGCAATTAGGAAATAACTGCATTAAATGTCGTTCTGACAATGGCATATGCGATTCTGCATCATTCAATAAACTCATTGGTTCTATTTTTTCTATGGACAGTCAAAATTTTGGGATATCGACATTTTCACGAATTTCTGTAAAAATGTTCAGACGTGTGTAATTTGCAAATATATGCATTAACAGTCATTCGGACAATGGCGTATGCAATTCCGCACCATCCATTCTGCTATAAACTCACTGGTTCTATTTTTTCTGTGGACAGTCAAAATTTTGGGATATCGACATTTTCACGAATTTCTGTAAAAATGTTCGGACGTGTGTAATTAGCAAATAAATGAATTAACAGTCGTTCTGACAATGGCGTATGCGATTCTGAATAATCTATTCTGCTATAAACTCATTGGTTCTATTTTTTCTATGGACAGTAAACATTTTGGGATATCGAAAATTTCACGAATTTCTGTAAATATGTTCAGAAGTATGCAATTAGCATATAAATACATTAAAAACGCTACTACCTCATTCATTCTGCTATAAACTTATTGGTTCTTTTTTTTCTATGCACAGTCAAAATTTTGGGATATCGACATTTTCACCAATTTCTGTAAAAATGTTCAGAAATATGCAACTAGCAAATAAATACATTAAAAGTCGTTCTGACAATGGCATATGCGATTCTGCATCATCCATTCTGCTATAAACTCATTGGTTCTATTTTTTCTATGGACAGTCAAAATTTTGGGATATTGACATTTTCACGAATTTCAGTAAGAATGTTCAGACGAGTGCAATTAGCAAATAACTGTATTCAATGTCGTTCTGACAATGGCGTATGTGATTCTGCATCATTCATTTTGCTATAAACTCAATGGTTCTATTTTTTCTATGGACAGTCAAAATTTTGGGATATCGACATTTTTACGAATTTCTGTAAAAATGTTCAAATGTGTGTTATTTGCAAATAAATGCATTAATAGTCGTTCTGACAATGGCGTATGCGATTCTGCATCATCCATGCTGCTATAAACTCATTGGTTCTATTTTTTCTATAGACAGTATACATTTTGGGATATCGACAATTTCACGAATTTCTGTAAAAATGTTCAGAAGTATGTAACTAGCATATAACTGTACTCAATGTCGTTCTGACAATGGGGTATGCAGTTCTGCATCATTCATTCTGCTATAAACTCAATGGTTCTATTTTTTCTATGGACAGTCAAAATTTTGGGATTCGAAACTTTTACAAATTTCTGTAAAAATGTTCAGACTTGTGCATTTAGCAAATAACTGTATCAAATGTCGTTCTGACAATGGCATATGCCATTCTGCATCATTCATTACGCTATAAACTCATTAGTTCTATTTTTTCTATTGACAGTCAAAATTTTGGGATATTGACATTTTCACGAATTTCTGTAAAAATGTTCAGACGTGAGCAATTAGCAAACAAATGCATTAAATGTCGTTCTGACAATGGCGTATGCAATTCTGCATTATTCATTCAGCTATAACCTCATTGGTTCTATTTTTTATGAACAGTCAAAATTTTGGGATATCGACACTTTCACGAATTTCTGCAAATATGTTCAGACTGTGCATTTAGCAAATAACTGTATTAAATGTCGTTCTGACAATGACGTATGCGATTCTGCATCATCCATTCTGCTATAAACTCATTGGTGCTATTTTTATTATTGACAGTAAACATTTTGGGATATCGACCATTTCACGAATTTCTGTAAATATGTTCAATTAGCAAATAAATGCATTAAAAGTCGTTCTGACAGTGGCGCATGCGCTACTGCATCATCTATTCTGCTGTAAACTCATTAGTTCTATTTTTTCTATGCACAGTCAAAATTTTGGGATATCGAAATTTTCACGAATTTCTGTAAAAGTGTTCAGAAATATGCAACTAGCAAATAAATACATTAAAAGTCGTTCTGACAATGGCATATGCAATTCTGCATCAACCATTCTGCTATAAACTCACTGGTTCTATTTTTCTGACAATGGCGTATGTGATTCTGCATCATTCATTTTGCTCTAAACTCAATGGTTCTATTTTTTCTATGGACAGTCAAAATTTTGGGATATCGACATTTTTACGAATTTCTGTAAAAATGTTCAAATGTGTGTAATTTGCAAATAAATGCATTAACAGTCGTTCTGACAATGGCGTATGCGATTCTGCATCATCCATGCTGCTATAAACTCATTGGTTCTATTTTTTCTATAGACAGTAAACATTTTGGGATATCGACAATTTCACGAATTTCTGTAAAAATGTTCAGAAGTATGTAACTAGCATATAACTGTACTCAATGTCGTTCTGACAATGGCGTATGCGATTCTGCATCATCCATGCTGCTATAAACTCATTGGTTCTATTTTTTCTATAGACAGTAAACATTTTGGGATATCGACAATTTCACGAATTTCTGTAAAAATGTTCAGAAGTATGTAACTAGCATATAACTGTACTCAATGTCGTTCTGACAATGGCGTATGCAATTCTGCATCATTCATTCTGCTATAAACTCAATGGTTCTATTTTTTCTATGGACAGTCAAAATTTTGGGATATTGACATTTTCACGAATTTTAGTAAGAATGTTCACACGAGTGCAACTAGCAATTAAATGCATTAACAGTCGTTCTGACATTGGCGTATGTGATTCTGCATCATTCGTTGTGCTATAAACTCAATGGTTCTATTTTTCTATGGACAGTCAAAATTTTAGGATATCGACATTTGCACGAATTTCTGTAAAAATGTTCAGACTTGTGCAATTAGGAAATAACTGCATTAAATGTCGTTCTGACAATGGCATATGCGATTCTGCATCATTCATTCTGCTATAAACTCATTGGTTCTATTTTTTCTATGGACAGTCAAAATTTTGGGATATCGACATTTTCACGAATTTCTGTAAAAATGTTCAGACGTGTGTAATTTGCAAATAAATGCATTAACAGTCGTTCTGACAATGGCGTATGCGATTCTGCATCATCCATGCTGCTATAAACTCATTGGTTCTATTTTTTCTATGGACAGTCAAAATTTTGGGATATTGACATTTTCACGAATTTTAGTAAGAATGTTCACACGAGTGCAACTAGCAATTAAATGCATTAACAGTCGTTCTGACATTGGCGTATGTGATTCTGCATCATTCGTTGTGCTATAAACTCAATGGTTCTATTTTTCTATGGACAGTCAAAATTTTAGGATATCGACATTTGCACGAATTTCTGTAAAAATGTTCAGACTTGTGCAATTAGGAAATAACTGCATTAAATGTCGTTCTGACAATGGCATATGCGATTCTGCATCATTCAATAAACTCATTGGTTCTATTTTTTCTATGGACAGTCAAAATTTTGGGATATCGACATTTTCACGAATTTCTGTAAAAATGTTCAGACGTGTGTAATTTGCAAATATATGCATTAACAGTCATTCGGACAATGGCGTATGCAATTCCGCACCATCCATTCTGCTATAAACTCACTGGTTCTATTTTTTCTGTGGACAGTCAAAATTTTGGGATATCGACATTTTCACGAATTTCTGTAAAAATGTTCGGACGTGTGTAATTAGCAAATAAATGAATTAACAGTCGTTCTGACAATGGCGTATGCGATTCTGAATAATCTATTCTGCTATAAACTCATTGGTTCTATTTTTTCTATGGACAGTAAACATTTTGGGATATCGAAAATTTCACGAATTTCTGTAAATATGTTCAGAAGTATGCAATTAGCATATAAATACATTAAAAACGCTACTACCTCATTCATTCTGCTATAAACTTATTGGTTCTTTTTTTTCTATGCACAGTCAAAATTTTGGGATATCGACATTTTCACCAATTTCTGTAAAAATGTTCAGAAATATGCAACTAGCAAATAAATACATTAAAAGTCGTTCTGACAATGGCATATGCGATTCTGCATCATCCATTCTGCTATAAACTCATTGGTTCTATTTTTTCTATGGACAGTCAAAATTTTGGGATATTGACATTTTCACGAATTTCAGTAAGAATGTTCAGACGAGTGCAATTAGCAAATAACTGTATTCAATGTCGTTCTGACAATGGCGTATGTTATTCTGCATCATTCATTTTGCTATAAACTCAATGGTTCTATTTTTTCTATGGACAGTCAAAATTTTGGGATATCGACATTTTTACGAATTTCTGTAAAAATGTTCAAATGTGTGTAATTTGCAAATAAATGCATTAATAGTCGTTCTGACAATGGCGTATGCGATTCTGCATCATCCATGCTGCTATAAACTCATTGGTTCTATTTTTTCTATAGACAGTATACATTTTGGGATATCGACAATTTCACGAATTTCTGTAAAAATGTTCAGAAGTATGTAACTAGCATATAACTGTACTCAATGTCGTTCTGACAATGGCGTATGCAGTTCTGCATCATTCATTCTGCTATAAACTCAATGGTTCTATTTTTTCTATGGACAGTCAAAATTTTGGGATTCGAAACTTTTACAAATTTCTGTAAAAATGTTCAGACTTGTGCATTTAGCAAATAACTGTATCAAATGTCGTTCTGACAATGGCATATGCCATTCTGCATCATTCATTACGCTATAAACTCATTAGTTCTATTTTTTCTATTGACAGTCAAAATTTTGGGATATTGACATTTTCACGAATTTCTGTAAAAATGTTCAGACGTGAGCAATTAGCAAACAAATGCATTAAATGTCGTTCTGACAATGGCGTATGCAATTCTGCATTATTCATTCAGCTATAACCTCACTGGTTCTATTTTTTATGAACAGTCAAAATTTTGGGATATCGACACTTTCACGAATTTCTGCAAATATGTTCAGACTGTGCATTTAGCAAATAACTGTATTAAATGTCGTTCTGACAATGACGTATGCGATTCTGCATCATCCATTCTGCTATAAACTCATTGGTGCTATTTTTATTATTGACAGTAAACATTTTGGGATATCGACCATTTCACGAATTTCTGTAAATATGTTCAATTAGCAAATAAATGCATTAAAAGTCGTTCTGACAGTGGCGCATGCGCTACTGCATCATCTATTCTGCTGTAAACTCATTAGTTCTATTTTTTCTATGCACAGTCAAAATTTTGGGATATCGAAATTTTCACGAATTTCTGTAAAAGTGTTCAGAAATATGCAACTAGCAAATAAATACATTAAAAGTCGTTCTGACAATGGCATATGCAATTCTGCATCAACCATTCTGCTATAAACTCACTGGTTCTATTTTTCTGACAATGGCGTATGTGATTCTGCATCATTCATTTTGCTATAAACTCAATGGTTCTATTTTTTCTATGGACAGTCAAAATTTTGGGATATCGACATTTTCACCAATTTCTGTAAAAATGTTCAGAAATATGCAACTAGCAAATAAATACATTAAAAGTCGTTCTGACAATGGCATATGTGATTCTGCATCATCCATTCTGCTATAAATTCATTGGTTCTATTTTTTCTATGGACAGTCAAAATTTTGGGATATTGACATTTTCTAGAATTTCAGTAAGAATGTTCAGACGAGTGCAATTAGCAAATAACTGTATTCAATGTCGTTCTGACAATGGCGTATGTGATTCTGCATCATTCGTTCTGCTATAAACTCAATGGTTCTATCTTTCTATGGACAGTCGAAATTTTGGCATATCGACATTTTCACGAATTTCTGTAAAAATGTTCAGACGTGTGCAATTCGCAAATATATGTATTAACAGTCGTTCTGACAATGGCGTATGCGATTCTGCATCATTCATTCTGCTATAAACTCATCGGTTCTATTTTTTCTATGGACAGTCAAAATTTTGGGATATCGACATTTTTACGAATTTCTGTAAAAATGTTCAAACGTGTGTGGCGTATGTGATTCTGCATCATTCGTTCTGCTATAAACTCAATGGTTCTATCTTTCTATGGACAGTCGAAATTTTGGCATATCGACATTTTCACGAATTTCTGTAAAAATGTTCAGACGTGTGCAATTCGCAAATATATGTATTAACAGTCGTTCTGACAATGGCGTATGCGATTCTGCATCATTCATTCTGCTATAAACTCATCGGTTCTGTTTTTTCTATGGACAGTCAAAATTTTGAGATATTGACATTTTTACGAATTTCTGTAAAAATGTTCAGACGAGTGCAACTAGCAAACAAATACCTTAAAAGTCGTTCTGACAATGGCGTATGCAATTCTGCATCAACCATTCTGCTATAAACTCACTGGTTCTATTTTTTCTATGGACAGTCAAAATTTTGGGATATCGACATTTTCACGAATTTCTGTAAAAATGTTCAGAAGTATGCAATTAGCATATAAATGTACTCAATGTCGTTCTGACAATGGCGTATGCAATTCTGCATCATTCATTCTGCTATAAACTCAATGGTTCTATTCTTTCTATGGACAGTCAAAATTTTGGGATATCGACATTTTCACGAATTTCTGTAAAAATGTGCAGAAGTATGCAATTAGCATATAAATGTACTCAATGTCGTTCTGACAATGGCGTATGCAATTCTGCATCATCCATGCTGCTATAAACTCATTGGTTCTATTTTTTCTATGGACAGTAAACATTTTGGGATATCGACAATTTCACGAATTTCTGTAAAAATGTTCAAACGTGTGTAATTTGCAAATAAATGCATTAACAGTCGTTCTGACAATGGCGTATGGGATTCTGCATCATCCATGCTGCTATAAACTCATTGGTTCTATTTTTTCTATGGACAGTCAAAATTTGGGGATATTGACATTTTCACGAATTTTAGTAAGAATGTTCACACGAGTGCAACTAGCAATTAAATGCATTAACAGTCGTTCTGACATTGGCGTATGTGATTCTGCATCATTCGTTGTGCTATAAACTCAATGGTTCTATTTTTCTATGGACAGTCAAAATTTTAGGATATCGACATTTGCACGAATTTCTGTAAAAATGTTCAGACTTGTGCAATTAGGAAATAACTGCATTAAATGTCGTTCTGACAATGGCATATGCGATTCTGCATCATTCATTCTGCTATAAACTCATTGGTTCTATTTTTTCTATGGACAGTCAAAATTTTGGGATATCGACATTTTCACGAATTTCTGTAAAAATGTTCAGACGTGTGTAATTTGCAAATAAATGCATTAACAGTCGTTCTGACAATGGCGTATGCGATTCTGCATCATCCATGCTGCTATAAACTCATTGGTTCTATTTTTTCTATGGACAGTCAAAATTTTGGGATATTGACATTTTCACGAATTTTAGTAAGAATGTTCACACGAGTGCAACTAGCAATTAAATGCATTAACAGTCGTTCTGACATTGGCGTATGTGATTCTGCATCATTCGTTGTGCTATAAACTCAATGGTTCTATTTTTCTATGGACAGTCAAAATTTTGGGATATCGACATTTTCACGAATTTCTGTAAAAATGTTCAGACGTGTGTAATTTGCAAATATATGCATTAACAGTCATTCTGACAATGGCGTATGCAATTCCGCACCATCCATTCTGCTATAAACTCACTGGTTCTATTTTTTCTGTGGACAGTCAAAATTTTGGGATATCGACATTTTCACGAATTTCTGTAAAAATGTTCGGACGTGTGTAATTAGCAAATAAATGCATTAACAGTCGTTCTGACAATGGCGTATGCGATTCTGAATAATCTATTTTGCTATAAACTCATTGGTTCTATTTTTTCTATGGACAGTAAACATTTTGGGATATCGAAAATTTCACGAATTTCTGTAAATATGTTCAGAAGTATGCAATTAGCATATAAATACATTAAAAACGCTACTACCTCATTCATTCTGCTATAAACATATTGGTTCTTTTTTTTCTATGCACAGTCAAAATTTTGGGATATCGACATTTTCACCAATTTCTGTAAAAATGTTCAGAAATATGCAACTAGCAAATAAATACATTAAAAGTCGTTCTGACAATGGCGTATGTGATTCTGCATCATTCGTTCTGCTATAAACTCAATGGTTCTATTTTTCTATGGACAGTCAAAATTTTGGGATATCGACATTTACACGAATTTCTGTAAAAATGTTCAGACGTGTGCAATTCGCAAATAAATGTATTAACAGTCGTTCTGACAATGGCGTATGCGATTCTGCATCATTCATTCTGCTATAAACTCATTGGTTCTATTTTTTCTATGGACAGTCAAAATTTTGAGATATTGAAATTTTCAGGAATTTCTGTACAAATATTCAGTCGTGTGCAATTAGGAAAAAACTGTATTAAATGTCGTTCTGACAATGGCATATGCGGTTTTGCATCATTCATTCTGCTATAAACTCATAGGTTCTATTTTTTTATGGACAGTCAAAATTTTGGGATATCGACATTTTCACGAATTTCTGTAAAAATGTTCAGACGTGTGTAATTTGCAAATATATGCATTAACAGTCGTTCTGACAATGGCGTATGCAATTCCGCACCATCCATTCTGCTATAAACTCACTGGTTCTATTTTTTCTGTGGACAGTCAAAATTTTGGGATATCGACATTTTCACGAATTTCTGTAAAAATTTTCGTACGTGTGTAATTAGCAAATATATGCATTAACAGTCGTTCTGACAATGGCGTATGCGATTCTGAATCATCTATTCTGCTATAAACTCATTGGTTCTATTTTTTTCTATGGACAGTAAACATTGTGGGATATCGACAATTTCACGAATTTCTGTAAATATGTTCAGAAGTATGCAATTAGCATATAAATATATTAAAAGCGCTACTACATCATTCATTCTGCTATAAACTCATTGGTTCTATTTTTTCTGTGGACAGTAAACATTTTGGGATATCGAAAATTTCACGAATTTCTGTAAAAATGTTCAGAAGTATGCAATTAGCATGTAACTGTACTCAATGTCGTTCTGACAATGGCGTATGCAATTCTGCATCATTCATTCTGTTATAAACTCAATGGTTCTATTTTTTCTATGGACAGTCAAAATTTTGGGATATCGACATTTTCACGAATTTCAGTAAGAATGTTCAGAAATATGCAACTAGCAAACAAATACTTTAAAAGTCGTTCTGATAATGGCGTATGTGATTCTGCATCATTCGTTCTGCTATAAACTCAATGGTTCTGTTTTTTCTATGGACAGTCAAAATTTTGGGATATCGACATTTTCACGAATTTCTGTAAAAATGGTTAGACGTGTGCAATTAGCAAATAAATGCATTAACAGTCGTTTTGATAATAACGTATGCGCTTCTACATCATCCATTCTGCTATAAACTCATTGGTTCTATTTTTTATATGGACAGTCAAAATTTTGGGATATTGACATTTTCACGAATTTCTGTAAAAATGTTCAGACGTGTGTAATTTGCAAATATATGCATTAACAGTCGTTCTGACAATGGCGTATGCAATTTCGCACCATCCATTCTGCTATAAACTCACTGGTTCTATTTTTTCTGTGGACAGTCAAAATTTTAGGATATCGACATTTTCACGAATTTCTGTAAAAATGTTCAGACGTGTGTAATTAGCAAACAAATGCATTAAATGTCGTTCTGACAATGGCGTATGCAATTCCGCACCATCCATTCTGCTATAAACTCACTGGTTCTATTTTTTCTGTGGACAGTCAAAATTTTGGGATATCGACATTTTCACGAATTTCTGTAAAAATGTTCGAACGTGTGTAATTAGCAAATAAATGCATTAACAGTCGTTCTGACAATGGCGTATGCGATTCTGAATAATCTATTCTGCTATAAACTCATTGGTTCTATTTTTTCTATGAACAGTAAACATTTTGGGATATCGAAAATTTCACGAATTTCTGTAAATATGTTCAGAAGTATGCAATTAGCATATAAATACATTAAAAACGCTACTACATCATTCATTCTGCTATAAACTCATTGGTTCTTTTTTTTTCTATGCACAGTCAAAATTTTGGGATATCGACATTTTCACCAATTTCTGTAAAAATGTTCAGAAATATGCAACTAGCAAATAAATACATTAAAAGTCGTTCTGACAATGGCATATGCGATTCTGCATCATCCATTCTGCTATAAACTCATTGGTTCTATTTTTTCTATGGACAGTCAAAATTTTGGGATATTGACATTTTCACGAATTTCAATAAGAATGTTCAGACGAGTGCAATTCGCAAATAAATGTACTAACAGTCGTTCTGACAATGGCATATGCGATTCTGCATCATTCATTCTGCTATAAACTCATTGGTTCTATTTTTTCTATGGACAGTCAAAATTTTGAGATATTGAAATTTTCAGGAATTTCTGTACAAATATTCAGACGTGTGCAATTAGGAAATAACTGTATTAAATGTCGTTCTGACAATGGCATATGCGGTTCTGCATCATTCATTCTGCTATAAACTCATAGGTTCTATTTTTTTATGGACAGTCAAAATTTTGGGATATCGACATTTTCAGGAATTTCTGTAAAAATGTTCAGACGTGTGTAATTTGCAAATATATGCATCAACAGTCATTCTGACAATGGCGTATGCAATTTCGCACCATCCATTCTGCTATAAACTCACTGGTTCTATTTTTTCTGTGGACAGTCAAAATTTTGGGATATCGAAATTTTCACGAATTTCTGTAAAAATGTTCGGACGTGTGTATTTAGCAAATATATGCATTAACAGTCGTTCTGACAATGGCGTATGCGATTCTGAATCATCTATTCTGCTATAAACTCATTGGTTCTATTTTTTCTATGGACAGTAAACATTTTGAGATATCGACAATTTCACGAATTTCTGTAAATATGTTCAGAAGTATGCAATTAGCATATAAATACATTAAAAGCGCTACTACATCATTCATTCTGCTATAAACTCATTGGTTCTATTTTTTCTATGGACAGTCAAAATTTTGGGATATCGACATTTTCACGAATTTCAGTAAGAATGTTCAGAAATATGCAACTAGCAAACAAATACTTTAAAAGTCGTTCTGATAATGGCGTATGTGATTCTGCATCATTCGTTCTGCTATAAACTCAATGGTTCTATTTTTTCTATGGACAGTCAAAATTTTGGGATATCGACATTTTCACGAATTTCTGTAAAAATGGTTAGACGTGTGCAATTAGCAAATAAATGCATCAACAGTCATTTTGATAATAACGTATGCGCTTCTACATCATCCATTCTGCTATAAACTCATTGGTTCTATTTTTTATATGGACAGTCAAAATTTTGGGATATTGACATTTTCACGAATTTCTGTAAAAATGTTCAGACGTGTGTAATTTGCAAATATATGCATTAACAGTCGTTCTGACAATGGCGTATGCAATTTCGCACCATCCATTCTGCTATAAACTCACTGGTTCTATTTTTTCTGTGGACAGTCAAAATTTTAGGATATCGACATTTTCACGAATTTCTGTAAAAATGTTCAGACGTGTGTAATTAGCAAACAAATGCATTAAATGTCGTTCTGACAGTGGCGTATGCAATTCCGCACCATCCATTCTGCTATAAACTCACTGGTTCTATTTTTTCTGTGGACAGTCAAAATTTTGGGATATCGACATTTTCACGAATTTCTGTTAAAATGTTCGAACGTGTGTAATTAGCAAATAAATGCATTAACAGTCGTTCTGACAATGGCGTATGGGATTCTGAATAATCTATTCTGCTATAAACTCATTGGTTCTATTTTTTCTATGGACAGTAAACATTTTGGGATATCGAAAATATCACGAATTTCTGTAAATATGTTCAGAAGTATGCAATTAGCATATAAATACATTAAAAACGCTACTACATCATTCATTCTGCTATAAACTCATTGGTTCTTTTTTTTTTATGCACAGTCAAAATTTTGGGATATCGACATTTTCACGAATTTCTGTAAAAATGTTCAGAAATATGCAACTAACAAATAAATACATTAAAAGTCGTTCTGACAATGGCATATGCGATTCTGCATCATCCATTCTGCTATAAACTCATTGGTTCTATTTTTTCTATGGACAGTCAAAATTTTGGGATATTGACATTTTCACGAATTTCAATAAGAATGTTCAGACGAGTGCAATTAGCAAATAAGTGTATTCAATGTCGTTCTGACAATGGCGTATGTGATTCTGCATCATTCGTTCTGCTATAAACTCAATGGTTCTATTTTTCTATGGACAGTCAAAATTTTGGGATATCGACATTTACACGAATTTCTGTAAAAATTTTCAGACGTGTGCAATTCGCAAATAAATGTACTAACAGTCGTTCTGACAATGGCATATGCGATTCTGCATCATTCATTCTGCTATAAACTCATTGGTTCTATTTTTTCTATGGACAGTCAAAATTTTGAGATATTGAAATTTTCAGGAATTTCTGTACAAATATTCAGACGTGTGCAATTAGGAAATAACTGTATTAAATGTCGTTCTGACAATGGCATATGCGGTTCTGCATCATTCATTCTGCTATAAACTCATAGGTTCTATTTTTTTATGGACAGTCAAAATTTTGGGGTATCGACATTTTCAGGAATTTCTGTAAAAATGTTCAGACGTGTGTAATTTGCAAATATATGCATCAACAGTCGTTCTGACAATGGCGTATGCAATTCCGCACCATCCATTCTGCTATAAACTCACTGGTTCTATTTTTTCTGTGGACAGTCAAAATTTTGGGATATCGAAATTTTCACGAATTTCTGTAAAAATGTTCGGACGTGTGTATTTAGCAAATATATGCATTAACAGTCGTTCTGACAATGGCGTATGCGATTCTGAATCATCTATTCTGCTATAAACTCATTGGTTCTATTTTTTCTATGGACAGTAAACATTTTGAGATATCGACAATTTCACGAATTTCTGTAAATATGTTCAGAAGTATGCAATTAGCATATAAATACATTAAAAGCGCTACTACATCATTCATTCTGCTATAAACTCATTGGTTCTATTTTTTCTATGGACAGTAAACATTTTGGGATATCGAAAATTTCACGAATTTCTGTAAAAATGTTCAGAAGTATGCAATTAGCATATAACTGTACTCAATGTCGTTCTGACAATGGCGTATGCAATTCTGAATCATTCATTCTGCTATAAACTCAATGGTTCTATTTTTTCTATGGACAGTCAAAATTTTGGGATATCGACATTTTCACGAATTTCAGTAAGAATGTTCAGAAATATGCAACTAGCAAACAAATACTTTAAAAGTCGTTCTGATAATGGCGTATGTGATTCTGCATCATTCGATCTGCTATAAACTCAATGGTTCTATTTTTTCTATGGACAGTCAACATTTTGGGATATTGACATTTTTACGAATTTCTGTAAAAATGTTCAGACGAGTGCAACTAGCAAACAAATACCTTAAAAGTCGTTCTGACAATGGCATATGCAATTCTGCATTAACCATTCTGCTATAAACTCACTGGTTCTATTTTTTCTCTTGACAGCCACAATTTGGAGATATTGACATTTTCACAAACTTCTGCAAACAAATGCATTAAATGTCGTTCTAACAATGGCGTTTGCAATTTTCATCATTCATCCTGCTATAAACTCAATGGTTCTAGTTTTTCTATGGACAGTCAAAATTTTGGGATATTGAAATTTTCAGGAATTTCTGTACAAATGTTCAGACGTGTGCAATTAGGAAATAACTGTATTAAATGTCGTTCTGACAATGGCATGTGCGATTCTGCATCATTCATTTTGCTATAAACTCCTTGGTTCTATTTTTTCTATGGACAGTCAAAATTTTGGGATATCGACATTTTCACGAATTTCTGTAAAAATGTTCAGACGTGTGTAATTTGCAAATAAATGCATTAACAGTCGTTCTGACAATGGCGTATGCAATTCCGCATCATCCATTCTGCTATAAACTCACTGGTTCTATTTTTTCTGTGGACAGTCAAAATTTTGGGATATCGACATTTTCACGAATTTCTGTAAAAATGTTCAGAAATATGCAACTAGCAAACAAATACTTTAAAAGTCGTTCTGTTTAGAACGACGTGTGCAATTAGCAAATAAATGCATTAACAGTCGTTCTGACAATGGCGTATGCGCTTCCACATCATCTATTCTGCTATAAACTCATTGGTTCTATTTTTTATATGGACAGTCAAAATTTTGGGATATTGACATTTTTACGAATTTCTGTAAAAATGTTCAGACGTGTGCAATTAGCAAATAACTGTATTAAATGTCGTTCTGACAATGGCATATGCGATTCTGCAACATTCATTCTTCTATAAACTCATTGGTTCTATTTTTGCTATTGACAGTCAAAATTTCGAGATATTGACATTTTCACGAATTTCTGTAAAAATGTTCAGACATGAGCAATTAGCAAACAAATACATTAAATGTCGTTCTGACAATGGCGTATGCAATTCTGCATCATTCGTTCAGCTATAACCTCATTGGATCTATTTTTTTATGAACAGTCAAAATTTTGGGATATCGACATTTTCACGAATTTCTGTAAAAATGTTCAGTCGTGTGCAATTAGCAAATAAATGCATTAACAGTCGTTCTGACCATGGCTTATGCGATTCTGCATCATCCATTCTGCTATAAACTCATTGGTTCTATTTTTTCTATGGATAGTAAAAATTTCGGGATATCAACATTTTCACGAATTTCTGTAAAAATGTTCAGACGTGTGCAATTAAAAAATTACTGTATTCAATGTCGTTCTGAAAATGGCGTATGCAATTCTGCATCATTTATTCTGCTATAAACTCAAAGGTTCTATTTTTTCTATGGACAGTCAAAATTTTTGGATATCGACATTTTCACGAATTTCTTTAAAAATGTTCAGACGTGTGTAATTAGCAAATAAATGTATTAACAGTCGTTCTGACAATGGTGTATGCGATTCTGCATCATCCATTCTGCTATAAACTCACTGGTTCTATTTTTTTATAAGCAGTCAACATTTTGGGATATCGACATTTTCACGAATTTCTGAAAAAAATGTTCAGAAATATGCAACTAGCAAACAAATACTTTAAAAGTCGTTCTGACAATGGCGTATGTGATTCTGCATCATTCATTCTGCTATAAACTCAATGGTTCTATTTTTTCTATGGACAGTCAAAATTTTGGGATATTGACATTTTTACGAATTTCTCTAAAAATGTTCAGACGTGTGCAATTAGCAAATAACTGTATTCAATGTCGTTCTGACAATGGCGTATGCAATTCTGCATCATTTATTCTGCTATAAACTCAAAGATTCTATTTTTTCTATGGACTGTCAAAATTTTGGGATATCAACATATTCACGAATTTCTGTAAATATGTTCAGAAGTATGCAATTAGCATATAAATACATTAAAAGTCGTTCTGACAATGGCGTATGAGATTCTGCATCATTCATTCTGCTATAAACTCATTGGTTCTATTTTTTCTATGGACAGTCAAAATTTTGGGATATCGACATTTTCACGAATTTCTGTAAAAATGTTCAGACGTGTGTAATTTGCAAATATATGCATTTACAGTCGTTCTGACAATGGCGTATGCAATTCCTCACCATCCATTCTGCTATAAACTCACTGGTTCTATTTTTTCTGTGGACAGTCAAAATTTTGGGATATCGACATTTTCACGAATTTCTGTAAAAATTTTCGGACGTGTGTGATTAGCAAATAAATGCATTAACAGTCGTTCTGACAATGGCGTATGCGATTCTGAATCATCTATTCTGCTATAAACTCATTGGTTCTATTTTTTCTATGGACAGTAAACATTTTGGGATATCGAAAATTTCACGAATTTCTGTAAATATGTTCAGAAGTATGCAATTAGCATATAAATACATTAAAAGCGCTACTACATCATTCATTCTGCTATAAACTCATTGGTTCTTTTTTTTCTATGCACAGTCAAAATTTTGGGATATCGACATTTTCACCAATTTCTGTAAAAATGTTCAGAAATATGCAACTAGCAAATAAATACCTTAAAAGTCGTTCTGACAATGGCGTATGTGATTCTGCATCATTCATTCTGCTATAAACTCATTGGTTCTATTTTTTCTATGGACAGTCAACATTTTGGGATATTGATATTTTCACGAATTTCAGTAAGAATGTTCAGACGAGTGCAATTAGCAAATAACTGTATTCAATGTCGTTCTGACAATGGAGTATGTGATTCTGCATTATTCGTTCTGCTATAAACTCAATGGTTCTATTTTTCTATGGACAGTCAAAATTTTGGGATATCGACATTTACACGAATTTCTGTAAAAATGTTCAGACGTGTGCAATTCGCAAATAAATGTATTAACAGTCGTTCTGACAATGGTGTATGCGATTCTGCATCATTCATTTTGCTATAAACTCATTGGTTCTATTTTTTCTATGGACAGTCAAAATTTTGAGATATTGAAAATTTCAGGAATTTCTGTACAAATATTCAGACGTGTGCAATTAGGAAATAACTGTATTAAATGTCGTTCTGACAATGGCATATGCGGTTCTGCATCATTCATTCTGCTATAAACTCATTGGTTCTATTTTTTCTATGGACAGTCAAAATTTTGGGATATTGACATTTTCACGAATTTCAGTAAGAATGATCAGAAATATGCAACTAGCAAACAAATACTTTAAAAGTCTTTCTGACAATGGCGTATGTGATTCTGCATCATTCGTTCTGCTATAAAGTCAATGGTTCTATTTTTTCTATGGACAGTCAAAATTTTGGGATATCGACATTTTCGAAATTCTGTAAAAATGGTTAGACGTGTGCAATTAGCAAATAAATGCATTAACAGTCGTTCTGATAATAACGTATGCGCTTCTACATCATCCATTCTGCTATAAACTCATTGGTTCTATTTTTTATATGGACAGTCAAAATTTTGGGATATTGACATTTTTACGAATTTCTGTAAAAATGTTTAGACGAGTGCAACTAGCAAACAAATACCTTAAAAGTCGTTCTGACAATGGCATTCTGCTATAAACTCAATGGTTCTATTTTTTCTATGGACAGTCAAAATTTGGAGATATTGACATTTTCACAAACTTCTGCAAACAAATGCATTAAATGTCGTTCTGACAATGGCGTTTGCAATTCTGCATCATTCATCCTGCTATAAACTCAATGGTTCTATTTTTTCCATGGACAGTCAAAATTTTGGGATATCGACATTTTTACGAATTTCTGTAAAAATGTTCAGACGTGTCCAATTGGCAAATAACTGTACTCAATGTCGTTCTGACAATAGCATATGCAATTCTGCATCATTCATTCTGCTATAAACTCAATGGTTCTATTTTTTCTATGGACAGTCCAAATTTTGGGATATTGAAATTTTCAGGAATTTCTGTACAAATGTTAGGAAGTAACTGTATTAAATGTCGTTCTGACAATGACATGTGCGATTCTGCATCATTCATTTTGCTATAAACTCATTGGTTCTATTTTTTCTATGGACAGTCAAAATCTTGGGATATCGACATTTTCACGAATTTCTGTAAAAATGTTCAGACGTGTGTAATTTGCAAATAAATGCATTAACAGTCTTTCTGACAATGGCATATGCAATTCTGCATCAACCATTCTGCTATCAACTCACTGGTTCTATTTTTTCTATGGACAGTCAAAATTTGGAGATATTGACATTTACACGAATTTCAGTAAGAATGTTCAGACGAGTGCAATTAGCAAATAACTGTATTCAATGTCGTTCTGACAATGGCGTATGTGATTCTGCATCATTCGTTCTGCTATAAACTCAATGGTTCTATTTTTCTATGGACAGTCAAAATTTTGGTATATCGACATTTACACGAATTTCTGTAAAAATGTTCAGACGTGTGCAATTCGCAAATAAATGTATTAACAGTCGTTCTGACAATGGCGTATGCGATTCTGCATCATTCATTCTGCTATAAACTCATTGGTTCTATTTTTTTATAAGCAGTCAACATTTTGGGATATCGACATTTTCACGAATTTCTGAAAAAAATGTTCAGAAATATGCAACTAGCAAACAAATACTTTAAAAGTCGTTCTGACAATGGCGTATGTGATTCTGCATCATTCGTTCTGCTATTAACTCAATGGTTCTATTTTTTCTATAGACAGTCAAAATTTTGGGATATCGACATTTTCACGAATTTCTGTAAAAATGTTTAGACGTGTGCAATTAGCAAATAAATGTATTAACAGTCGTTCTGTCAATGGCGTATGCGCTTCTACATCATCCATTCTGCTATAAACTCATTGTTTCTATTTTTTATATGGACAGTCACAATTTTGGGATATTGACATTTTTAGGAATTTCTGTAAAAATGTTTAGACGAGTGCAACTAGCAAACAAATACCTCAAAAGTCGTTCTGACAATGGCATTCTGCTATAAACTCAAAGGTTCTATTTTTTCTGTGGACAGTAAAAATTTTGGGATATCAACATTTACACGAATTTCTGTAAAAATTTTCAGACGTGTGTGATTAGCAAATAAATGCATTAACAGTCGTTCTGACAATGGCGTATGCGATTCTGCATCAGTAAAAATTTTGGGATATCGACATTTACACGAATTTCTGTAAAAATGTTCAGACGTGTGCAATTCGCAAATAAATGTATTAAGAGTCGTTCTGACAATGGCGTATACAATTCTGCATCATTCATTCCGCTATATACTCATTGGTTCTATTTTTTCTATGGACAGTCAAAATTTTGGGATATTGACATTTTCACGAATTTCAGTAAGAATGTTCAGACGAGTGCAACTAGCGAACAAATACCTTAAAAGTCGTTCTGACAATGGAGTATGTGATTCTGCATCATTCGTTCTGCTATAAAAACAAAAATGGTTCTATTTTTCTATGGACAGTCAAAATTTTGGGATATCGACATTTACACGAATTTCTGTAAAAATGGTCAGACGTGTGCAATTCGCAAACAAATGCGTTAAATGTCGTTCTGACAATGGCGTTTGCAATTCTGCATCATTCATTCTGCTATAAACTCAATGGTTCTATTTTTTCTATGGACAGTCAAAATTTTGGGATATTGACATTTTTACGAATTTCTCTAAAAATGTTCAGACGTGTGCAATTAGCAAATAACTGTATTCAATGTCGTTCTGACAATGGCGTATGCAATTCTGCATCATTTATTCTGCTATAAACTCAAAGATTCTATTTTTTCTATGGACTGTCAAAATTTTGGGATATCAACATATTCACGAATTTCTGTAAATATGTTCAGAAGTATGCAATTAGCATATAAATACATTAAAAGTCGTTCTGACAATGGCGTATGAGATTCTGCATCATTCATTCTGCTATAAACTCATTGGTTCTATTTTTTCTATGGACAGTCAAAATTTTGGGATATCGACATTTTCACGAATTTCTGTAAAAATGTTCAGACGTGTGTAATTTGCAAATATATGCATTAACAGTCGTTCTGACAATGGCGTATGCAATTCCTCACCATCCATTCTGCTATAAACTCACTGGTTCTATTTTTTCTGTGGACAGTCAAAATTTTGGGATATCGACATTTTCACGAATTTCTGTAAAAATTTTCGGACGTGTGTGATTAGCAAATAAATGCATTAACAGTCATTCTGACAATGGCGTATGCGATTCTGAATCATCTATTCTGCTATAAACTCATTGGTTCTATTTTTTCTATGGACAGTAAACATTTTGGGATATCGAAAATTTCACGAATTTCTGTAAATATGTTCAGAAGTATGCAATTAGCATATAAATACATTAAAAGCGCTACTACATCATTCATTCTGCTATAAACTCATTGGTTCTTTTTTTCTATGCACAGTCAAAATTTTGGGATATCGACATTTTCACCAATTTCTGTAAAAATGTTCAGAAATATGCAACTAGCAAATAAATACCTTAAAAGTCGTTCTGACAATGGCGTATGTGATTCTGCATCATTCATTCTGCTATAAACTCATTGGTTCTATTTTTTCTATGGACAGTCAAAATTTTGGGATATTGATATTTTCACGAATTTCAGTAAGAATGTTCAGACGAGTGCAATTAGCAAATAACTGTATTCAATGTCGTTCTGACAATGGAGTATGTGATTCTGCATCATTCGTTCTGCTATAAACTCAATGGTTCTATTTTTCTATGGACAGTCAAAATTTTGGGATATCGACATTTACACGAATTTCTGTAAAAATGTTCAGACGTGTGCAATTCGCAAATAAATGTATTAACAGTCGTTCTGACAATGGTGTATGCGATTCTGCATCATTCATTTTGCTATAAACTCATTGGTTCTATTTTTTCTATGGACAGTCAAAATTTTGAGATATTGAAAATTTCAGGAATTTCTGTACAAATATTCAGACGTGTGCAATTAGGAAATAACTGTATTAAATGTCGTTCTGACAATGGCATATGCGGTTCTGCATCATTCATTCTGCTATAAACTCATTGGTTCTATTTTTTCTATGGACAGTCAAAATTTTGGGATATTGACATTTTCACGAATTTCAGTAAGAATGATCAGAAATATGCAACTAGCAAACAAATACTTTAAAAGTCTTTCTGACAATGGCGTATGTGATTCTGCATCATTCGTTCTGCTATAAAGTCAATGGTTCTATTTTTTCTATGGACAGTCAAAATTTTGGGATATCGACATTTTCGAATTTCTGTAAAAATGTTTAGACGAGTGCAACTAGCAAACAAATACCTTAAAAGTCGTTCTGACAATGGCATTCTGCTATAAACTCAATGGTTCTATTTTTTCTATGGACAGTCAAAATTTGGAGATATTGACATTTTCACAAACTTCTGCAAACAAATGCATTAAATGTCGTTCTGACAATGGCGTTTGCAATTCTGCATCATTCATCCTGCTATAAACTCAATGGTTCTATTTTTTCTATGGACAGTCAAAATTTTGGGATATCGACATTTTTACGAATTTCTGTAAAAATGTTCAGACGTGTCCAATTGGCAAATAACTGTACTCAATGTCGTTCTGACAATAGCATATGCAATTCTGCATCATTCATTCTGCTATAAACTCAATGGTTCTATTTTTTCTATGGACAGTCCAAATTTTGGGATATTGAAATTTTCAGGAATTTCTGTACAAATGTTAGGAAGTAACTGTATTAAATGTCGTTCTGACAATGACATGTGCGATTCTGCATCATTCATTTTGCTATAAACTCATTGGTTCTATTTTTTCTATGGACAGTCAAAATCTTGGGATATCGACATTTTCACGAATTTCTGTAAAAATGTTCAGACGTGTGTAATTTGCAAATAAATGCATTAACAGTCTTTCTGACAATGGCATATGCAATTCTGCATCAACCATTCTGCTATCAACTCACTGGTTCTATTTTTTCTATGGACAGTCAAAATTTGGAGATATTGACATTTACACGAATTTCAGTAAGAATGTTCAGACGAGTGCAATTAGCAAATAACTGTATTCAATGTCGTTCTGACAATGGCGTATGTGATTCTGCATCATTCGTTCTGCTATAAACTCAATGGTTCTATTTTTCTATGGACAGTCAAAATTTTGGTATATCGACATTTACACGAATTTCTGTAAAAATGTTCAGACGTGTGCAATTCGCAAATAAATGTATTAACAGTCGTTCTGACAATGGCGTATGCGATTCTGCATCATTCATTCTGCTATAAACTCATTGGTTCTATTTTTTCTATGGACAGTCAAAATTTTGGGATATCGACATTTTCACGAATTTCTGTAAAAATTTTCAGACGTGTGTAATTTGCAAATAAATGCATTAACAGTCGTTCTGACAATGGCGTATGCGATTCTGCATCATCCATTCTGCTATATACTCATTGGTTCTATTTTTTTCTATGGACAGTCAAAATTTTGGGATATTGACATTTTCACGAATTTCAGTAAGAAAGTTCAGAAATATGCAACTAGCAAACAAATACTTTAAAAGTCGTTCTGACAATGGCGTATGTGATTCTGCATCATTCGTTCTGCTATAAACTCAATGGTTCTATTTTTTCTATGGACAGTCAAAATTTTGGGATATCGACATTTTCACGAATTTCTGTAAAAATGGTTAGACGTGTGCAATTAGCAAATAAATGCATTAACAGTCGTTCTGATAATAACGTATGCGCTTCTACATCATCCATTCTGCTATAAACTCATTGGTTCTATTTTTTATATGGACAGTCAAAATTTTGGGATATTGACATTTTTACGAATTTCTGTAAAAATGTTCAGAAATATGCAACTAACAAACAAATACTTTAAAAGTCGTTCTGACAATGGCATATGCAATTCTGCATCAACCATTCTGCTATAAACTCACTGGTTCTATTTTTTCTATGGACAGTCAAAATTTGGAGATATTGACATTTTCACAAACTTCTGCAAAAAAATGCATTAAATGTCGTTCTGACAATGGCGTTTGCAATTCTGCATCATTCATCCTGCTATAAAATCAATGGTTCTATTTTTTCTATGGACAGTCAAAATTTTGGGATATCGACATTTTTACGAATTTCTGTAAGAATGTTCAGACGTGTGCAATTAGCAAATAACTGTACTCAATGTCGTTCTGACAATAGCATATGCAATTCTGCATCATTCATTCTGCTATAAACTCAATGGGTCTAGTTTTTCTATGGACAGTCCAAATTTTGGGATATTGAAATTTTCAGGAATTTCTGTACAAATGTTCAGACGTGTGCAATTAGGAAATAACTGTATTAAATATCGTTCTGACAATGGCATGTGCGATTCTGCGTCATTCATTTTGCTATAAACTCATTGGTTCTATTTTTTCTATGGACAGTCAAAATCTTGAGATATCGACATTTTCACGAATTTCTGTAAAAATGTTCGGACGTGTGTAATTTGCAAATAAAGGCATTAAATGTCGTTCTGACAATGGCGTATGCAATTCCGCATCATCCATTCTGCTATAAACTCACTGGTTCTATTTTTCTGTGGACAGTCAAAATTTTGGGATATCGACATTTTCACGAATTTCAGTAAGAATGTTCAGAAATATGCAACTAGCAAACAAATACTTTAAAAGTCGTTCTGTTTAGAACGACGTGTGCAATTAGCAAATAAATGCATTAACAGTCGTTCTGACAATGGCGTATGCGCTTCTACATCATCTATTCTGCTATAAACTCATTGGTTCTATTTTTTATATGGACAGTCAAAATTTTGGGATATTGACATTTTCACGAATTTCAGTAAGAATGTTCATACGAGTGCAATTAGCAAATAACTGTATTCAATGTCGTTCTGACAATGGCGTATGTGATTCTGCATCATTCGTTCTGCTATAAACTCAATGGTTCTATTTTTTCTATGGACAGTCAAAATTTTGGGATATCGACATTTTTACTAATTTCTGTAAAAATTTTCAGATGTGTGTAATTTGCAAATATATGCATTAACAGTCGTTCTGACAATGGCCTATGCAATTCCGCACCATCCATTCTGCTATAAACTCACTGGTTCTATTTTTTCTGTGGACAGTCAAAATTTTGGGATATCGACATTTTCACGAATTTCTGTAAAAATTTTCGGACGTGTGTAATTAGCAAATATATGCATTAACAGTCGTTCTGAAAATGGCGTATGCGATTCTGAATCATCTATTCTGCTATAAACTCATTGGTTCTATTTTTTCTATGGACAGTAAACATTTTGGGATATCGAAAATTTCACGAATTTCTGTAAATATGTTCAGAAGTATGCAATTAGCATATAAATACATTAAAAGCGCTACTACATCATTCATTCTGCTATAAACTCATTGGTTCTTTTTTTTTCTATGCACAGTCAAAATTTTGGGATATCGACATTTTCACCAATTTCTGTAAAAATGTTCAGAAATATGCAACTAGCAAATGAATACATTAAAAGTCGTTCTGACAATGGCATATGCGATTCTGCATCATCCATTCTACTATAAACTCATTGGTTCTATTTTTTCTATGGAACGTAAAAATGTTGGGATATCAACAATTTCACGAATTTCTGTAAAAATGTTCAGACGTGTGCAATTAAAAAATTGCTGTATTCAATGTCGCTCTGAAAATTGCGTATGCAATTCTGCGTCATTTATTCTGCTATAAACTCAAAGGTTCTTTTTTTTTCTATGCACAGTCAAAATTTTGGGATATCGACATTTTCACGAATTTCTGTAAAAATTTTCAGACGTGTGTAATTAGCAAATAAATGCATTTACAGTCGTTCTGACAATGGCGTATGCGATTCTGCATCATCCATTCTGCTATAAACTCATTGGTTCTATTTTTTCTATGGACAGTAAACATTTTGGGATATCGACAATTTTATGAATTTCTGTAAAAATGTTCAGAAGTACGCAATTAGCATATAACTGTACTGTACAGTCAAAATTTTGGGATATCGACATTTTTACGAATTTCTGTAAAAATGTTCAGACGTGTGCAATTAGCAAATAACTGTACTCAATGTCGTTCTGACAATAGCATATGCAATTCTGCATCATTCATTCTGCTATAAACTCAATGGTTCTAGTTTTTCTATGGACAGTCCAAATTTTGGGATATTGAAATTTTCAGGAATTTCTGTACAAATGTTCAGACGTGTGCAATTAGGAAATAACTGTATTAAATGTCGTTCTGACAATGGCATGTGCGATTCTGCATCATTCATGTTGCTATAAACTCATTGGTTCTATTTTTTCTATGGACAGTCAAAATCTTGAGATATCGACATTTTCACGAATTTCTGTAAGAATGTTTAGAAATATGCAACTAGCAAACAAATACTTTAAAAGTCGTTTTGTTTAGAACGACGTGTCAATTAGCAAATAAATGCATTAACAGTCGTTCTGACAATGGCGTATGCGCTTCTACATCATCTATTCTGCTATAAACTCATTGGTTCTATTTTTTATATGGACAGTCAAAATTTTGGGATATTGACATTTTTACGAATTTCTGTAAAAATGTTCAGACGTGTGCAATTAGCAAATAACTGTATTAAATGTCGTTCTGACAATGGCATATGCGATTCTGCAACATTCATTCTTCTATAAACTCATTGGTTCTATTTTTGCTATTGACAGTCAAAATTTCGAGATATTGACATTTTCACGAATTTCTGTAAAAATGTTCAGACGTGAGCAATTAGCAAACAAATACATTAAATGTAGTTCTGACAATGGCGTATGCAATTCTGCATCATTCGTTCAGCTATAACCTCATTGGTTCTATTTTTTTATGAACAGTCAAAATTTTGGGATATCGACATTTTCACGAATTTTTGTAAAAATATTCAGACGTGTGCAATTAGCAAATAAATGCATTAACAGTCGTTCTGACAATGGTGTATGCGATTCTGCATCATCCATTCTGCTATAAACCCAATGGTTTTATTTTTTCTATGGACAGTCAACATTTTGGGATATCGACATTTTCACGAATTTCTGTAAAAATGTTCAGAAATATGCAACTAGCAAACAAATACTTTAAAAGTCGTTCTGACAATGGCGTATGTGATTCTGCATCATTCGTTCTGCTATTAACTCAATGGTTCTTTTTTTTTCTATGGACAATCAAAATCTTGGGATATCGATATTTTCACGAATTTCTGTAAAAATGTTTAGACGTGTGCAATTAGGAAATAAATGCATTAACAGTCGTTCTGACAATGGCGTATGCGCTTCTACATCATCCATTCTGCTATAAACTCATTGGTTCTATTTTTTATATGGACAGTCAAAATTTTGGGATATTGACATTTTTACGAATTTCTGTAAATGTTTAGACGAGTGCAACTAGCAAACAAATACCTTAAAAGTCGTTCTGACAACGGCATATGCAATTCTGCATCAACCATTCTGCTATAAACTTACTGGTTCTATTTTTTCTATGGACAGTCAAAATTTGGAGATATTGACATTTTCACAAACTTCTGTAAAAATGTTCAGACGTGTGCAATCAGCAAACAAATGCATTCTGCTATAAACTCAATGTTTCTATTATTTCTATGGACAGTCAAAATTTTGGGATATCGACATTTTTACGAATTTCTGTAAAAATGTTCAGACGTGTGCAATTAGCAACTAACTGTACTCAATGTCGTTCTGACAATGGCGTATGCAATTCTGCATGATTCATTCTGCTATAAACTCAATGGTTCTATTTTTTCTATGGACAGTCAAAATTTTGGGATATCGACATTTTCACGAATTTCTGTAAAAATTTTCAGACGTGTGTAATTAGCAAATAAATGCATTAACAGTCGTTCTGAAAATGGCGTATGCGATTCTGCATTATCCATTCTGCTATAAACTCATTGGTTCTATTTTTTCTATGGACAGTAAACATTTTGGGATATCGACAATTTTACGAATTTCTGTAAAAATGTTCAGAAGTACGCAATTAGCATATAACTGTACGGTACAGTCAAAATTTTGGGATATCGACATTTTTACGAATTTCTGTAAAAATGTTCAGACGTGTGCAATTAGCAAATAACTTTACTCAATGTCGTTCTGACAATAGCATATGCAATTCCGCATCATCCATTCTGCTATAAACTCACTGGTTCTATTTTTTCTATGGACAGTCAAAATTTTGGGATATCGACATTTTCACGAATTTCTGTAAAAATGTTCAGACGTGTGTAATTTGCAAATAAATGCATTAACAGTCGTTCTGACAATGGCGTATTCAATTCCGCATCATCCATTCTGCTATAAACTCACTGGTCCTATTTATTCTGTGGACACTCAAAATTTTGGGATATCGACATTTTCACGAATTTCTGTAAAAATGTTCAGAAATATGCAACTAGCAAACAAATACTTTAAAAGTCGTTCTGTTTAGAACGACGTGTGCAATTAGCAATTAAATGCATTAACAGTCGTTCTGACAGTGGTGTATGCGCTTCTACATCATCTATTCTGCTATAAACTCATTGGTTCTATTTTTTGTATGGACAGTCAAAATTTTGGGATATTGACATTTTTACGAATTTCTGTAAAAATGTTCAGACGTGTGTAATTAGCAAATAACTGTATTAAATGTCGTTCTGACAATGGCATATGCGATTCTGCAACATTCATTCTTCTATAAACTCATTGGTTCTATTTTTGCTATTGACAGTCAAAATTTCGAGATATTGACATTTTCACGAATTTCTGTAAAAATGTTCAGACGTGAGCAATTAGCAAACAAATACATTAAATGTAGTTCTGACAATGGCGTATGCAATTCTGCATCATTCGTTCAGCTATAACCTCATTGGTTCTATTTTTTTATGAACAGTCAAAATTTTGGGATATCGACATTTTCACGAATTTTTTGTAAAAATGCTCAGACGTGTGCAATTAACAAATAAATGCATTAACAGTCGTTCTGACAATGGCGTATGCGATTCTGCATCATCCATTCTGCTATAAACTCATTGGTTCTATTTTTTCTATGGAACGTAAAAATTTCGGGATATCAACAATTCCACGAATTTCTGTAAAAATGTTCAGACGTGTGCAATTAAAAAATTACTGTATTCAATGTCGTTCTGAAAATGGCGAATGCAATTCTGCATCATTTATTTTGCTATTAACTCAAAGGTTCTATTTTTTCTATGGACAGTCAAAATTTTGGGATATCGATATTTTCACGAATTTCTGTAAACATTTTCAGACGTGTGTAATTAGCAAATAAATGCATTAACAGTCGTTCTGACAATGGCGTATGCGATTCTGCATCATCCATTCTGCTATAAACTCATTGGTTCTATTTTTTCTATGGACAGTAAACATTTTGGGATATCGACAATTTTACGAATTTATGTAAAAATGTTCAGAAGTACGCAATTAGCATATAACTGTACTCAATGTCGTTCTGACAATGGCGTATGCAATTCTGCATCATCCATGCTGCTATAAACTTATTGGTCCTTTTTTTTGTATGCACAGTCAAAATTTTGGAATATCGACATTTTCACCAACTTCTGTAAAAATGTTCAGAAATATGCAACTAGCAAATAAATAAATTAAAAGTCGTTCTGACAATGGCGTATGTGATTCTGCATCATTCGTTCTGCTATAAACTCATTGGTTCTGTGTTTCTATGGACAGTCAAAATTTTGGGATATCGACATTTACACGAATTTCTGTAAAAATGTTCAGACGAGTGCAATTCGCAAACAAATACATTAAATGTCGTTCTGACAATGGCGTTTGCAATTCTGCATCATTCATTCTGCTATAAACTCAATGGTTCTATTTTTTCTATGGACAGTCAAAATTTTGGGATATTGACATTTTTACTAATTTCAGAAAGAATGTTCAGACAAGTGCAACTAGCGAACAAATACCTTAAAAGTCGTTCTGACAATGGCGTATGTGATTCTGCATCATTCGTTCTGCTATAAACTCAATGGTTCTATTTTTCTATGGACAGTCAAAATTTTGGGATATCGACATTTACACGAATTTCTGTAAAAATGTTCAGACGTGTGCAATTCGCAAACAAATGCATTAAATGTCGTTCTGACAATGGCGTTTGCAATTCTGCATCATTCATTCTGCTATAAACTCAATGGTTCTATTTTTTCTATGAACAGTCAAAATTTTGGGATATCGACATTTTTACGAATTTCTCTAAAAATGTTCAGACGTGTGCAATTAGCAAATAACTTTATTCAATGTCGTTCTGACAATGGCGTATGCAATTCTGCATCATTCATTCTGCTATAAACTCAAAGATTCTATTTTTTCTATGGACTGTCAACATTTTGGGATATCGACATTTTCACGAATTTCTGTAAATATGTTCAGATGTATGCAATCAGCATATAAATACATTAAAAGTCGTTCTGACAGTGGCGCATGCGCTACCTCATCATCCATTCTGGTATAAACTCATTGGTTCTTTTTTTTTCTATGCACAGTCAAAATTTTGGGATATCGACATTTTCACCAATTTCTGTAAAAATGTTCAGAAATATGCAACTAGCAAATAAAAACATTAAAAGTCGTTCGGACAATGGCATATGCGATTCTGATCATGCATTTTGCTATAGACTCATTGGTTCTATTTTTTCTATGGACCGTAAACATTTTGAGATATCGACAATTTCACGAATTTCTGTAAATATGTTCTGAAGTATGCAATCAGCATATAAATACATTAAAAGTCGTTCTGACAGTGGCACATGCGCAACTTCATCATCCATTCTAGTATAAACTCATTGGTTCTTTTTTTCTATGCACAGTCAAAATTTTGGGATATCGACATTTTCACCAATTTCTGTAAAAATGTTCAGAAATATGCAACTAGCAAATAAATACATTAAAAGTCGTTCTGACAATGGCATATGCGATTCTGATCATGCATTCTGCTATAAACTCATTGGTTCTATTTTTTCTATGGACAGTCAAAATTTTGGGATATTGACATTTTCACGAATTTCAGTAAGAATGTTCAGACGAGTGCAACTAGCAATTAAATGCATTAACAGTCGTTCTGACATTGGCGTATATGATTCTGCATCATTCGTTCTGCTATAAACTCAATGGTTCTATTTTTCTATGGACGGTCAAAATTTTAGGATATCGACATTTACACGAATTTCTGTAAAAATGTTCAGACGTGTGCAATTCGCAAATAAATAAAATAACAGTCGTTCTGACAATAGCGTATGCGATTCTGCATCATTCGTTCTGCTATAAACTCATTGGTTCTATTTTTTCTATGGACCGTAAACATTTTGAGATATCAACAATTTCACGAATTTCTGTAAATATGTTCTGAAGTATGCAATTAGCATATAAATACATTAAAAGTCGTTCTGACAGTGGCACATGCGCAACTTCAACATCCATTCTAGTATAAACTCATTGGTTCTTTTTTTTCTATGCACAGTCAAAATTTTGGGATATCGACATTTTCACCAATTTCTGTAAAAATGTTCAGAAATATGCAACTAGCAAATAAATACATTAAAAGTCGTTCTGACAATGGCATATGCGATTCTGATCATGCATTCTGCTATAAACTCATTGGTTCTATTTTTTCTATGGACAGTCAAAATTTTGGTATATTGACATTTTCACGAATTTCAGTAAGAATGTTCAGACGAGTGCAACTAGCAATTAAATGCATTAACAGTCGTTCTGACATTGGCGTATATGATTCTGCATCATTCGTTCTGCTATAAACTCAATGGTTCTATTTTTCTATGGACGGTCAAAATTTTAGGATATCGACATTTACACGAATTTCTGTACAAATGTTCAGACGTGTGCAATAAGGAAATAATTGTATTAAATGTCGTTCAGACAATGGCATATGCGATTCTGCATCATTCATTCTGCTATAAACTCATTGGTTCTATTTTTTCTATGGACAGTCAAAATTTTGGGATATCGACATTTTCACGAATTTCTGTAAAAATGTTCAGACGTGTGTAATTTGCAAATAAATGCATTAACAGTCGTTCTGACAATGGCGTATGCAATTCCGCGTCATCCATTCTCCTATAAACTCACTGGTCCTATTTATTCTGTGGACACTCAAAATTTTGGGATATCGACATTTTCACGAATTTCTGTAAAAATGTTCAGAAATATGCAACTAGCAAACAAATACTATAAAAGTCGTTCTGTTTAGAACGACGTGTGCAATTAGCAATTAAATGCATTAACAGTCGTTCTGACAGTGGCGTATGCGCTTCTACATCATCTATTCTGCTATAAACTCATTGGTTCTATTTTTTGTATGGACAGTCAAAATTTTGGGATATAGACATTTTCACGAATTTCTGTAAAAATGTTCAGACGTGTGCAATTAGCAGCTAAATGCATTAACAGTCGTTCTGACAATGGCGTATGCGATTCTGCATCATCCATTCTGCTATAAACTCATTGGTTCTATTTTTTCTATGGACAGTAAAAATTTCGGGATATCGACAATTTCACGAATTTCTGTAAAAATGTTCAGACGTGTGCAATTAGCAAATAACGGTATTCAATGTCGTTCTGACAATGGCGTATGCAATTCTGCATCTATCATTCTGCTATAAACCCAATGGTTCTATTTTTTCTATGGACAGTCAAAATTTTGGGATATCGACATTTTCACGAATTTCTGTAAAAATATTCAGACCTGTGTAATTAGCAAACAAATGCATTAAATGTTGTTCTGACAATGGCGTTTGAAATTCTGCATCATTCATTCTGCTATAAACTCAATGGTTCTATTTTTTCTGTGGACAGTAAACATTTTGAGATATCGACAATTTCACGAATTTCTGTAAAAATGTTCAGAAGTATGCAATTAGCATATAAATACATTAAAAGTCGTTCTGACAATGGCGTTTCCAATTCTGCATCATTCATTCTGCTATAAACTCAATGGTTCTATTTTTTCTATGGACAGTAAAAATTTTGGGATATCGACATTTTCACGAATTTCTGTAAAAATATTCAGACGTGTGCAATTAGCAAATAAATGCATTAACAGTCGTTCTGACAATGGCGTATGCGATTCTGCATCATCCATTCTGCTATAAACTCAATGGTTCTATTTTTTCTATGGACAGTAAAAATTTTGGGATATCGACAATTTCACGAATTTCTGTAAAAATGTTCAGACGTGTGCAATTCGCAAATAAATAAAATAACAGTCGTTCTGACAATAGCGTATGCGATTCTGCATCATTCGTTCTGCTATAAACTCATTGGTTCTATTTTTTCTATGGACAGTAAACATTTTGAGATATTGAAATTTTCAGGCATTTCTGTACAAATGTTCAGACGTGTGCAATAAGGAAATAACTGTATTAAATGTCGTTCAGACAATGGTATATGCGATTCTGCATCATTCATTCTGCTATAAACTCATTGGTTCTATTTTTTCTATGGACAGTCAAAATTTTGGGATATCGACATTTTCACTAATTTCTGTAAAAATGTTCAGACGTGTGTAATTTGCAAATAAATGCATTAACAGTCGTTCTGACAATGGCGTATGCAATTCCGCATCATCCATTCTGCTATAAACTCACTGGTCCTATTTATTCTGTGGACACTTAAAATTTTGGGATATCGACATTTTCACGAATTTCTGTAAAAATGTTCAGAAATATGCAACTAGCACACAAATACTTTAAAAGTCGTTCTGTTTAGAACGACGTGTGCAATTAGCAATTAAATGCATTAACAGTCGTTCTGACAGTGGCGTATGCGCTTCTACATCATCTATTCTGCTATAAACTCATTGGTTCTATTTTTTGTATGGACAGTCAAAATTTTGGGATATAGACATTTTCACGAATTTCTGTAAAAATGTTCAGACGTGTGCAATTAGCAACTAAATGCATTAACAGTCGTTCTGACAATGGCGTATGCGATTCTGCATCATCCATTCTGCTATAAACTCATTGGTTCTATTTTTTCTATGGACAGTAAACATTTCGGGATATCGACAATTTCACGAATTTCTGTAAAAATGTTCAGACGTGTGCAATTAGCAAATAAATGCATTAACAGTCGTTCTGACAATGGCGTATGCGATTCTGCATCATTCATACTGCTATAAACTCAATGGTTCTATTTTTTCTATGGACAGTCAAAATTTTGGGATATCGACATTTTCACGAATTTCTGTAAAAATATTCAGACGTGTGCAATTAGCAAATAAATGCATTAACAGTCGTTCTGACAATGGCGTATGCGATTCTGCATCATCCATTCTGCTATAAACTCATTGGTTCTATTTTTTCTATGGACAGTAAAAATTTCGGGATATCGACAATTTCACGAATTTCTGTAAAAATGTTCAGACGTGTGCAATTAGCAAATAACGGTATTCAATGTCGTTCTGAAAATGGCGTATGCAATTCTGCATCTATCATTCTGCTATAAACCCAATGGTTCTATTTTTTCTATGGACAGTCAAAATTTTGGGATATCGACATTTTCACGAATTTCTGTAAAAATATTCAGACGTGTGCAATTAGCAAACAAATGCATTAAATGTCGTTCTGACAATGGCGTTTGCAATTCTGCATCATTCATTCTGTTATAAACTCAATGGTTCTATTTTTTCTATGGACAGTAAACATTTTGAGATATCGACAATTTCACGAATTTCTGTAAATATGTTCAGAAGTATGCAATTAGCATATAAATACATTAAAAGTCGTTCTGACAATGGCGTTTGCAATTCTGCATCATTCATTCTGCTATAAACTCAATGGTTCTATTTTTTCTATGGACAGTAAAAATTTTGGGATATCGACATTTTCACGAATTTCTGTAAAAATATTCAGACGTGTGCAATTAGCAAATAAATGCATTAACAGTCGTTCTGACAATGGCGTATGCGATTCTGCATCATCCATTCTGCTATAAACTCATTGGTTCTATTTTTTCTATGGACAGTAAAAATTTTGGGATATCGACAATTTCACGAATTTCTGTAAAAATGTTCAGACGTGTGTAATTAGCAAACAAATACCTTAAAAGTCGTTCTGACAATGGTGTATGTGATTCTGCATCATTCGTTCTGCTATAAACTCAATGGTTCTATTTTTCTATGGACAGTCAAAATTTTGGGATATCGACATTTACACGAATTTCTGTAAAAATGTTCAGACGTGTGCAATTCGCAAACAAATGCATTAAATGTCGTTCTGACAATGGCGTTTGCAATTCTGCATCATTCATTCTGCTATAAACTCAATGGTTCTATTTTTTCTATGAACAGTCAAAATTTTGGGATATCGACATTTTTACGAATTTCTCTAAAAATGTTCAGACGTGTGCAATTAGCAAATAACTTTATTCAATGTCGTTCTGACAATGGCGTATGCAATTCTGCATCATTCATTCTGCTATAAACTCAAAGATTCTATTTTTTCTATGGACTGTCAACATTTTGGGATATCGACATTTTCACGAATTTCTGTAAATATGTTCAGATGTATGCAATCAGCATATAAATACATTAAAAGTCGTTCTGACAGTGGCGCATGCGCTACCTCATCATCCATTCTGGTATAAACTCATTGGTTCTTTTTTTTTTTCTATGCACAGTCAAAATTTTGGGATATCGACATTTTCACCAATTTCTGTAAAAATGTTCAGAAATATGCAACTAGCAAATAAATACATTAAAAGTCGTTCGGACAATGGCATATGCGATTCTGATCATGCATTTTGCTATAAACTCAATGGTTCTATTTTTCTATGGACAGTCAAAATTTTGGGATATCGACATTTACACGAATTTCTGTAAAAATGTTCAGACGTGTGCAATTCGCAAACAAATGCATTAAAAGTCGTTCTGACAATGGCGTATGCGATTCTACATCATCCATTCTGCTATAAACTCATTTGTTCTATTTTTTCTATGGACCGTAAACATTTTGAGATATCGACAATTTCACGAATTTCTGTAAATATATTCTGAAGTATGCAATTAGCATATAAATACATTAAAAGTCGTTCTGACAGTGGCACATGCGCAACTTCATCATCCATTCTGGTATAAACTCATTGGTTCTTTTTTTCTATGCACAGTCAAAATTTTGGGATATCGACATTTTCACCAATTTCTGTAAAAATGTTCAGAAATATGCAACTAGCAAATAAATACATTAAAAGTCGTTCTGACAATGGCATATGCGATTCTGATCATGCATTCTGCTATAAACTCATTGGTTCTATTTTTTCTATGGACAGTCAAAATTTTGGGATATTGACATTTTCACGAATTTCAGTAAGAATGTTCAGACGAGTGCAACTAGCAATTAAATGCATTAACAGTCGTTCTGACATTGGCGTATATGATTCTGCATCATTCGTTCTGCTATAAACTCAATGGTTCTATTTTTCTATGGACGGTCAAAATTTTAGGATATCGACATTTACACGAATTTCTGTAAAAATGTTCAGACGTGTGCAATTCGCAAATAAATAAAATAACAGTGGTTCTGACAATAGCGTACGCGATTCTGCATCATTCGTTCTGCTATAAACTCATTGGTTCTAATTTTGAGATATTGAAATTTTCAGGCATTTCTGTACAAATGTTCAGACGTGTGCAATAAGGAAATAACTGTATTAAATGTCGTTCAGACAATGGCATATGCGATTCTGCATCATTCATTCTGCTATAAACTCATTGGTTCTATTTTTTCTATGGACAGTCAAAATTTTGGGATATCGACATTTTCACGAATTTCTGTAAAAATGTTCAGACGTGTGTAATTTGCAAATAAATGCATTAACAGTCGTTCTGACAATGGCGTATTCAATTCCGCATCATCCATTCTGCTATAAACTCACTGGTCCTATTTATTCTGTGGACACTCAAAATTTTGGGATATCGACATTTTCACGAATTTCTGTAAAAATGTTCAGAAATATGCAACTAGCAAACAAATACTTTAAAAGTCGTTCTGTTTAGAACGACGTGTGCAATTAGCAATTAAATGCATTAACAGTCGTTCTGACAGTGGTGTATGCGCTTCTACATCATCTATTCTGCTATAAACTCATTGGTTCTATTTTTTGTATGGACAGTCAAAATTTTGGGATATAGACATTTTCACGAATTTCTGTAAAAATGTTCAGACGTGTGCAATTAGCAACTAAATGCATTAGCAGTCGTTCTGACAATGGCGTATGCGATTCTGCATCATCCATTCTGCTATAAACTCATTGGTTCTATTTTTTCTATGGACAGTCAAAATTTTGGGATATCGACATTTTCACGAATTTCTGTAAAAATATTCAGACGTGTGCAATTAGCAAATAAATGCATTAACAGTCGTTCTGACAATGGCGTATGCGATTCTGCATCATCCATTCTGCTATAAACTCATTGGTTCTATTTTTTCTATGGACAGTAAAAATTTCGGGATATCGACAATTTCACGAATTTCTGTAAAAATGTTCAGACGTGTGCAATTAGCAAATAACGGTATTCAATGTCGTTCTGACAATGGCGTATGCAATTCTGCATCTATCATTCTGCTATAAACCCAATGGTTCTATTTTCTCTATGGACAGTCAAAATTTTGGGATATCGACATTTTCACGAATTTCTGTAAAAATATTCAGACGTGTGCAATTAGCACATAAATGCATTAACAGTCGTTCGGACAATGGCGTATGCGATTCTGCATCATCCATTCTGCTATAAACTCATTGGTTCTATTGTTTATATGGACAGTAAAAATTTTGGGACATCGACAATTTCACGAATTTCTGTAAAAATGTTCAGACGTGTGTAATTAGCATATAAATACATTAAAAGTCGTTCTGACAGTGGCGCATGCGCTACTACATCATCCATTCTTGTATAAACTCATTGGTTCTATTTTTTCTATGCTCAGTCAAAATTTTGGGATATCGACATTTCCACCAATTTCTGTAAAAATGTTCAGAAATATGCAACTAGCAAATAAATACATTAAAAGTCGTTCTGACAATGGCATATGCGATTCTGATCATGCATTCTGCTATAAACTCATTGGTTCTATTTTTTCTATGGACAGTCAAAATTTTGGGATATTGACATTTTCACGAATTTCAGTAAGAATGTTCAGACGAGTGCAACTAGCAATTACATGCATTAACAGTCGTTCTGACATTGGCGTATGTGATTCTGCATCATTCGTTCTGCTATAAACTCAATGATTCTATTTTTCTATGGACGGTCAAAATTTTAGGATATCGACATTTACACGAATTTCTGTAAAAATGTTCAGAAATATGCAACTAGCAAACAAATATTTTAAAAGTCGTTCTGTTAAGAACGACGTGTGCAATAAGCAATTAAATGCATTAATAGTCGTTCTGACAATGGCGTATGCGCTTCTACATCTATTCAGCTATAAAGTCATTGGTTCTATTTTTCTATGGACAGTCAAAATTTTGGGATATTGAAATTTTCACGAATTTCTGTAAAAATGTTCAGACGTGTGCAATTAGCAAATTACTGTATTAAATGTCGTTCTGACAATGGCATATGCGATTCTGCAACATTCATTCTGCTATAAACTCATTGGTTCTATTTTTGCTATTGACAGTCAAAATTTTGAGATATTGAAATTTTCACGAATTTCTGTAAAAATGTTCAGACGAGAGCAATTAGCAAACAAATACATTAAATGTCGTTCTGACAATGGCGTATGCAATTCTGCATCATTTATTCAGCTATAACCTCATTGGTTCTATTTTTTTATGAACAGTCAAAATTTTGGGATATCGACATTTTCACGAATTTCTGTAAAAATGTTCAGACGTGTGCAATTATCAAATAACTGTATTCAATGTCGTTCTGACAATGGCGTATGCAATTCTGCATCTATCATTCAGCTATAAACTCAATGGTTCTATTTTTTCTATGGACAGTCAAAATTTTGGGATATCGACATTTTCACCAATTTCCGTAAGAATGTTCAGACGTGTGTAATTAGCAAATAAATGTATTAACAGTCGTTCTGACAATGGCGTATGCAATTCTGCATCATCCATTCTGCTATTTACTCACTGGTTCTATTTTTTTATAAGCAGTCAACATTTTGGGATATCGACATTTTGACGAATTTCTGTAAAAATGTTCAGAAATATGCAACTAGCTAACAAATACCTTAAAAGTCGTTCTGACAATGGCATATGCAATTCTGCATCAACCATTCTGCTATAAACTCACTGGTTCTATTTTTTCTATGGACAGTCAAAATTTGGAGATATTGACATTTTCACAAACTTCTGTAAAAATGTTCAGACGTGTGCAATCAGCAAACAAATGCATTAAATGTCGTTCTGACAATGGCGTATGCAATTCTGCATCTATCATTCAGCTATAAACTCAATGGTTCTATTTTTTCTATGGACAGTCAAAATTTTGGGATATCGACATTTTCACCAATTTCCGTAAGAATGTTCAGACGTGTGTAATTAGCAAATAAATGTATTAACAGTCGTTCTGACAATGACGTATGCAATTCTGCATCATCCATTCTGCTATTTACTCACTGGTTCTATTTTTTTATAAGCAGTCAACATTTTGGGATATCGAAATTTTGACGAATTTCTGTAAAAATGTTCAGAAATATGCAACTAGCTAACAAATACCTTAAAAGTCGTTCTGACAATGGCATATGCAATTCTGCATCATCCATTCTGCTATAAACTCATTGGTTCTATTTTTTCTATGGACAGTAAAAATTTCGGGATATCGACAATTTTACGAATTTTTGTAAAAATGTTCAGACGTCTGTAATTAGCAAATAACGGTATTCAATGTCGTTCTGACAATGGCGTATGCAATTCTGCATCTATCATTCTGCTATAAACTCAATGGTTCTATTTTTTCTATGGACAGTCAAAATTTTGGGATATCGACATTTTCACGAATTTCTGTAAAAATGTTCAGACGTGTGTAATTAGCAAACAAATGCATTAAATGTCGTTCTGACAATGGCGTTTGCAATTCTGCATCATTCATTCTGCTATAAACTCAATGGTTCTATTTTTTCTATGGACAGTAAACATTTTGAGATATCGACAATTTCACGAATTTCTGTAGATATGTTCAGAAGTATGCAATTAGCATATAAATACATTAAAAGTCGTTCTGACAGTGGCGCATGCGCTACTACATCATCCATTCTGGTATAAACTCATTGGTTCTATTTTTTCTATGCTCAGTCAAAATTTTGGGATATAGACATTTTCACCAATTTCTGTAAAAATGTTCAGAAATATGCAACTAGCAAATAAATACATTAAAAGTCGTTCTGACAATGGCATATGCGATTCTGATCATGCATTCTGCTATAAACTCATTGGTTCTATTTTTTCTATGGACAGTCAAAATTTTGGGATATTGACATTTTCACGAATTTCAGTAAGAATGTTCAGACGAGTGCAACTAGCAATTACATGCATTAACAGTCGTTCTGACATTGGCGTATGTGATTCTGCATCATTCGTTCTGCTATAAACTCAATGATTCTATTTTTCTATGGACGGTCAAAATTTTAGGATATCGACATTTACACGAATTTCTGTAAAAATGTTCAGACGTGTGCAATTCGCAAATAAAAGTATTAACAGTCGTTCTGACAATGGAGTATGCGATTCTGCATCATTCATTCTGCTATAAACTCACTGGTTCTATTTTTTCTGTGGACAGTCAAAACTTTGGGATATCGACATTTTTGTGCAATTAGCAATTAAATGCATTAATAGTCGTTCTGACAATAGCGTATGCGCTTCTACATCATCTATTCTGCTATAAAGTCATTGGTTCTATTTTTTGTATGGACAGTCAAAATTTTGGGATATTGAAATTTTTACGAATTTCTGTAAAAATGTTCAGACGTGTGCAATTTGCAAATTACTGTATTAAATGTCGTTCTGACAATGGCATATGCGATTCTGCAACATTCATTCTGCTATAAACTCATTGGTTCTATTTTTTTATGAACAGTCAAAATCTTGGGATATCGACATTTTCACGAATTTCTGTAAAAATGTTCAGACGTGTGGAATTAGCAAATAACTGTATTCAATGTCGTTCTGACAATGGCGTATGCAATTCTGCATCAATCATTCAGCTATAAACTCAATGGTTCTATTTTTTCTATGGACAGTCAAAATTTTGGGATATCGACATTTTCACGCATTTCTTTAAAAATGTTCAGACGTGTGTAATTAGCAAATAAATGTATTAACAGTCGTTCTGACAATGGCGTATGCAATTCTGCATCATCCATTCTGCTATTTACTCACTGGTTCTATTTTTTATAAGCAGTCAACATTTTGGGATATCGACATTTTCACGAATTTCTGTAAAAATGTTCAGACGTGTGCAGTTAGCAAATAACGGTATTCAACGTCGTTCTGACAATGGCGTATGCAATTCTGCATCTATCATTCTGCTATAAACTCAATGGTTCTATTTTTTCTATGGACAGTCAAAATTTTGGGATATCGACATTTTCACGAATTTCTGTAAAAGTATTCAGACCTGTGCAATTAGCAAATAAATGCATTAACAGTCGTTCTGACAATGGCGTATGCGATTCTGCATCATCCATTCTGCTATAAACTCATTGGTTCTATTTTTTCTATGGACAGTAAAAATTTCGGGATATCGACAATTTCACGAATTTCTGTAAAAATGTTCAGACGTCTGCAATTAGCAAATAACGGTATTCATTGTCGTTCTGACAATGGCGTATGCAATTCTGCATCTATCATTCTGCTATAAACTCAATGGTTCTATTTTTTCTATGGACAGTCAAAATTTTGGGATATCGACATTTTCACGAATTTCTGTAAAAATGTTCAGACGTGTGTAATTAGCAAACAAATGCATTAAATGTCGTTCTGACAATGACGTTTGCAATTCTGCATCATTCATTCTGCTATAAACTCAATGGTTCTATTTTTTCTATGGACAGTAAACATTTTGAGATATCGACAATTTCACGAATTTCTGTAGATATGTTCAGAAGTATGCAATTAGCAATTAAATACATTAAAAGTCGTTCTGACAGCGGCGCATGCGCTACTACATCATCCATTCTGGTATAAACTCATTGGTTCTATTTTTTCTATGCTCAGTCAAAATTTTGGGATATCGACATTTTCACCAATTTCTGTAAAAATGTTCAGAAATATGCAACTAGCAAATAAATACATTAAAAGTCGTTCTGACAATAGCATATGCGATTCTGATCATGCATTCTGCTATAAACTCATTGGTTCTATTTTTTCTATGGACAGTCAAAATTTTGGGATATTGACATTTTCACGAATTTCAGTAAGAATGTTCAGACGAGTGCAACTAGCAATTACATGCATTAACAGTCGTTCTGACAATGGCGTATGCAATTCTGCATCATCCATTCTGCTATAAACTCACTGGTTCTATTTTTTCTGTGGACAGTCAAAATTTTGGGATATCGACATTTTCACGAATTTCTGTAAAAATTATCAGAAATATGCAACTAGCAAACAAATATTTTAAAAGTCGTTCTGTTAAGAACGACGTGTGCAATTAGCAATTAAATGCATTAATAGTCGTTCTGACAATGGCGTATGCGCTTCTACATCATCTATTCTGCTATAAAGTCATTGGTTCTATTTTTTGTATGGACAGTCAAAATTTTGGGATATTGAAATTTTCACGAATTTCTGTAAAAATGTTCAGACGTGTGCAATTAGCAAATTACTGTATTAAATGTCGTTCTGACAATGGCATATGCGATTCTGCAACATTCATTCTGCTATAAACTCATTGGTTCTATTTTTGCTATTGACAGTCAAAATTTTGAGATATTGAAATTTTCACGAATTTCTGTAAAAATGTTCAGACGAGAGCAATTAGCAAACAAATACATTAAATGTCGTTCTGACAATGGCGTATGCAATTCTGCATCATTTATTCAGCTATAACCTCATTGGTTCTATTTTTTTATGAACAGTCAAAATTTTGGGATATCGACATTTTCACGAATTTCTGTAAAAATGTTCAGACGTGTGCAATTATCAAATAACTGTATTCAATGTCGTTCTGACAATGGCGTATGCAATTCTGCATCTATCATTCAGCTATAAACTCAATGGTTCTATTTTTTCTATGGACAGTCAAAATTTTGGGATATCGACATTTTCACCAATTTCCGTAAGAATGTTCAGACGTGTGTAATTAGCAAATAAATGTATTAACAGTCGTTCTGACAATGGCGTATGCAATTCTGCATCATCCATTCTGCTATTTACTCACTGGTTCTATTTTTTTATAAGCAGTCAACATTTTGGGATATCGACATTTTGACGAATTTCTGTAAAAATGTTCAGAAATATGCAACTAGCTAACAAATACCTTAAAAGTCGTTCTGACAATGGCATATGCAATTCTGCATCAACCATTCTGCTATAAACTCACTGGTTCTATTTTTTCTATGGACAGTCAAAATTTGGAGATATTGACATTTTCACAAACTTCTGTAAAAATGTTCAGACGTGTGCAATCAGCAAACAAATGCATTAAATGTCGTTCTGACAATGGCGTATGCAATTCTGCATCTATCATTCAGCTATAAACTCAATGGTTCTATTTTTTCTATGGACAGTCAAAATTTTGGGATATCGACATTTTCACCAATTTCCGTAAGAATGTTCAGACGTGTGTAATTAGCAAATAAATGTATTAACAGTCGTTCTGACAATGACGTATGCAATTCTGCATCATCCATTCTGCTATTTACTCACTGGTTCTATTTTTTTATAAGCAGTCAACATTTTGGGATATCGAAATTTTGACGAATTTCTGTAAAAATGTTCAGAAATATGCAACTAGCTAACAAATACCTTAAAAGTCGTTCTGACAATGGCATATGCAATTCTGCATCATCCATTCTGCTATAAACTCATTGGTTCTATTTTTTCTATGGACAGTAAAAATTTCGGGATATCGACAATTTTACGAATTTTTGTAAAAATGTTCAGACGTCTGTAATTAGCAAATAACGGTATTCAATGTCGTTCTGACAATGGCGTATGCAATTCTGCATCTATCATTCTGCTATAAACTCAATGGTTCTATTTTTTCTATGGACAGTCAAAATTTTGGGATATCGACATTTTCACGAATTTCTGTAAAAATGTTCAGACGTGTGTAATTAGCAAACAAATGCATTAAATGTCGTTCTGACAATGGCGTTTGCAATTCTGCATCATTCATTCTGCTATAAACTCAATGGTTCTATTTTTTCTATGGACAGTAAACATTTTGAGATATCGACAATTTCACGAATTTCTGTAGATATGTTCAGAAGTATGCAATTAGCATATAAATACATTAAAAGTCGTTCTGACAGTGGCGCATGCGCTACTACATCATCCATTCTGGTATAAACTCATTGGTTCTATTTTTTCTATGCTCAGTCAAAATTTTGGGATATAGACATTTTCACCAATTTCTGTAAAAATGTTCAGAAATATGCAACTAGCAAATAAATACATTAAAAGTCGTTCTGACAATGGCATATGCGATTCTGATCATGCATTCTGCTATAAACTCATTGGTTCTATTTTTTCTATGGACAGTCAAAATTTTGGGATATTGACATTTTCACGAATTTCAGTAAGAATGTTCAGACGAGTGCAACTAGCAATTACATGCATTAACAGTCGTTCTGACATTGGCGTATGTGATTCTGCATCATTCGTTCTGCTATAAACTCAATGATTCTATTTTTCTATGGACGGTCAAAATTTTAGGATATCGACATTTACACGAATTTCTGTAAAAATGTTCAGACGTGTGCAATTCGCAAATAAAAGTATTAACAGTCGTTCTGACAATGGAGTATGCGATTCTGCATCATTCATTCTGCTATAAACTCACTGGTTCTATTTTTTCTGTGGACAGTCAAAACTTTGGGATATCGACATTTTTGTGCAATTAGCAATTAAATGCATTAATAGTCGTTCTGACAATAGCGTATGCGCTTCTACATCATCTATTCTGCTATAAAGTCATTGGTTCTATTTTTTGTATGGACAGTCAAAATTTTGGGATATTGAAATTTTTACGAATTTCTGTAAAAATGTTCAGACGTGTGCAATTTGCAAATTACTGTATTAAATGTCGTTCTGACAATGGCGTATGCAATTCTGCATCAATCATTCAGCTATAAACTCAATGGTTCTATTTTTTCTATGGACAGTCAAAATTTTGGGATATCGACATTTTCACGCATTTCTTTAAAAATGTTCAGACGTGTGTAATTAGCAAATAAATGTATTAACAGTCGTTCTGACAATGGCGTATGCAATTCTGCATCATCCATTCTGCTATTTACTCACTGGTTCTATTTTTTATAAGCAGTCAACATTTTGGGATATCGACATTTTCACGAATTTCTGTAAAAATGTTCAGACGTGTGCAGTTAGCAAATAACGGTATTCAACGTCGTTCTGACAATGGCGTATGCAATTCTGCATCTATCATTCTGCTATAAACTCAATGGTTCTATTTTTTCTATGGACAGTCAAAATTTTGGGATATCGACATTTTCACGAATTTCTGTAAAAGTATTCAGACCTGTGCAATTAGCAAATAAATGCATTAACAGTCGTTCTGACAATGGCGTATGCGATTCTGCATCATCCATTCTGCTATAAACTCATTGGTTCTATTTTTTCTATGGACAGTAAAAATTTCGGGATATCGACAATTTCACGAATTTCTGTAAAAATGTTCAGACGTCTGCAATTAGCAAATAACGGTATTCATTGTCGTTCTGACAATGGCGTATGCGATTCTGCAACATTCATTCTGCTATAAACTCATTGGTTCTATTTTTTTATGAACAGTCAAAATCTTGGGATATCGACATTTTCACGAATTTCTGTAAAAATGTTCAGACGTGTGGAATTAGCAAATAACTGTATTCAATGTCGTTCTGACAATGGCGTATGCAATTCTGCATCAATCATTCAGCTATAAACTCAATGGTTCTATTTTTTCTATGGACAGTCAAAATTTTGGGATATCGACATTTTCACGCATTTCTTTAAAAATGTTCAGACGTGTGTAATTAGCAAATAAATGTATTAACAGTCGTTCTGACAATGGCGTATGCAATTCTGCATCATCCATTCTGCTATTTACTCACTGGTTCTATTTTTTATAAGCAGTCAACATTTTGGGATATCGACATTTTCACGAATTTCTGTAAAAATGTTCAGACGTGTGCAGTTAGCAAATAACGGTATTCAACGTCGTTCTGACAATGGCGTATGCAATTCTGCATCTATCATTCTGCTATAAACTCAATGGTTCTATTTTTTCTATGGACAGTCAAAATTTTGGGATATCGACATTTTCACGAATTTCTGTAAAAGTATTCAGACCTGTGCAATTAGCAAATAAATGCATTAACAGTCGTTCTGACAATGGCGTATGCGATTCTGCATCATCCATTCTGCTATAAACTCATTGGTTCTATTTTTTCTATGGACAGTAAAAATTTCGGGATATCGACAATTTCACGAATTTCTGTAAAAATGTTCAGACGTCTGCAATTAGCAAATAACGGTATTCATTGTCGTTCTGACAATGGCGTATGCAATTCTGCATCTATCATTCTGCTATAAACTCAATGGTTCTATTTTTTCTATGGACAGTCAAAATTTTGGGATATCGACATTTTCACGAATTTCTGTAAAAATGTTCAGACGTGTGTAATTAGCAAACAAATGCATTAAATGTCGTTCTGACAATGACGTTTGCAATTCTGCATCATTCATTCTGCTATAAACTCAATGGTTCTATTTTTTCTATGGACAGTAAACATTTTGAGATATCGACAATTTCACGAATTTCTGTAGATATGTTCAGAAGTATGCAATTAGCAATTAAATACATTAAAAGTCGTTCTGACAGCGGCGCATGCGCTACTACATCATCCATTCTGGTATAAACTCATTGGTTCTATTTTTTCTATGCTCAGTCAAAATTTTGGGATATCGACATTTTCACCAATTTCTGTAAAAATGTTCAGAAATATGCAACTAGCAAATAAATACATTAAAAGTCGTTCTGACAATAGCATATGCGATTCTGATCATGCATTCTGCTATAAACTCATTGGTTCTATTTTTTCTATGGACAGTCAAAATTTTGGGATATTGACATTTTCACGAATTTCAGTAAGAATGTTCAGACGAGTGCAACTAGCAATTACATGCATTAACAGTCGTTCTGACAATGGCGTATGCAATTCTGCATCATCCATTCTGCTATAAACTCACTGGTTCTATTTTTTCTGTGGACAGTCAAAATTTTGGGATATCGACATTTTCACGAATTTCTGTAAAAATTATCAGAAATATGCAACTAGCAAACAAATATTTTAAAAGTCGTTCTGTTAAGAACGACGTGTGCAATTAGCAATTAAATGCATTAATAGTCGTTCTGACAATGGCGTATGCGCTTCTACATCATCTATTCTGCTATAAAGTCATTGGTTCTATTTTTTGTATGGACAGTCAAAATTTTGGGATATTGAAATTTTCACGAATTTCTGTAAAAATGTTCAGACGTGTGCAATTAGCAAATTACTGTATTAAATGTCGTTCTGACAATGGCATATGCGATTCTGCAACATTCATTCTGCTATAAACTCATTGGTTCTATTTTTGCTATTGACAGTCAAAATTTTGAGACATTGAAATTTTCACGAATTTCTGTAAAAATGTTCAGACGTGAGCAATTAGCAAACAAATACATTAAATGTCGTTCTGACAATGGCGTATGCAATTCTGCATCATTCATTCAGCTATAACCTCATTGGTTCTATTTTTTTATGAACAGTCAAAATTTTGGGATATCGACATGTTCACGAATTTCTGTAAAAATGTTCAGACGTGTGCAATTAGCAAATAACTGTATTCAATGTCGTTCTGACAATGGCGTATGCAATTCTGCATCTATCATTCAGCTATAAACTCAATGGTTCTATTTTTTCTATGGACAGTCTAAATTTTGGGATATCGACATTTTCACGAATTTCTTTAAAAATGTTCAGACGTGTGTAATTAGCAAATAAATGTATTAACAGTCGTTCTGACAATGGCGTATGCGATTCTGCATCATCCATTCTTCTATTTACTCACTGGTTCTATTTTTTTATAAGCAGTCAACATTTTGGGATATCGACATTTTGACGAATTTCTGTAAAAATGTTCAGAAATATGCAACTAGCTAACAAATACCTTAAAATGTCAGAACGACTTGCAATTCTGCATCAACCATTCTGCTATAAACTCACTGGTTCTATTTTTTCTATGGACAGTCAAAATTTGGAGATATTGACATTTTCACGAATTTCTGTAAAAATGTTCAGACGTGTGCAATTAGCAAATAACTGTACTCAATGTCGTTCTGACAATGGCATATGCGATTCTTCATCATTCTTTCTGCTATAAACTCATTGGTTCTATTTTTTCTATTGACAGTCAAAATTTGGAGATATTGACATTTTCACGAATTTCTGTAAAAATGTTCAGACGTGTGCAATTAGCAAATAACTGTACTCAATGTCGTTCTGACAATGGCGTATGCAATTCTGCATCATTCAGTCTGCTATAACAGTCAAAATTTTGGGATATCGACATTTTCACGAATTTCTGTAAAAATTTTCAGACTTGCAATTACCAAATAAGTGCATTAACAGTCGTTCTGACAATGACGTATGCGATTCTGCATCATCCATTTTGCTATAAACTCATTGGTTCTATTTTTTCTATTGACAGTCAAAATTTTGAGATATTGACTATTTTACGAATTTCTGTAAAAATGTTCAGAAGTGAGCAATTAGCAAACAAATGCATTAAATGTCGTTCTGACAATGGCGTATGCAATTCTGCATCATTCATTCAGCTATAACCTCATTGTTTCTATTTTTTTATAAGCAGTCAAAATTTTGGGATAACAACCTTTTAGGAATTTCTGTTAAAAATGTTCGGACGCGTGCAATTAGCAAATAACTGTGACAATGGCATATACGATTCTGCATCATTCATTCTGCTATAACCTCTTTGGTTCTATTTTTTATGAACAGTCAAAATTTTGGGATATCGACAATTTCACGAATTTCTGTAAAAATGTTCAGACGTGAGCAATTTGCAAACAAATGCATTAACAGTCGTTCTGACAATGGCGTATGCGATTCTGCATTAAATGTCTGTTAATATAAATCGGACCTAGTGGGATTCAGTTCAAACACATAAATTTGCACTGACACTTACAGTCCTTAAAATTCTCCTTACAAGCACATAAACTTGAAGGAAAGACGACGATTATTAAATAAATCCAAATTGGTTATGGTTGCTTTACAAAAGACAACTGATTAACTCTTTATTATTTTCATTCTTTTATACAAATAATTTCTTAACATAATTGATTACTTGCATAAAGTAAAACTAGGTCAAATATTATTAATACAAAGTGAATAAATGAAATTGTTAAATATTGAACCTAAATAAACGTGAATAAATGGCTTACATGAAAATGCTGAATTAACAAACTAGAATAAAGCTTTAAATACGTCACAACCAAACTACAACTTAAATATAAATATGTATGTAGATACGTATGTGTTAACATTCTCCGCCGCGTTGACAGTGTTCAAGCAGAAATGGAGCCATTTGTCGCTGATTGGTGAGTTCTTACAGCTGGAGTAGGTGTAAATTGAGCTGGTTTGTTGAACCTTAAATGCATTCTCCAACTCAGCAGACCAAGCAGAATAATAATGCAGCAACATAACGAGGTGTAGCTAACTGCATGATGGTGAAGACTGGTGGAGTGGATAAGTTGTGGCAAATGCTTAAGTGTTGATTCATTCAACTGCCGTTGTATATTATCCAATACTTCCAGATGAATCTTGTAAGAAGTAGTGTTCGTGAGCGTTAAAATCTTTTCTATTTCCTGTGGTGGACTTATAGAATGGATGTCTTTTAATCTCACATATGAAGTGTGTATGCTGTTTGAGGGTTCAAAATGTCCATGTATGGTAACAAAATGGTTCTTCATGACACAGTTGGAACCCATCTCCATTATTCCGGCATTCTTGATGATGATAAGATTTGTCTCCGTACCGCATACAATAGAAGATTCAACATCGACAGTAGTAGCGAAGATCCATCTATTTTGATGATGCAATTGGGTCCATACTGTAGATCCAATAATCTTGTTAAGATTGCAATTGGCAGTTGAATGATTATTAAAGATATTGACTTCACAGGGGTTGGCGACTGCGTTCCTCTGGAGTTTGGACCACTGATTTCTACAGATGTATTCGTCATTCTTTGGTTTAAGGCATCTTGATATGTCCTCAGGTTGAAAAAGTATGTATTCGTCTCTGTGCGCATCTGTAGCCAAGTATGACTTTTCTGGCTTAATGGGTGCCATTCCTTATTGTTGGAACGGGTACTACCTTGAATAATTCAAAAAACTGTTGATTGACTAAGGGTATCTTGACCTCGAAGATGACTTCATGCTTTGTCACTGCACCCTTGACGCTCATAAGTTTATAGAGCTCAATCAAGTTCTCATCGTCCGTTGGTAAAGCATGCGAAATTAGAAGATTAGCCTTGATTATGTTAATTTCTTCTCTCAATTGATGAGGAGACAGTAAAAGTGGACTTATTTTGCCATTATGTATATCGGTAAGTACACTAATGATTTCCGACTCTACTCTCTGCAGGTTCATTGCGGAGAATACCAGGTACGTTGACAAGAGTCCGACAAGCTGCGAGTTTTTTAACTGGGAAGACTCTTTAGCCACATCATTATTTATTTTCTCAACCATTTCTGAGATCTCTTGTATCTTTTGTTGATTGCCGATCTCATCCTGTTTTATGACATTAATGGTAGAGTCAACTATTGAAGTTTGGGCTTTCAACAGACTTGTCATGTGCTCGTGCTCGATTCTTGCCTTGCTAATGGTTTTAGACATTTCTTCCGCATAATCAGCATCAAGGACACCAAAAAGTGAACGCGCAATATTGCCGACTATATTGAATGGAGATCTTTTAAACCGTCTGTTGGTAAATAACTCCTTTTCCTGTAGTAGTTCATTTTTAATGTGTTTGAGATTGCTCACGAACATGTCACACATCTTGTGTTGTTGAATTACAGGACACATCTGTTGAAGCGATTGTAAACCGGTTGAAAGCGACTTTATTTCTGATGCAAAAGGCGTTAAATCGTAATACACCAACATTTTCCATTCTGCCGTGTTAAGTTTCACTGTTCCCAAGCCTTCAAAATGTAATCCCGGATCATTGTGAAATTGCGTTATTTTCAGCATGTCGCATAGGACCACAGGCATTAGAAGCAAGGCTAATATTACTGATAGCATTATGGGGCAATTTGCGATCTTCATTCTTTTCCTCGGGATGGTATCTTTCCCATCTTCCTCTTGCCTAGAAGAGCCGATGTCACCCTGCGTTGTCTGGTCTGTGGAAAATTCACTATGCTCCTCTGGAAACAGTGGAGCCAGCCTCTGAATGGCCCGTTGTATACTCCAGTTGATGTTTTCACATCAGCAACTCGTACAGCTCCATCGTCACCAGCGAACACATTGAGAATTCTTCCCAATGGCCACTTCATCGGTGGTAAATTATTTTCCTTGATGATGACCATATCACCTTTCCGAAGATTGTTCATCTTTCTCCTCCATTTGTTCCGTTGTTGCAGTTCGTGGAGGTATTCATCCGACCATCTTCTCCAGAAGTGCTGCTTGATATGTGAGAGCAGCTTCCAATGAGATGTGCTGGATGTCTTAACAGATTCTGTTCTGCTGTCTACTTGTGCAGTTAAAGCCTCCCCGATTAAAAAGTGTCCTGGTGTCAATGCTTCAAGACAATCAGGATCGTTTGACAAAGGCGTGAGCGGCCGGGAATTTAGGATTGCTTCTATCTCGATTATGATCGTTTCCAATTCCTCATGTGTTAGGATTTCCGTTGACACGCTACGTACCAAGAGGCGTTTCGCGGACTTCTCTGCTGCTTCCCATAAACCTCCGAAATGCGGTGCTCTTGGTGGGATGAAATGAAAGTGAATGCCTTTAGACCTTGAGGTTGAAATAATTGATTCTTGCGCTTTATCCGAATATATATTTTCAGATAGCTCCGCTAAATTATTCTCGGCTCCAACGAAGTTCGTAGCATTGTCGCAATATATGTTTTGGCAGTGTCCACGCCGCGCAATGAAGCGTTTAAGTACGCCAATAAAAGCTTCTGTGGATAAATCAGACACAAGTTCTAGGTGAACTGCCTTTGTCGCAAAGCAGCAGAAGACAGCTACATAAGCCTTGGTTGGTCGCTTACCCCTCACTTTGTAATGTATCCAAAATGGCCACAATAGTCAACTCCAGAGTTTATAAATGGCCGTGCGGGAGTTACTCTTGTTGCTGGCAGCTGTCCCATTATTTGTCGATACAGCTGGGGTCGTGCTCTGGTGCACCTTATACATTTTTGAATCGTTGATCTGGCAGTTATTTTCCCTCTGATTGGCCAAAATCGTTGTCTTATTGTGTTTAACAGCGCTTGAGGTCCACAATGTTTGTTTTCTTCATGAATCGTCGTAAACCCTATTTGCCACAAATGTCTTATATAAGGTTGACTGCGATTTTATCCAGGCAAGGACAATTTCCGAGTCGGTCCATAGAAACATGGGGTGACTTTGAAGCTTTAAGTCAATCCTTACTCTATTACCCAGTTCAGCTGCTACCACTGCGGCACAAAGCTCTAGTCGAGGAAGTGTTTGCTGTTTCAACGGAGCAATTCTGGATTTAGAGCAGATCAGGCGTACAGTTACGAGACCATCCTTTGTAACAAAGCGAATGTATACAGCAGCGCCAAACGCTTTCTCCGACGCATCGGCAAACACATGTAATTGCACCTTTGCCTGAATCTGCCCACGGAATACATGTCGTGGTATTTTGAAATTGTTGAGACCTTCCAACTCGCTTCGAAATGCTTTCCAGGTTGCACAAAGTTTTTCGCATCCTAATGCAAGTTGCCACAGCTGCTGGATAAACATCTTTGCTTTTACAACAATTGGTGCAAGCAGACCAAGTGGATCAAAGAATTTCGCTAGCTCAGACGTAACTGATCGTTTCGTTATTACTTGACAATGATCAATATTTGCCTTCACGCAAAAACGGTCGACCTGAGGCATCCAAAATAGTCCTAAAGTCTTTATCGTTTTGCTTTCATCAAAATCTAGATTGACTTCCCTATCACTATGAGGTATATCCTTTAGCAATCTTGGACTGTTTGACGACCATTTTCTTAAGTTGAAGCCGTGCTTTTTCAAAATGATTATAAATTCCTTTTGTGTCTCCATCGCTATGTTTAAGCTATCAGAACCACCGAGACCATCGTCCATATAAAAGTTCTCTTTTAGCATTTCTGAACCAAGGGGTAGCGATCCAAGTTGTCGTCCGCGATTTTCTGTAGACACTTTGTGGCAAGGTACGGTGCTGCACGAGTTCCATATGTAACAGTATTGAGCTTGTAATAGCTAACTGGGTGCGATGGATCTTCCCTCCAAATGATCAGTTCATATTTCTGATCATTGGGGTGAATTAAGATTTGTCTATACATTTTTTCAATGTCAGTTGTGAAGACAAACTTTGGTAATCGGAACCGTAGCAGGATAGAGAACAGTTCACTTTGCACAGTTGGTCCTGTGTACATTAAGTCATTTAACGAATGACCCGATGACGTTTTCGCGGATGCATCAAATACCACCCTTAATTTTGTCGTGGTACTATCTGGTTTAAGCACACAGTGATGCGGAATGAAATATTTAGGGTTCGACACTATATTCACGTCAATTTTCTGCATGTGTCCTAGCATTTCATATTCCTGCATGAACTTGATGTATTGCATGCGGATATCATCCTTCTGAAGAAGCCGATGTTCAAGACTCATGAACCGGTTATACGCCATCGCATGAGATTTTCCCAATGTTGTTGGAGATTCTTGGAAAGGAAGACTAACAATGAATCGACCGTTCTGATCCGTCTGGACATGCTGATTATAATGATACTCGCACCGGGTTTCCAGCGGAGACATTACCCTTTCTGTTGATGCTACTTCATCGAGTTTCCATAACTTCTCAATTGCTTGTGCCAGTGAAGTTTCACTATCGAAAATTGCACATGTTAGCGCAGCTGATGTGACGTTCGTTGATGATTGTTCTATTAAGCCGCCTACAATCCAGCCAAGCGCAGTATTCTGCAGAATAGGTTGATTATTATTCAGTTTTATTGTACCCGGTTGCATTAGGCTGAAGTAAAACTCTGCCCCGAGTAGGATGTCAATTTTTCCTTGAATATTGTTGAGGTTCCTGGTTCATTACACCGATAGGCCAACAATCGATACCTCAACTATTACTGCTGTCGACCAGACTGATTGATCGCTAAGCTAGAAGAAGCAAGAAGCTAAACTTTGCCACAACAAAAAGAATTGTTTTAACTAATAAATATATAAATTCAGACCGTCAGAGTCTTTTAATTAAAACAAGTGTTTTATTGAAGCCTTAACCACCAGTGCCTTATTAGCAACACGTAAGTATCGCCTGTATACTTGTTGTGTTATCTAATATTCATAGTTTTGTTGTTCGTTTTTGTGCAACAAATAATACACTTTCGGATCTAAATCTACTCTGTAGATTTAGAACCCCTACAAGTCCATACGCCTGTATCGGAACTTGTACATGGTCCTTCGAAGCCTTTATAAAAAGAATCGGCTGATTTGCAAAAAAATAAAACAATTCATTTTTACATTTTTAAATTGGCGCCTTCGCTTTTGTTCTGTTGCCAAATAATCAACAGAGTCATTTTAAAGAGAAAAACTCTTTATATGTATGTTTGTTGTTGCTTAACACAAATTAACGTACACTAACACCATAAAAAAGACCACTCTCACTTTGCTGCATCATTTTTTGTTACATTTGTTTTGCTACATTCGTGATCAACAAATATAACAAGCTTTGTCATCTGTTTCATTGCTTCTTTGATCGATCTGTCATCTACCATTGTTCGACTATCGATCAGCTGGTGTGGTGAAAAAGAGTTGTGCAGTTACTGCGACGAGTAACGTAACGTATAAAGCTAGTACATATATTGAATACCACAATAATAAACTAACAATCGAAAAATAACAAAAAATAAAATTAATAGGAACAAATAAATAAAAATAAATCCTAATTAAAAAAGCACATAAATCAACAACATACATAAATCTAAAAATTAACAATATTGTTAATAGTTCTCTTAAAGTTTAAAAAATAAACGTTTATTGAGAAAAGAAGAATATACGCAACAAACACATTTGAAATTTTATATAACTTCATTTATTTCTAAATTTATAAATAAATTGATAGTTGAAGTGTTTGTATATTCAAAAATAATAAAATTCATAAATAATAACAATAATTTTAAAAATATCAATAAATATCAATATTATATAAAAACTAATAAAATAAATTAAATAACTAATTTAAATTAATATTACAAAATGGTTTCTAAAATGTATGCTAGACCGAAAACCTTATGCAAACTTGCATTAAAATAGTAAGCACAGCAGAGAACGAGCTGTCTGATTCTTTAATAGAAACAAAGTTAGAATCAATGGATGAAGATTGGCACAATGTACGCAGTGCATTCGAAAACCTTATGCAAACTTGCATTAAAATAGGAAGCACAGCAGAGAACGAGCTGTCTGATTCTTTAATAGAAACAAAGTTAGAATCAATGGATGAAGATTGGCACAATGTACGCAGTGCATTTGAAAGTGTCTATTTTAATGAGGGAGATGAAGATTACAAATTGAGAGCTAGAGATATGTTTGCGTCCGCCCGAGATAATTACCAAGTGACTAAAGCTACTTTATTGGAAATATTAAAAAATCGAAAGGCGCAGAGCCAAAGTAATACCGCTAGAGGCGAAGTTACAAATCCATCGTTGTTTCACAGCTCAGCTGTTTATCCTTCGGGTACGTTTTGATATGTCCGAGATTTGTATTAAAGTGCCACCTTGTGACACTCACGACTTCTACGGAAGTTATGAAGAATGGCCAAAATTTAGAGATATGTTTACGGCTATTTATGGAAATCATCCCAGACTCACACCAGCGCAATAGCTTTATCATTTGCGTAATAAAACTAAAGGTGAGGCTGGTAGAATTGTAGATCGGTACCCTTTATCTGATCAAAATTTTTCGTTAGCATGGGAAGCATTATCGGTGCGATACGAAAATGTTAGGGTACTAGTTGATAACCAACTGAAGATATTATTCAATCTTTCTGCAGCAACGGTTGAATGTAGCAAAGATATTAAAAGAATTCAATCGACAGCAAGTGACTGCTTGGCTATATTGAGAGCTCATAGTGTAAAGGTGGATCAATGGGATCCAATTTTAATATATTTATGTTCAACTAAGCTTCCGGTTGATACACTGACCCTATGGGAACAATCGCTCGAATCACATTCCGAGCTACCCAAATGGTCGCAAATGGAAGATTTTCTTAAGAACAGACATCGGGTTCTAGAGCGAATAGATGGTCTCAGAAGTCAAACAGCTTCAACTTCATTTAGCAATGATCATATATCGCATCAAAATGCTCATTCGACACAATCAAATAGATGTGTCATGTGTTATAAGAACCATATTTTGAAAAATTGTATGAGATTTAATAATATGACTGTTAATCAGAGAATAGAGTTCGCAAGAGAAAAGAGGTTATGTAATAACTGCTTAAAGAGTGGACATAACACTAGAGAATGTTTCAGTTCGCACCGATGTTTATATTGTAAGAAAAAACATCACACAAAGTTGCACATTGGAAACGCAGACACTCTACCAAGAAGTCCTACGACTGCTTCAGAGGCAAATATTCAACTGAATCATGTCACGACAGATGACATGCCCTGTACTACAAGTTCTACCTTCCAAAGCTCAAATACACAAACCAATTTATCAATCAGTGATGGTGATGTTTTGTTACCAACAGCGCTTGTAAAAATCAAGCACTGTGGGAAAACTTTTACAGCTAGAGCTTTATTAGACACTGGATCGAAACGATCATTTATAACAACTAAAGCGGTAGAAAGAATAGGGAGTGCAACAACTAAGTCTAATTTCCATATTAGCGGAATAAGTGGTTCAGTAGTTGCATATACAAATAAAATGTGCAACATATCTTTGTGTGGAAATGCAAACAAAACAGTAGAAGTAAACGCTTTAGTTATCGAAAACATAAAGAAAAATAATTCCACTGAATCTATTCCAATGTCTACGCCGAATGAAATCCGTGATCTAAAACTTGCAGATCCTCTTTTCTTACAATCAAATGAGGTTGATATGTTAATTGGTAGTGATATATTACCATCCATCGTATTGAATGGAACTAGAACAAATGTGTCTGGGAGTATGATAGCTCAAAATTCCATCTTTGGATGGTATATATATGGTCCTATAATTAATAAGAAAATAAATATAGGCAACAAGGAAATATTGAAGAAAGAAAAATACAAAAAAGTAGCGGCGCACCAACACTAAAGTTATACATACATCAATTTAAAGCGAATGAGAGATGTGGATTACGAGACTATTCGTCTGAATTGGTACTTGCAAATGTATTTATAATATTATTAAATATTAATAGAAACACAAAATTGGCGAAATTAAGAAATTGTACCTTGTTGTAAAATATGATAAATTTATTGATCGAGTCCGAAATTACTTAGTACTATTGACAGAGATGAAACATTTATTAAAAACAAATATTGTGTCTCAGGCACAATAAATGGTGGTTAGGTAATTGCAAATCAACCGCTGAAGATCTTTTGTACTTTTCAAATCAAAGTCACTGGAGGTGACAACTAAAATTTGAAATGAATATAATGATTTGTACTAAAATTGTTCACTAGAGGTGGATAATTCATAACAAATTACAGTAGATGATTTTTTACGACATATGAATGGGTCACTAGAGGTGACTGAAGAAAGAATGACTTTCTAAAAAGCAAATAATATTGCTGATGTAATATGAATGAAAGAAATTATGATGATAATGTTACGTAGCCACTAGAGGTGGTTACAAAGGTGGTCAATTTTCAAAATTGATCTCTCCAAAAAAAAAAAAAAGAAAACATTAAAAAAAGTGGAAATGTTTCACTAGAGATGGTTATTTGTCACTAGAGGTGACATAAAGAAATTATTAAAATAAATTTGAAGATAAAAAATGAAGATAATAATTGTTCTAATGCCATATTGGGTGTGGTACACATTTCTTGCTTTTAAGTATTTCTTTCTAGAACAAGTTGATCAAATTCAAAAGGAGAATTGGCGGGTTCGCCCTTTTCAAAACTTTGGCCCATACAAATTTAAGTTGCTGAAGATGATAACCATGAAAAAGCAAACCGAGCACACTTCAAGAGGTTGCACCAGTGCAAGGGGCCCGGCATGTTGAGGTTCCTGGTTCATTACACCGATAGGCCAACAATCGATACCTCAACTATTACTGCTGTCGACCAGAGTGATTGATCGCTAAGCTAGAAGAAGCAAGAAGCTAAACTTTGCCACAACAAAAAGAATTGTTTTAACTAATAAATATATAAATTCAGACCGTCAGAGTCTTTTAATTAAAACAAGTGTTTTATTGAAGCCTTAACCACCAGTGCCTTATTAGCAACACGTAAGTATCGCCTGTATACTTGTTGTGTTGTCTAATATTCATAGTTTTGTTGTTCGTTTTTGTGCAACAAATAATACACTTTCGGATCTAAATCTACTCTGTAGGTTTAGAACCCCTACAAGTCCATACGCCTGTATCGGAACTTGTACAAATATTAAAATTTGGATCCGCCAATTTAATGTTCGTTGGAATCTGCCAGTTAGATATGTCTAACTGGCAGATTCTCTACTCGCCTGACATACCATTTGCAGCTTTTATGGTGACTCTCGCAGTGGCAAGAATTACGTTCTTCTGATCTTCTGCTGATGCCGAAGATATTACAGCAGTATTGACTGGTGTATGATTGCTACTTGTGGTTGACGTTTGATTTAAGCCTGATGATGATGATTGAGATCTCCTTGATAACTGTAACAACGTATTGTGTTTATTATTACATTTCTTGCAGTTACCAGATGTGCAGTTTTTCGCTATATGATCAGCCTTAAAAAAGTTCACGCACATTTTATGTTGTTGTACCCATTGGAGTCTTTCAGATTCCGACATCGCCAAGAATTGCTTACATTGATAAAGACGATGTTGACCATTTTTGCATAGCTTGCAATTACTGTGATTCTCCATTGATGTTATGGACGAAACAGCTTTGCTTGAACCTTTGTGAGCAGCTGCCACTTTCCCAATCGATTCCATCGACTCAAACTGCAATTCCAAAAATGCAAACAGTTCTTTCATGGAAGGGACCTCCTTCGGTCTTTTTAACGATTGCATAAATCGTATGTACAACGCATGATCCAACTTCTTCGTAATCAATTGGATCAATAGCGCGTCCCACGACGAAGTGTCAATATCCAGGTTGTTCAGGGCCAGCATACATTCCCTCGTCGCATCATGCAAAGCTTTGATAGAAGCGGTTGATGAGGTTCCTGTTGGCTGGTTCAGAATACGTTCTACCAATGTTGAAACAAGAACCCGTTTGTTATTGTACCGTTCTTGGAGCAACATCCATGCAGTTGCGTAGTTGTCCTCTGTCAAGGCTAAGTGGCTTATGAGTTTTCCAGCTTCGCCCGACAAATTTGTTTTTAAGTACCACATCTTTTGGACATTAGGAAAATGCTGCTTGTCCACCATCTCCAGAAAGAGTTCATAGAACTGACACCACTTCAGACAATCCCCATTGTATTGAGGGATTGTTACCTTTGGTAGTGGAAGTGAGCGTGTGCTACCAAGTCAGTTCCCAATTGAGGTGTGCTTGTTATATTGCCACCGCATTTCTCTTTCAGTATTGCCAGCCTTATCAAGTTGCTTTGAACCGCATCTTCTAGGCTATCGTAGTTGTCTTAATTCAGCCCGATTCTCGAAGGATCCTCGACCTGTTGCCAAATTTCATCGTACAGACCTGTAATTTGACTCCACAGCCCTTTAATCGACTCTTCTTTTATCACATAGACTTGTTTTGACTGTCCCGTTTCTATATTTTCCATACTCTGTAGAAAGCGACCGAGGGCTGTCATTCTCGCCCTTACCCTTCGGGCCAGTCCCTCAACTTGAGCCGACGCAGGTTCCTTAAACTGGTCTGATGCTTGGGGTTCTGAATCATTTTCTGGTGATATTGCCTTTGCGGGTTTATGTGGATTGACCTTGGCAGACTTCAGCTTCTCCAACTCCGCCTTTATATAGTCCACTGTTGCATTGAACTTTTCGCCTATGGCCTGGTGCAGATTCTCCGCTATATACGGATCATCCTCTGCCAATGATGGATCTTTGCGGATCTGGTTTTCTGCCGATTCAAACGTCTGCCAAAGCTGCTCTAGCTCCTTACGCTTGCCAAAGTAGAATTCCTCAGTTCTTCTTTCAAGCGGTGCCTTCCTAATTGTCGCTATGAATTTTTCGAAATTACTGCCCCTTACTTCTTGTTGGATTATAAGGTCTTGAAGCGATGCCATTGTTGATATTTAAATTTTTTCCAAAGAAATTTGTGTACAAGATGCGTGTGTATCACGTCTGACAAAACCGGATATATGTTGCCGAGTCCTTTGCCACTTATGGGGCAGAAGGCTGTGTTTAACGACACGTATCACGATCAATTCAAATCCTTTACCACTTGTGGGGCAAAAGGATGTGTGTAAACGATCACGTCGGGGTCACCAAAAAATGTTAATATAAATCGGACCTAGTGGGATTCAGTTCAAACACATAAATTTGCACTGACACTTACAGTCCTTAAAATTCTCCTTACAAGCACATAAACTTGAAGGAAAGACGACGATTATTAAATAAATCCAAATTGGTTATGGTTGCTTTACAAAAGACAACTGATTAACTCTTTATTATTTTATATTATTATTATTATACAAATAATTTCTTAACATAATTGATTACTTGCATAAAGTAAAACTAGGTCAAATATTATTAATACAAAGTGAATAAATGAAATTGTTAAATATTGAACCTAAATAAACGTGAATAAATGGCTTACATGAAAATGCTGAATTAACAAACTAGAATAAAGCTTTAAATACGTCACAATTAAACTACAACTTAAATATAAATATGTATGTAGATACGTATGTGTTAACAATGTCGTTCTGACAATGGTGTATGCAATTCTGCATTATTCATTTAGCTATAACCTCATTGGTTCTATTTTTTTTATGAACAGTCAAAATTTTGGGTTATCGACATTTTCACGAATTTCTGTAAAAATTCAGACGTGTGTAATTCGCAAACAAATGCATTAAAAGTCGTTCTGACAATGGCGTATGCGATTCTACATCATCCATTCTGCTATAAACTCATTGGTTCTATTTTTTCTATGGACCGTAAACATTTTGAGATATTAACATTTCACAAACTTCTGTAAAAATGTTCAGACGTGTGCATTTAGCAAATAACTGCAATAAATGCCGTTCAGTCAATGGCATATGCGATTCTGCATCATCCATTCTGCTATAAACTCATTGGTTCTATTTTTTCTATTGACAGTCAAAATTTTGAGATATTGACATTTCCACGAATTTCTGTAAAAATGTTCAGACGTGTGCATTTAGCAAATAACTGTAAAAAATGTCGTACAGTCAATGGCATATGCGATTCTGCATCATTCATTCAGTTATAAACTCATTGGTTCTATTTTTTCTATGGACAGTCAAAATTTTGGGATATCGAAATTTTTACGAATTTCTGTAAAAATGTTCAGACGTGTGCATTTAGCAAATAACTGTATTAAATGTCGTTCTGTCAATGGCATATGCGATTCTGCATCATTCATTCAGCTATAAACTCATTGGTTCTATTTTTTCTATGGACAGTCAAAATTTTGGGATATCGAAATTTTTACGAATTTCTGTAAAAATGTTCAGACGTGTGCAATCAGCAAACAAATGCATTAAATGTCGTTCTGACAATGGCGTATGTGATTCTGCATCATCCATTCTGCATTGGTTCTGTTTTTTCTATGGACAGTCAAAATTTTGCGATATCGTTTTCACGAATTTCTGTTAAAATGTTCAGAAATATGCAACTAGCAAACAAATACATTAAAAGTCGTTCTGACAGTGGCGTATGTGATTCTGCATCATCCATTCTGCTATAAACTCATTGGTTCTATTTTTTCTATGGACAGTCAAAATTTTACGATATCGACATTTTCACGAATTTCTGTAAAAATGTTTAGACGTGTGCAATTAGCAAATAAACGCATTAACAGTCGTTCTGACAATGGCGTATGCGCTTCTACATCATCCATTCTGCTATAAACTCATTGGTTCCATTTTTTCTATGGACAGTCAAAATTTTTACAAATTTCTGTAAAAATGTTCAGACGTGTGCATTTAGCAAACAAATACATTAAATGTCGTTCTGACAATGGCATATGCGATTCTGCATCATTCATTCTGCTATAAACTCATTGGTTCTATTTTTTCTATTGACAGTCAAAATTTTGAGATATTGAAATTTTCACGAATTTCTGTAAAAATGTTCAGACGTGAGCAATTAGCAAACAAATGCATTAAATGTCGTTCTGACAATGGCGTATGCAATTCTGCATTATTCATTCAGCTATAACCTCATTGGTTCTATTTTTTTATAACCAGTCAAAATTTTGGGATATCGACACCTTCGCGAATTTCAGACTGTGCAATTAGCAAATAAATGCATTAACAGTCGTTCTGACAATGACGTATGCGATTCTGCAACATCCATTCTGCTATAAACTCATTGGTTCTATTTTTATTATTGACAGTAAACATTTTGGGATATCGACAATTTCAAGAATTTCTGTAAATATGTTCAGAAGTATGCAATTAGCAATTAAATGCATTAATAGTCATTCTGACAGTGGCGCATGCGCTACAACATCATCCATTCTGCTGTAAACTCATTAGTTCTATTTTTTCTATGTACAGTCAACATTTTGGGATATCGAATTTTTCACAAATATCTGTAAAAATGTTCAGAAATATGCAACTAGCATAAACATTATACATACAACATTAAAAGTCGTTCTGACAATGGCGTATGTGATTCTGCATCATTCGTTCTGCTATAAACTCAATGGTTCTATTTTTTCTATGGAAAGTAAAAATTGTGGGATATCGACATTTTCACGAATTTCTGTAAAAATGTTCAGACGTGTGCAATTAGCAAATAAATGCATTAACAATCGTTCTGACAATGGCGTATGCGATTCTGCATCTTCCATTCTGCTATAAACTCATTGGTTCTATTTTTTCTATGGACAGTCAAAATTTTGGGATATCGACATTTTCACGAATTTCTTTAAAAATGTTCAGACGTGTGTAATTAGCAAACAAATGCATTAATTGTCGTTCTGACAATGGCGTATGCAATTCTGCATCATTCATTCTGCTATAAACTCAATGGTTCTATTTTTTGCTATTGACAGTCAAAATTTTGAGATATTGACATTTTCACAAATTTCTGTAAAAATGTTCAGACGTGAGCAATTAGCAAACAAATACATTAAATGTCGTTCTGACAATGGCGTATGCGCTTCTACATCATCCGTTCTGCTATAAATTCATTGGTTCTATTTTTTATATGGACAGTCAAAATTTTGGGATATTGACATTTTTACGAATTTCTGTAAAAATGTTCAGACGTGTGCAATTAGCAAATAAATGCATTAACAGTCGTTCTGACAATGGCGTATGCAATTCTGCATCATCCATTCTGCTATAAAGTCATTGGTTCTACTTTTTCTATGGACAGTAAAAATTTCGGGATATCGACAATTTCACGAATTTCTGTAAAAATGTTCAGACGTGTGCAATTAGCAAATAACTGTAATCAATGTCGTTCTGACAATGGCATATGCGATTCTGCAACATTCATTCTGCTATAAACTCATTGGTTCTATTTTTGCGATTGACAGTCAAAATTTTGAGATATTGACATTTTCACGAATTTCTGTAAAAATGTTTAGACGTGTGCAATTAGCAAATAAACGCATTAACAGTCGTTCTGACAATGGCGTATGCGCTTCTACATCATCCATTCTGCTATAAACTCATTGGTTCCATTTTTTCTATGGACAGTCAAAATTTTTACAAATTTCTGTAAAAATGTTCAGACGTGTGCAATTAGGAAATAACTGTATTCAATGTCGTTCTGACAATGGCATATGCGATTCTGCAACATTCATTCTGCTATAAACTCATTGGTTCTATTTTTGCGATTGACAGTCAAAATTTTGAGATATTGACATTTTCACGAATTTCTGTAAAAATGTTCAGACGTGAGCAATTAGCAAACAAATACATTAAATGTCGTTCTGACAATGGCGTATGCAATTCTGCATCATTCATTCAGCTATAACCTCATTGGTTCTATTTTTTTATGAACAGTCAAAATTTTGGGATATCGACATTTTAAACGAATTTCTGTAAAAATGTTCAGACGTGTGCAATTAGCAAATAACTGTATTCAATGTCGTTCTGACAATGGCGTATGCAATTCTGCATCATTCATTCAGCTATAACCTCAATGGTTCTATATTTTCTATGGACAGTCAAAATTTTGGGAAATCGACATTTTCACGAATTTCTTTAAAAATGTTCAGACGTGCGTAATTAGCAAATAAATGCATTAACTGTCGTTCTGACAATGGCGTATGCGATTCTGCATCATCCATTCTGCTATAAAGTCATTGGTTCTACTTTTTCTATGGACAGTTAAAAATTTCGGGATATCGACAATTTCACGAATTTCTGTAAAAATGTTCAGACGTGTGCAATTAGCAAATAACTGTATTCAATGTCTTTTTGACAATGGCATATGCAACTCTGCATCAACCATTCTGCTATAAACTCACTGGTTCTATTTTTTCTATGGACAGTCAAAATTTGGAGATATTGACATTTTCACTAACTTCTGTAAAAATGTTCAGACGTTTGTGATTAGCAAACAATTGCATTAAATGTCGTTCTGACAATGGCGTTTGCAATTCTGCATCATTCATTCTGCTATAAACTCAATGGTTCTATTTTTTCTATGCAAAGTAAAAATTGTGGGATATCGACATTTTCACGAATTTCTGTAAAAATGTTCAGACGTGTGTAATTAGCAAACAAATGCATTAATTGTCGTTCTGACAATGGCGTTTGCAATTCTGCATCATTCATTCTGCTATAAACTCAATAGTTCTATTTTTGCTATTGACAGTCAAAATTTTGAGATATTGACATTTTCACAAATTTCTGTAGAAATGTTCAGACGTGAGCAATTAGCAAACAAATACATTAAATGTCGTTCTGACAATGGCGTATGCGCTTCTACATCATCCATTCTGCTATAAAGTCATTGGTTCTACTTTTTCTATGGACAGTAAAAATTTCGGGATATCGACAATTTCACGAATTTCTGTAAAAATGTTCAGACGTGTGTAATTAGCAAATAAATGCATTAACAGTCGTTCTGACAATGGCATATGCGATTCTGCATCATTCATTCTGCTATAAACTCAATAGTTCTATTTTTGCTATTGACAGTCAAAATTTTGAGATATTGACATTTTCACAAATTTCTGTAGAAATGTTCAGACGTGAGCAATTAACAAACAAATACATTAAATGTCGTTCTGACAATGGCGTATGCGCTTCTACATCATCCATTCTGCTATAAAGTCATTGGTTCTACTTTTTCTATGGACAGTAAAAATTTCGGGATATCGACAATTTCACGAATTTCTGTAAAAATGTTCAGACGTGTGCAATTAGCAAATAACTGTATTCAATGTCGTTCTGACAATGGCATATGCGATTCTGCAACATTCATTCTGCTATAATCTCATTGGTTCTATTTTTGCTATGGACAGTCAAAATTTTGGGATATTGACATTTTCACGAATTTCTTTAAAAATGTTCAGACGTGCGTAATTAGCAAATAAATGCATTAACAGTCGTTCTGACAATGGCGTATGCGATTCTGCATCATCCATTCTGCTATAAAGTCATTGGTTCTACTTTTTCTGTGGACAGTAAAAATTTCGGGATATCGACAATTTCACGAATTTCTGTAAAAATGTTCAGACGTGTGCAATTAGCAAATAACTGTATTCAATGTCGTTCTGACAATGGCATATGCAACTCTGCATCAACCATTCTGCTATAAACTCACTGGTTCTATTTTTTCTATGGACAGTCAAAATTTGGAGATATTGACATTTTCACTAACTTCTGTAAAAATGTTCAGACGTGTGTAATTAGCAAATAAATGCATTAACAATCGTTCTGACAATGGCGTATGCGATTCTGCATCTTCCATTCTGCTATAAACTCATTGGTTCTATTTTTTCTATGGACAGTCAAAATTTTGGGATATCGACATTTTCACGAATTTCTTTAAAAATGTTCAGACGTGTGTAATTAGCAAACAAATGCATTAATTGTCGTTCTGACAATGGCGTTTGCAATTCTGCATCATTCATTCTGCTATAAACTCAATAGTTCTATTTTTGCTATTGACAGTCAAAATTTTGAGATATTGACATTTTCACAAATTTCTGTAGAAATGTTCAGACGTGAGCAATTAGCAAACAAATACATTAAATGTCGTTCTGACAATGGCGTATGCGATTCTGCATCATCCATTCTGCTATAAAGTCATTGGTTCTACTTTTTCTGTGGACAGTAAAAATTTCGGGATATCGACAATTTCACGAATTTCTGTAAAAATGTTCAGACGTGTGCAATTAGCAAATAACTGCATTAACAATCGTTCTGACAATGGCGTATGCGATTCTGCATCTTCCATTCTGCTATAAACTCATTGGTTCTATTTTTTCTATGGACAGTCAAAATTTTGGGATATCGACATTTTCACGAATTTCTTTAAAAATGTTCAGACGTGTGTAATTAGCAGACAAATGCATTAATAGTCGTTCTGACAATGGCGTTTGCAATTCTGCATCATTCATTCTGCGATAAACTCAATAGTTCTATTTTTGCTATTGACAGTCAAAATTTTGAGATATTGACATTTTCACAAATTTCTGTAGAAATGTTCAGACGTGAGCAATTAGCAAACAAATACATTAAATGTCGTTCTGACAATGGCGTATGCGATTCTGCATCATCCATTCTGCTATAAAGTCATTGGTTCTACTTTTTCTGTGGACAGTAAAAATTTCGGGATATCGACAATTTCACGAATTTCTGTAAAAATGTTCAGACGTGTGCAATTAGCAAATAACTGTATTCAATGTCGTTCTGACAATGGCATATGCAACTCTGCATCAACCATTCTGCTATAAACTCACTGGTTCTATTTTTTCTATGGACAGTCAAAATTTGGAGATATTGACATTTTCACAAACTTCTGTAAAAATGTTCAGACGTGTGTAATTAGCAAACAAATGCATTAAATGTCGTTCTGACAATGGCGTTGGCAATTCTGATCATTCATTCTGCTATAAACTCAATGGTTCTATTTTTTCTATGGACAGTCAAAATTTTGGGATATCGACATTTTTACGAATTTCTGTAAAAATGTTCAGACGAGTGCAATTAGCAAATAACTGTATTCAATGTCGTTCTGGCGTTGGCGTATGCAATTCTGCATCATTCATTCTGCTATAAACTCAATGATTCTATTTTTTCTATGGACAGTCAAAATTTTGAGATATCGACATTTTCACGAATTTCTGTAAAAATGTTCAGACGTGTGTAATTAGCAAACAAATGCATTAAATGTCGTTCTGACAATGGCGTTTGCAATTCTGCATCATTCATTCTGCTATAAACTCATTGGTTCTATTTTTTTTATGGACAGTCAAAATTTTGGGATATCGACATTTTTACGAATTTCTGCAAAAATGTTCAGACGAGTGCAATTAGCAAATAACTGTATTCAATGTCGTTCTGGCGTTGGCGTATGCAATTCTGCATCATTCATTCTGCTATAAATTCTATTTTTTCTATGGACAGTCAAAATTTTGGGATATCGACATTTTCACGAATTTCTGTCAAAATTTTCAGACGTGTGTAATTAGCACATAAATGCATTAACAGTCGTTCTGACAATGGCGTATGCGATTCTGCATCATCCATTCTGCTATAAACTCATTGGTTCTATTTTTTCTATGGACAGTAAACATTTTGAGATATCGACAATTTCACGAATTTCTGTAAATATGTTCAGAAGTATGCAACTAGCAAATAAATACATTAACAGTCGTTCTGACATTGGCGTATGTGATTCTGCATCATTCATTCTGCTATAAACTCAATGATTCTATTTTTCTATGGACGGTCAAAATTTTAGGATATCGACATTTTCACGAATTTCTGTAAAAATGTTCAGACGTGTGTAATTCGCAAATAAATGTATTAACAGTCGTTCTGACAATGGCGTATGCGATTCTGCATCATTCATTCTGCTAAAAATTCACTGGTTCTATTTTTTCTATGGACAGTAAAAATGTTCAGAAATATGCAACTAGCAAACAAATACTTTAAAAGTCGTTCTGTTTAGAACGACGTGTGCAATTAGCAATTAAATGCATTAATAGTCGTTCTGACAATGGCGTATGCAATTCTGCATCATTCATTCTGCTATAAACTCATTGGTTCTATTTTTTCTATGGACAGTCAAAGTTTTGGGATATCGACATTTTCACGAATTTCTGTAAAAATGTTCAGACGTGTATAATTTGCAAATAAATGCATTAACAGTCGTTCTGACAATGGCGTATGCAATTCTGCATCATTCATTCTGCTATAAACTCATTGGTTCTATTTTTGCTATTGACAGTCAAAATTTTGAGATATTGACATTTTCACGAATTTCTGTAAAAATGTTCAGACGTGAGCAATTAGCAAACAAATACATTAAATGTCGTTCTGACAATGGCGTATGCAATTCTGCATCATTCATTCAGCTATAACCTCATTGGTTCTATTTTTTTATGAACAGTCAAAATTTTGGGATATCGACATTTTCACGAATTTCTGTACAATTGTTCAGACGTGTGCAATAAGGAAATAGTTGTATTAGATGTCGTTCTGACAATGGCATATGCGATTCTGCATCATTCATTCTGCTATAAACTCATTGGTTCTATTTTTTCTATGGACAGTCAAAGTTTTGGGATATCGACATTTTCACGAATTTCTGTAAAAATGTTCAGACGTGTATAATTTGCAAATAAATGCATTAACAGTCGTTCTGACAATGGCGTATGCAATTCTGCAACATTCATTCTGCTATAAACTCATTGGTTCTATTTTTGCTATTGACAGTCAAAACTTTGAGATATTGACATTTTCACGAATTTCTGTAAAAATGTTCAGACGTGAGCAATTAGCAAACAAATACATTAAATGTCGTTCAGACAATGGCGTATGCAATTCTGCATCATTAATTCAGCTATAACCTCATTGGTTCTATTTTTTTATGAACAGTCAAAATTTTGGGATATCGACATTTTCACGAATTTCTGTGAAAATGTTCAGACGTGTGCAATTAGCAAATAACTGGATTCAATGTCGTTCTGACAATGGCGTATGCAATTCTGCATCATTCATTCAGCTATAACCTCAATGGTTCTATTTTTTCTATGGACAGTCAAAATTTTGGGATATCGACATTTTCACGAATTTCTTTAAAAATGTTCAGACGTGTGTAATTAGCAAATAAATGTATTAACAGTCGTTCTGACAATGGCGTATGCGATTCTGCATCATCCATTCTGCTATTAACTCACTGGTTCTATTTTTTTATAAGCAGTCAATATTTTGGGATATCGACAATTTGACGAATTTCTGTAAAAATGTTCAGAAATATGCAACTAGCAAACAAATACCTTAAAAGTCGTTCTGACAATGGCATATGCAATTCTGCATCATTCATTCTGCTATAAACTCAATGGTTCTATTTTTTCTATGGGCAGTCAAAATTTTGGGATATCGACATTTTTACGAATTTCTATAAAAATGTTCAAACGAGTGCAATTAGCAAATAACTGTATTCAATGTCGTTCTGGCGTTGGTGTATGCAATTCTGCATCATTCATTCTGCTATAAACTCAATGATTCTATTTTTTCTGTGGACAGTCAAAATTTTGGGATATCGACATTTTTACGAATTTCTGTTAAAAATGTTCAGACGTGTGCAATGTTCAGAAATATGCAACTAGCAAACAAATACTTTAAAAGTCGTTCTGTTTAGAACGACGTGTGCAATTAGCAATTAAATGCATTAATAGTCGTTCTGACAATGGCGTATGCGCTTCTACATCATCTATTCTGCTATAAACTCATTGGTTCTATTTTTTGTATGGACAGTCAAAATTTTGCGATATTGACATTTTTACGAATTTCTGTAAAAATGTTCAGACGTGTGCAATTAGCAAATTACTGTATTAAATGTCGTTCTGACAATGGCATATGCGATTCTGCATCATTCATTCTGCTATAAACTCATTGGTTCTATTTTTTCTATGGACAGTAAAAATTTTGAGATATTGAAATTTCCAGGAATTTCTGTACAAATGTTCAGACGTGTGCAATAAGGAAATAGTTGTATTAAATGTCGTTCTGACAATGGCGTATGCGATTCTGCCCCATCCATTCTGCTATTAACTCACTGGTTCTATTTTTTTATAAGCAGTCAACATTTTGGGATATCGACATTTTGACGAATTTCTGTAAAAATGTTCAGAAATATGCAACTAGCAAACAAATACCTTAAAAGTCGTTCTGACAATGGCATATGCAACTCTGCATCAACCATTCTGCTATAAACTCACTGGTTCTATTTTTTCTATGGACAGTCAAAATTTGGAGATATTGACATTTTCACAAACTTCTGTAAAAATGTTCAGACGTGTGTAATTAGCAAACAAATGCATTAAATGTCGTTCTGACAATGGCGTTTTCAATTCTGCATCATTCATTCTGCTATAAACTCAATGGTTCTATTTTTTCTATGGACAGTCAAAATTTTGGGATATCGCCATTTTTACGAATTTCTGTAAAAATGTTCAGACGAGTGCAATTAGCAAATAACTGTATTCAATGTCGTTCTGACAATGGCGTATGCGATTCTGCATCATTCATTCTGCTATAAACTCATTGGTTCTATTTTTTCTATGGACAGTAAACATTTTGAGATATCGACAATTTCACGAATTTCTGTAAATATGTTCAGAAGTATGCAACTAGCAAATAAATACATTAAAAGTCGTTCTGACAATGGCATATGCGATTCTGATCATGCATTCAACTATAAACTCATTGGTTCTATTTTTTCTATGGACAATCAAAATTTTGGGATATTGACATTTTCACGAATTTCAGTAAGAATGTTCAGACGTGTGCAATTCGCAAATAAATGTATTAACAGTCGTTCTGACAATGGCGTATGCGATTCTGCATCATTCATTCTGCTATAAACTCATTGGTTCTATTTTTTCTATGGACAGTAAAAATTTTGAGATATTGAAATTTTCAGGAATTTCTGTACAAATGTTCAGACGTGTGCAATAAGGAAACAGTTGTATTAAATGTCGTTCTGACAATGGGATATGCGATTCTGCATCATTCATTCTTTTTCTATGGACAGTCAAAGTTTTGGGATATCGGCATTTTCACGAATTTCTGTAAAAATGTTCAGACGTGTATAATTTGCAAATAAATGCATTAACAGTCGTTCTGACAATGGCGTATGCAATTCCGCATCATCCATTCTGCTATAAACTCACTGGTTCAATTTTTTCTGTGGACAGTCAAAATTTTGGGATATCGACACTTTCACGAAATTCTGTAAAAATGTTCAGAAATATGCAACTAGCAAACAAATACTTTAAAAGTCGTTCTGTTTAGAACGACGTGTGCAATTAGCAATTAAATGCATTAATAGTCGTTCTGACAATGGCGTATGCAATTCTGCAACATTTATTCTGCTATAAACTCATTGGTTCTATTTTTGCTATTGACAGTCAAAATTTTGAGATATTGACATTTTCACGAATTTCTGTAAAAATGTTCAGACGTGAGCAATTAGCAAACAAATACATTAAATGTCGTTCTGACAATGGCGTATGCAATTCTGCATCATTCATTCAGCTATAACCTCATTGGTTCTATTTTTTTATGAACAGTCAAAATTTTGGGATATCGACATTTTCACGAATTTCTGTACAAATGTTCAGACGTGTGCAATAAGGAAATAGTTGTATTAAATGTCGTTCTGACAATGGCATATGCGATTCTGCATCATTCATTCTGCTATAAACTCATTGGTTCTATTTTTTCTATGGACAGTCAAAGTTTTGGGATATCGACATTTTCACGAAATTCTGTAAAAATGTTCAGAAATATGAAACTAGCAAACAAATACTTTAAAAGTCGTTCTGTTTAGAACGACGTGTGCAATTAGCAATTAAATGCATTAACAGTCGTTCTGACAATGGCGTATGCAATTCTGCATCATTCATTCTGCTATAAACTCATTGGTTCTGTTTTTTCTATGGACAGTCAAAGTTTTGGGATATCGACATTTTCACGAATTTCTGTAAAAATGTTCAGACGTGTATAATTAGCAAATAAATGCATTAACAGTCGTTCTGACAATGGCGTATGCAATTCTGCAACATTCATTCTGCTATAAACTCATTGGTTCTATTTTTTCTATGGACAGTCAAAGTTTTGGGATATCGACATTTTCACGAATTTCTGTAAAAATGTTCAGACGTGTATAATTTGCAAATAAATGCATTAACAGTCGTTCTGACAATGGCGTGTGCAATTCCGCATCATCCATTCTGCTATAAACTCACTGGTTCTATTTTTTCTGTGGACAGTCAAAGTTTTGGGATATCGACATTTTCACCAATTTCTGTAAAAATGTCCAGAAATATGCAACTAGCAAACAAATACTTTAAAAGTCGTTCTGTTTAGAACGACGTGTGCAATTAGCAATTAAATGCATCAATAGTCGTTCTGACAATGGCGTATGCGCTTCTACATCATCTATTCTGCTATAAACTCATTGGTTCTATTTTTTTGTATGGACAGTCAAAATTTTGGGATATTAACATTTTTACGAATTTCTGTAAAAATGTTCAGACGTGTGCAATTAGCAAATTACTGTATTAAATGTCGTTCTGACAATGGCATATGCGATTCTGCAACATTCATTCTGCTATAAACTCATTGGTTCTATTTTTGCTATTAACAGTCAAAATTTTGAGATATTGACATTTTCACGAATTTCTGTAAAAATGTTCAGACGTGAGCAATTAGCAAATAAATACATTAAATGTCGTTCTGACAATGGCGTATGCCATTCTTCATCATCCATTCTGCTATAAACTCACTGGTTCTATTTTTTCTGTGGACAGTCAAAATTTTGGGATATCGACATTTTCACCAAGTTCTGTAAAAATGTCCAGAAATATGCAACTAGCAAACAAATACTTTAAAAGTCGTTCTGTTTAGAACGACGTGTGCAATTAGCAATTAAATGCATTAATAGTCGTTCTGACAATGGCGTATGCGCTTCTACATCATCTATTCTGCTATAAACTCATTGGTTCTATTTTTTGTATGGACAGTCAAAATTTTGGGATATTGACATTTTTACGAATTTCTGTAAAAATGTTCAGACGTGTGCAATTAGCAAATTACTGTATTAAATGTCGTTCTGACAATGGCATATACGATTCTGCAACATTCATTCTGCTATAAACTCATTGGTTCTATTTTTTCTATGGACATTAAACATTTTAAGATATTGACATTTTCACGAATTTCAGTAAGAATGTTCAGACGAGTGCAACTAGCAATTAAATGCATTAACAGTAGTTCTGACATTGGCGTATGTGATTCTGCATCATTCGTTCTGCTATAAACTCAATGATTCTATTTTTCTATGGACGGTCAAAATTTTAGGATATCGATATTTACACGAATTTCTGTAAAAATGTTCAGACGTGTGAAATTCGCAAATAAATGTATTAACAGTCGTTCTGACAATGACGTATGCGATTCTGCATCATTCATTCTGCTATAAACTCATTGGTTCTATTTTTTCTATGGACAGTCAAAGTTTTGGGATATCGACATTTTTACGAATTTCTGTAAAAACGTTCAGACGTGTATAATTTGCAAATAAATGCATTAACAGTCGTTCTGACAATGGCGTGTGCAATTCCGCATCATCCATTCTGCTATAAACTCACTGGTTCTATTTTTTCTGTGGACAGTCAAAATTTTGGGATATCGACATTTTCACCAATTTCTGTAAAAATGTCCAGAAATATGCAACTAGCAAACAAATACTTTAAAAGTCGTTCTGTTTAGAACGACGTGTGCAATTAGCAATTAAATGCATTAATAGTCGTTCTGACAATGGCGTATGCGCTTCTACATCATCTATTCTGCTATAAACTCATTGGTTCTATTTTTTGTATGGACAGTCAAAATTTTGGGATATTGACATTTTTACGAATTTCTGTAAAAATGTTCAGACGTGTGCAATTAGCAAATTACTGTATTAAATGTCGTTCTGACAATGGCATATGCGATTCTGCAACATTCATTCTGCTATAAACTCATTGGTTCTATTTTTGCTATTGACAGTCAAAATTTTTGAGATATTGACATTTTCACGAATTTCTGTAAAAATGTTCAGACGTGAGCAATTAGCAAATAAATACATTAAATGTCGTTCTGACAATGGCGTATGCCATTCTGCATCATTCATTCAGCTATAACCTCATTGGTTCTATTTTTTTATGAACAGTCAAAATTTTGGGATATCGACATTTTCACGAATTTCTGTAAAAATGTTCAGACGTTCTGACAATGGCGTATGCGATTCTGCATCATCCATTCTGCTATTAACTCACTGGTTCTATTTTTTATAAGCAGTCAACATTTTGGGATATCGACATTTTGACGAATTTCTGTAAAAATGTTCAGAAATATGCAACAAGCAAACAAATACCTTAAAAATCGTTCTGTCAATGGCATATGCAACTCTGCATCAACCATTCTGCTATAAACTCACTGGTTCTATTTTTTCTATGGACAGTCAAAATTTGGAGATATTGACATTTTCACAAACTTCTGTAAAAATGTTCAGACGTGTGCAATCAGCAAACAAATGCATTAAATGTCGTTTTGACAATGGCGTTTGCAATTCTGCATCATTCATTCTGCTATTTCTATGAACAGTCAAAATTTTGGGATATCGACATTTTCACGAATTTCTGTAAAAATGTTCAGACGTGTGCAATTAGCAAATAACTGTACTCAGTGTCGTTCTGACAATGGCATATGCGATTCTTCATCATTCATTCTGCTATAAACTCATTGGTTCTATTTTTTCTATTGACAGTCAAAATTTTGAGATATTGACATTTTCACGAATAAATGTAAAAATGTTCAGACGTGAGCAATTATCAAACAAATGCATTAGCAGTCGTTCTGACAATGGCGTATGCGATTCTGCATCATCCATTCTGCTATAAACTAATTGGTTCTATTTTTCTATGGACAGTAAATATTTTGGGATATCGACAATTTCACGAATTTCTGTAAAAATGTTTAGAACTGTGCAATTAGCAAACAACTGTATTCAATGTCGTTCTGACAATGGCGTATGCAATTCTGCATCATTCATTCTGCTATAACAGTCAAAATTTTGGGATATCGACATTTTCACGAATTTCTGTAAAAATGTTCAAACGTGAGCAATTAGCAAACAAATGCATTAAATGTCGTTCTGACAATGGCGTATGCAATTCTGCATTATTCATTCAGCTATAACCTCATTGGTTCTATTTTTTTATGAACAGTCAAAATTTTGGGATATCGACATTTTCACGAATTTCTGTAAAAATTTTCAGACTTGCAATTAGCAAACAAATACCTTAAAAGTCGTTCTGACAATGGCATATGCAACTCTGCATCAACCATTCTGCTATAAACTCACTGGTTCTATTTTTTCTATGGACAGTCAAAATTTGGAGATATTGACATTTTCACAAACTTCTGTAAAAATGTTCAGACATGTGTAATTAGCAAACAAATGCATTAAATGTCGTTCTGACAATGGCGTTTGCAATTCTGCATCATTCATTCTGCTATAAACTCAATGGTTCCATTTTTTCTATGGACAGTCAAAATTTTGGGATATCGACATTTTTACGAATTTCTGTAAAAATGTTCAAACGTGAGCAATTAGCAAACAAATGCATTAAATGTCGTTCTGACAATGGCGTATGCAATTCTGCATTATTCATTCAGCTATAACCTCATTGGTTCTATTTTTTTATGAACAGTCAAAATTTTGGGATATCGACATTTTCACGAATTTCTGTAAAAATTTTCAGACTTGCAATTAGCAAACAAATACCTTAAAAGTCGTTCTGACAATGGCATATGCAACTCTGCATCAACCATTCTGCTATAAACTCACTGGTTCCATTTTTTCTATGGACGGTCAAAATTTTAGGATATCGACATTTACACGAATTTCTGTAAAAATGTTCAGACGTGAGCAATTCGCAAATAAATGCATTAACAGTCGTTCTGCCAATGGCGTATGCGATTCTGCATCATTCATTCTGCTATAAACTCATTGGTTCTATCTTTTCTATGGACAGTAAAAATTTTGAGATATTGAAATTTTCAGGAATTTCTGTAAAAATGTTCAGACGAGTGCAATTAGCAAATAACTATATTCAATGTCGTTCTGGCGTTGGCGTATGCGATTCTGCATCATTCATTCTGCTATGAACTCATTGGTTCTATTTTTTCTATGGACAATCAAAATTTTGGGATATTGACATTTTCACGAATTTCAGTAAGAATGTCCAGACGAGTGCAACTAGCAATTAAATGCATTAACAGTCGTTCTGACACTGGCGTATGTGATTCTGCATCATTCGTTCTGCTATAAACTCAATGATTCTATTTTTCTATGGACGGTCAAAATTTTAGGATATCGACATTTACACGAATTTCTGTAAAAATGTTCAGACGTGAGCAATTCGCAAATAAATGCATTAACAGTCGTTCTGCCAATGGCGTATGCGATTCTGCATCATTCATTCTGCTATAAACTCATTGGTTCTATCTTTTCTATGGACAGTAAAAATTTTGAGATATTGAAATTTTCAGGAATTTCTGTACAAATGTTCAGACGTGTGCAATAAGGAAATAGTTGTATTAAATGTCGTTCTGACAATGGCGTATGCAATTCCGCATCATCCATTCTGCTATAAACTCACTGGTTCTATTTTTTCTGTTTAAAGTCAAAATTTTGGGATATCGAGTTTCACGAAATTCTGTAAAAATGTTCAGACGTGAGCAATTCGCAAATAAATGCATTAACAGTCGTTCTGCCAATGGCGTATGCGATTCTGCATCATTCATTCTGCTATGAACTCATTGGTTCTATTTTTTCTATGGACAGTAAACATTTTGAGATATCGACATTTTCACGAATTTCTGTAAAAATGTTCAGACGTGAGCAATTAGCAAACAAATACATTAAATGTCGTTCTGACAATGGCGTATGCAATTCTGCATCATTCATTCAGCTATAACCTCATTAATTCTATTTTTTTATGAACAGTCAAAATTTTGGGATATCGACATTTTCACGAATTTCTGTACAAATGTTCAGACGTGTGCAATAAGGAAATAGTTGTATTAAATGTCATTCTGACAATGGCATATGCGATTCTGCATCATTCATTCTGCTATAAACTCATTGGTTCTATTTTTTCTACGGACAGTAAAAATTTCGGGATATCGACAATTTCACGAATTTCAGTAAAAATGTTCAGACGTGTGCAATTAGAAAATTACTGTATTAAATGTCGTTCTGATAATGGCGTATGCAATTCTGCATCATTCGTTCTGCTATAAACTCATTGGTTCTATTTGTTATGAACAGTCAAAATTTTGGGATATCGACATTTTCACGAATTTCTGTAAAAATGTTCAGACGTGTGCAATTAGCAAATAAATGCATTAACAGTCGTTCTGACAATGGCATATGCGATTCTGCATCATCCATTCTGCTATAAACTCATTGGTTCTATTTTTTCTATGGACAGTAAAAATTTCGGGATATCGACAATTTCACGAATTTCTGTAAAAATGTTCAGACGTGTGCAATTAGCAAATAAATGCATTAACAGTCGTTCTGACAATGGTGTATGTGATTCTGCATCTTCCATTCTGCTATAAACTCATTGGTTCTATTTTTTCTATGGACAGTCAAGATTTTGGGATATCGACATTTCCACGAATTTCTTTAAAAATGTTCAGACGAATTATAATCATTCTTAATAGTATTATATTTTTTAAAAACTAAAGTGAGTTTCCTTCCTTTGGCGAAACTCGCGTTAAAAAATAACACGTCAATTAAAGTTTGCTGCTGGAATAGAACTAAATCTTTATTTGTGAATGAGTGCAATATACATAATTGTTTATTTTAATTCTAGATACATCGTATGATTATTTATTGGTCTTTTGATTCGATCGTATGATTTGAAATACGATCGATTGTGTGATTTGCAAGAAGGGTGTGGCTTTTTTTTCTAAATGACAGATGGTACGATAATTGTAATATGAATACGATAATTGTAATATGAATACGATAATTGTAATATGAATATATTGCCAAGTCATTGGAAAGGCATTTTGGTTTGGGTTATAACACCCCCGGACGAAGACTCTTTCCCGTGTTCCAAAGGAGCTGAGGGGAAGGGCATAGTTACTTTTACTGTGCTTGATCTATATTTTACATACAGATACAATGCTATAATAAGTATAATTACAGCTGTCAAGACTATTACTGTGTAATTAGTTACTTTCTGTTCAAATTTTATTTCTGATATGAATTCGGTATTTTTAATATGATGATACTGTATTTCCTCTAAAGAATCATATGAATCATTTATCATATGTATGTCTCTGTAGGGATTTGGAATTATTAACATGTTTTGAAACATTACTTTATTGTACCATTTGTCCAATTTTACTTTGCAATTTTCTATGATCAGCATGTGATTTCCAGATAATTTTAATGGGTATTTGTTACATGTATGATTAACAATTTGATTAGTATTTATAGCAATTATAATATTTAAGCCAATTTCGACAACTTTTGGTTTAGTATTTTGTATATAATGACATTTCATGAGCTTATAATTAAACAGATTGGATATACAATCATCCTCAACTTCCCTTAGATTTGGTGTTTCATTAACATCATAATAAATTTTATTATCTTTTGTGATATACAATTTTTCTGCAATATTAATTTGCATTTTTTCTTTATTAGGTATTGGTTGAATATATACTTCTTGGAATATTTTAGGATTATATTGGGGTACTTTTAAGACAAATACTATATTATTTTTGTAAAGGGCTAAATTCATCTTAATTTCTTTCATTTTATCTATGGTTATATTATATATTCTAATTTCTTCATCACTCAGGATATCTCGAGTGAGAATATTTAATTTGGAAGCCAAGATTAGGTCTCTTACTTTATCTAATAATTTGCCCATATGATCAATTTGGTATTTAAGACGGTAAACTTTATCAGCTTTTGCTGTGTTATCTTTAATTGATTTAACGTTTGACATGCTCTTAATCAACAGTTTTGTTTGGTCATTATATAATTTTGTTAAGTTAGCTAATTGATTGTCAAATTGTGTATTTATGTGTATTTGATTATTAGTTTGCGTTATTATATTATGTTCATTCTTCTCCAAATTTTGCAGTTGTCTTTCAATCTCTTCTCTATCATTATTATCCATTGTACCATATAGATATTTTAATCCTGTACCAAAAAGATTAATTAAACCTCTTCTATTTCTAGCTTGATGGGGAATAATACTTTTAAGTCGTAAATGTATGTGCTCGATTTCATGCGATAAAAATGAATCATTAATATGCGAAACTTCCTCTCCCAATTCATTCAAAAAATCCATATATTTTGTGGTGTTAAATATGTGAAGAATTTTAATATAGTCATCTATTAACATTTTGTCATTAAGTTGTATCATTGCATATCCGTTGCCTTTATTCAAATCGACTACCTCGAGCTTCTGCGCTACCACTGGGGATATCATCAAGAAAATCGCCAGCAAGGACTTCCAGAGACCTGGAAAGACATTTCCTTTTAATGAACTGGTCTTTATGAAGTATTGTATTTCGGTTATCTAATTTATATTTTTTGTCATTAATTTTCCGTGTAGTCAACTGTTTTATTTTAGTCTCGGTCTTATGAGGGATTGCTGTTCTTCCAAATTTAGGATTAATATCTTCATCCTTTCTTTCTTTATTTCTGTATTTTAACATCTTTTCCTTTGCTGTTTCAATTTCATTATAAACTTTTTCCATATGAATATCTGAGTTATAAAAATGAAGGTCAATGGGTTTCTGTTTCGTAGAAAGATGTAAACTATTGTTGTATGCCTGTAATGCCTGCAAAGGTAAATCATAGTTGTATGCTACATCATTATTTTCCTCCCTAATTTTTAATATTCTCATTTAAACTGCTATGAAAACGTTCAATGTCCGAATTACCAGTATGTCTATGAGGTGTTGTAAAGTGATACTGAATATCATTATCTTCAAGGTGTCCCGTAAATACTGGATTAGAAAACGTCGGGTCATTATCCATAGTAATCTTTTGGGGTTTCTTCATGATGAGGAACAATTTATTTATAGCTTTTATAGCCTGTAATGGTGTTTTGTCAGATAATTCTTCCATTGCTGCATATTTTGTAAATTTGTCAATCATGGTCAAATAAAATATTTGGTTATTAAGATACCAAATATCCAAGTGGTAATGAACATAAGGTCCATGTGGTGTTTCCGTTTTCTCGAATGGTAATTTGACGGGGTTTCTTTCTATTTTGAAATTACATATAACGCAGTTATTTATAATTTTAACAATTTCCTTTTTCATATTCGGATAATAGTATTTCCTTTTTAATTCAATATATGTTTTATCTATTCCTGGATGATTGTTTTCAAATCGGTGGTGTCTATTTATGATTTCTAGGAGTTCTTCGTATCTAACATCTTGCAGAAATTTAGTTGTTAATATGATTTCAAATTGTTTTGTATTTAAAGGATTATCTTTTGTGGTTTTATATTTTTCCTGTAATTTCAATAAAATTTCCGTATCCTCACAATACAATGCTGAAAGATTATTTTCCATGGCTTCATTCAATATTCGTGATATTAATTCGTCGTCGAATGTTTCATAAGCGTATATTTTCCTATTCCTATCAAATATCCGTTCATGTGTCGTCTTATTGTCCTTGGAATTGTCAATTTTTATTTGGTTCTTGTAGTGCTGAAGAGGTTTCTCTGATATCTTAAAGAAATTATGGCCATCTTCGTCAGCACTGTGTATTGTAGAAGTAGGTGAAGGTGGTCTTTTCTTTAAATGTTCATCCAAATGTTTCCTAAGCAGATTCTTCTTACTAAACATTTTATTACATATCTCACATTTATGTTTTCTTTTAGCTGTGATTGCATTAACTTCTCTAATTCTTGAGAGAGCATCAGCTACTTTATTATCCTTTCCTTCTACATGTTTGATGTCAAATTCGTATTCATTTAACCTTATTTTCCAACGGATTAGTTTGGAATTAGGGTCCTTAAGATTTGCCAGCCATATAAGGGGTTTATGATCGGTTCTTAGTTCGAATTTCCTACCGTAAAGATAATGTCTGAATTGCTTAACTGCCCAAACAATTGCAAGTAATTCTTTTTCAACTGTGGAATAATTAATCTCATGACGGTTTAAAGTGCGTGAAGCAAACGCTATTGGTCCATTGCTTTGTGACAGGACGGCTCCTAATGCATAATTACTAGCATCGGTAGTCAGAGTAAAACTCTTTTCAAAATCCGGGTATTGAAGTACCATATCGGACATCAGAATCTGTTGTAACTTCTTAAATGCTTGTACATAGTCAGCATCTTCAGTATTAATTATTGCATCTTTTTTAAGTCTCATGGTCAAGGGTTTTGCAATTTTTGCATAACTTGGGATAAACTTTCTGTAATAACCCGTTAATCCCAGAAAACTTTGTATTTCCTTAACATCTTTTGGTATGGGGAACTCCTTAATACATCTTATTTTATTCGGGTTTGGTTTTATCCCATTATTAGTCACTACATGTCCTAAAAATTCAGTCTCTTTTTTCAAGAAGTCTGATTTATTTAAGGATACTTTTAGATTTGCAACTTCTAATGTTTTCAAAACTTTTCCCAAGTTTTCCATATGCTCCTGTAATGAAGTCGAAAATACTAAAATATCATCCATGTATACCACACATATCCTGTTTATATGCTCTCTGAGCACGTTGTTCATCATTCGCTGAAAAGTTGCCGGAGCATTCTTTAGACCGAATGGCATTCTTATAAATTCATAATGTCCATTTGTTGTAGAGAATGCTGTCTTTTCCCTATCTTTTGGATCTACCTCAATCTGATAAAATCCCTTTGTTAAGTCCAATGTTGTGAAATAGTTAGCTCGACCTAGTTTATCTAGTATGTCGTCAATTACTGGTATTGGATATCTATCATCTTCAGTGATAGCATTCAATTTTCTATAGTCTATAACAATTCTCCATTCCTTGTTTCCTACTTTATCTTCCTTCTTGGGTACTACCCAGATAGGAGAATTATATGGAGATGAACTATGCTTTATTATACCTTGTTCTAGCATTTCATTCATTTGTCGATCTACCTCTTCAGTATGTATTGCTGGATACCTATATGATTTCGTATATACAGGGCCATGATCTCCTGTTTCTATCTTGTGCTTTATCTCATTGGTAAAGGTCAGATCATCTCCCGGATGGTAAAAGGCATTTTCATATTTAGTTATTAATCTTTGGAGCTCTGATTTTTCTTCTGTATTTAGGTGATCTGTCCTTAGCTGCTCAGTAATTCCTAGTATGTTAATATGATGGAGTTCTGGCAATGTTTGTAGTGAAAATTCGTCATCTTCAGAATCTCCTTCAAAATATATCCTGAACTTTTGACCGTTAATACTTACTTCTTTTTTCCTATAATCAATTACAGAACAATTTTCTTGTAATGTTTGGTTGCCTAATATTCCATCGAAGAATTTGTGAAAGGTATACACACTAAATGTTGTACCTGAATTAAGGGGAATCTTAATAGAATTTTTTGGAAAATGGGCATTGCGGTCAACCGTAATGACACCTGCTGCAGTTTTAATGTATATTGGAGTGTGAGAATTTTTTATATACTGTGGAGGACAATGATCTTTACATATTAGATTTTCTGTGGAACCCGTGTCAATTAATAATCTTGTTTTCCTTGATCTTCCTTTGAGTATGATATAGGGAAGTCCGGTGGCTCCTTGTAAGGAACTAACCAAAAATTTTCCGCTTTGGCTTCAAAATTTTCATTAGTACCATACTCATATTCAGAACTGTATTGATCTTCTTTATTATCCTGATATACACTGTCTTGATACAAATAATCTTGATACATTTCGCTTATCTCTATTTTATTGTTAATACCTTCTAAATTCTTACATGATTTCTGCTCCTGGTGGTGTGTCTGCCTTTTTGATTGTTGAGATGCATCAACATCCATTGATTCATGCTTTTGTTGATATGATGTTGGAGGCTGTTGTCTGATTTGTGGTTGCTGAGGCTTGTAGTAAGGTTGTTGCGATCCATGTTGCTGGAAATTTGGTTGTACAATTCTCGGCTGCCAATGTTGTTGTTGTTGGTAATGTGGCTGCATTATCCTTGGTTGCCAATGTTGCTGTTGTTGGTAATGTGGCTGCATTATTTTTGGTTGCCAATGATGTTGTTGTTGTTGGTAATGTGGCTGCATTATCGTTGGTTGCCAATGTTGCTGTTGTTGGTAATGTGGCTGCATTATTTTTGGTTGCCAATGTTGTTGTTGGGGACTTGGTTGTGGTTTGTCCTTCTTCTTTTCGTTGTTCAGGAATCCCGCAGAGCTCAATTCATGCAAAGCTTCCTCCATACTTTGTGGTTTTAATGCGCATAATACAGTCCTCATATGGATTGGAAGACGTGTTATAACAGTCTTCAGACCAGTTTGGATATTCCTATCGACTTCATCCAATCGATTCTCCTGACCACATTTTTGGTTAAGAATTGCTAGTTTGTGTTGGATGTGGTTGTAGAAATCCATAGTATCTCCTTTATACTGCGCTGCTCTCAGTTCCTGATATAATTGGTCCACAGTGGCAAAGCCACCAAAGTTGGTATTTAGCATCGCTTTTATGTCAGTCCAAAGGGTCAAATGGGGATGAACCTCCATTGCTCTTCTGGCGTTTCCAGTTAGTTTTGATTTTACAATGTTCATACACATTCTTTGAGCTTGTTCGTTGTATAACATTAATGTAGGAATTATGTCATCTACATTTGTTATGAATGTTGTGAGGTCTTCCTTCTTCCCATCAAATTCCCTTAATTTTTCAATATATGTAAGGGGATTGATGTCTAGCGTACGTAATTGTATGTTGTTTTGCGCTGGGTTAAGGGCTGGTTGATTTGCGTTATTCATTTTGTTTCAATTTTTTTATAATCTTATTAATGTTCCAAATTTCACTTCGTTGCTATTTTTTGGCTATTTGTAAGTCTTTTAATGTTTTTTAGTTTTCCTCTAATGTTTTACCACTTTCACTTTTTAAGTTTCGTAATTATTTCTTATATTGTAATTATTTGCTTTTTTAAATTTGTAACAATTTGTTAATCTTAAAAATTTATTTCTCTCTTATTAGGATGTGATGTCCACTTTTAACTTTTCCTAGTTTTCTTGTTTAACGTAATTTTGTTAACTTGTTTCTTTTTTTACTATTCACTAAAATGTTTCTTTAATCACTAAGTTTATTGTCCCTTTCCGGAGGACTTATCCTTTTACGTAGGATTTCGTTTCACGGACTACCAAACGATCATGGTAATCCTACCGACTGCGCCAATTATAATCATTCTTAATAGTATTATATTTTTTAAAAACTAAAGTGAGTTTCCTTCCTTTGGCGAAACTCGCGTTAAAAAATAACACGTCAATTAAAGTTTGCTGCTGGAATAGAACTAAATCTTTATTTGTGAATGAGTGCAATATACATAATTGTTTATTTTAATTCTAGATACATCGTATGATTATTTATTGGTCTTTTGATTCGATCGTATGATTTGAAATACGATCGATTGTGTGATTTGCAAGAAGGGTGTGGCTTTTTTTTCTAAATGACAGATGGTACGATAATTGTAATATGAATACGATAATTGTAATATGAATATATTGCCAAGTCATTGGAAAGGCATTTTGGTTTGGGTTATAACAGACGTGCGTAATTAGCAAACATATGAATTAGTTGTCGTTCTGACAATGGCGTTTGCAATTTTGCATCATTCATTCTGCTATAAACTCAATGGTTCTATTTTTGCTATTGACAGTCAAAATTTTGAGATATTGACATTTTCACGAATTTCTGTAAAAATGTTCAGACGTGAGCAATTAGCAAACAAATACATTAAATGTCGTTCTGACAATGGCGTATGCGCTTCTACATCATCCATTCTGCTATAAACTCATTGGTTCTATTTTTTAAATGGACAGTCAAAGTTTTGGGATATTGACATTTTTACGAATTTCTGTAAAAATGTTCAGACATGTGCAATTAGCAAATAAATACATAAACAGTCGTTCTGACAATGGCTTATGCGATTCTGCATCATCCATTCTGCTATAAAGTCATTGGTTCTATTTTTTCTATGGACAGTAACAATTTCTGGATATCGACAATTTCACGCATTTCTGTAAAAATGTTCAGACGTGTACAATTAGCAAATAACTGTATTCAATGTCGTTCTGACAATTGCGTATGCAATTCTGCATCTATCATTGTGCTATAAACTCAATGGTTCTATTTTTTCTATGGACAGTCAAAATTTTGGGATATCGACATATTCACGAATTTCTTTAAAAATGTTCAGACGTGTGTAATTAGCAAACAAATGCATTAAATGTTGTTCTGACAATGGCGTTTGCAGCTCTGCATCATTCATTCTGCTATTAACTCAATGGTTCTATTTTTTCTATGGACAGTCAAAATTTTGGGATATCGACATTTTTACGAATTTCTGTAAAAATGTTCAGACGAGTGCAATTAGCAAATAAATGTATTAAATGCTGTTCTGACAATGGCATATGCGATTCTGCATCATTCTTTCTGCTATAGACTCATTGGTTCTATGTTTTCTATGGACAGTCAAAATTTTGGGATATCGACATTGTCACGAATTTCTGTAAAAATTTTCAGACGTGTGTAATTAGCACATAAATGCATTAACAGTCGTTCTGACAATAGTGTATGCGATTCCGCATCATCCATTCTGCTATAAACTCATTGGTTCTATTTTTTCTATGGACAGTGAACATTTTGAGATATCGACAATTTCACGAATTTCTGTAAATATGTTCAGAAGTATGCAATTAGCATATAAATACATTAAAAGTCGTTCTGACAGTGGCGCATGCGCTACTACATCATCCATTCTGGTATAAACTCATTGGTTCTTTTTTTTCTATGCACAGTCAAAATTTTGGGATATCGACATTTTTACGAATTTCTGTAAAAATGTTCAGACGTGTGTAATTAGCAAACAAATGCATTAAATGTCGTTCTGACAATGGCGATTGCAATTCTGATCATGCATTCTGCTATAAAATCATTGGTTCTATTTTTTCTATGGACAATCAAAATTTTGGGATATTGACATTATCACGAATTTCTGTAAAAATGTTCGGACGTGTGCAATTCGCAAATAAATGAATTAACAATCGTTCTGACAATGGCGTATGCGATTCTGCATCAGTCATTCTGCTATAAACTCATTGGTTCTATTTTTTCTATGGACAGTAAAAATTTTGAGATATTGAAATTTTCAGGAATTTCTGTGCAAATGTTCAGACGTGTGCTATAAGGAAATAATTGTATTAAATGTCGTTCTGACAATGGCATATGCGATTCTGCATCATTCATTCTGCTATAAACTCATTGGTTCTATTTTTTCTATGGACAGTCAAAGTTTTGGGATATCGACATTTTCACGAATTTCTGTAAAAATGTTCAGACGTGTATAATTTGCAAATAAATGCATTAACAGTCGTTCTGACAATGGCGTATGCGATTCTGCATCATTCATTTTGCTATAAACTCATTGGTTCTATTTTTTCTATGGACAGTAAAAATTTTGAGATATTGAAATTTTCAGGAATTTCTGTACAAATGTTCAGACGTGTGCAATTCGCAAATAAATGAATTAACAGTCGTTCTGACAATGGCGTATGCAATTCCGCATCATCCATTCTGCTATAAACTCACCGGTTCTATTTTTTCTATGGACAGTCAGAATTTTGGGATATCGACATTTTCACCAATTTCTGTAAAAATGTCCAGAAATATGCAACTAGCAAACAAATACTTTAAAAGTCGTTCTGTTTAGAACGACGTGTGCAATTAGCAATTAAATGCATTAATAGTCGTTCTGACAATGTCGTATGCGCTTCGACATCATCTATTCTGCTATAAACTCATTGGTTTTATTTTTTGTATGGACAGTCAAAATTTTGGGATATTGACATTTTTACGAATTTCTGTAAAAATGTTCAGACGTGTGCAATTAGCAAATTACTGTATTAAATATCGTTCTGACAATGGCATATGCGATTCTGCAACATTCATTCTGCTATAAACTCAATGGTTCTATTTTTGCTATTGACAGTCAAAATTTTGAGATATTGACATTTTCACGAATTTCTGTAAAAATGTTCAGACGTGAGCAATTAGCAAACACATACATTAAATGTCGGTCTGACAATGGCGTATGCGCTTCTACATCATCCATCTGCTATAAACTCATTGGTTCTCTTTTTTATATGGACAGTCAAAATTTTGGGATATTGACATTTTTACGAATTTCTGTAAAAATGTTCAGACGCGTGCAATTAGCAAATAAATGCATTAACAGTCGTTCTGAGAATGGCGTATGCAATTCTGCTATAAACTCAACGGTTCTATTTTTTCTATGGACAGTCAAAATTTTGGGATTTCGACATATTCACGAATTTCTTTAAAAATGTTCAGACGTGTGTAATTACCAAACAAATGCATTAAATGTCATTCTGACAATGGCGTTTGCAATTCTGCATCATTCATTCTGCTATAAATTCAATGGTTCTATTTTTTCTATGGACAGTCAAAATTTTGGGATATCGACATTTTTACGAATTTCTGTAAATATGTTCAGAAGTATGCAATTAGCATATAAATACAGTTCCACGATATCGAAAGAACACGTTCGCACAACTTTTACACGACAAACAGCTGATTTCCGTTCCACTAAAATCCATCAGAACGAAAATTTGCACGAAAATCAAAGCGAACGAAAACGTAAGCGTTTCAGTGTAATTTTGCGTTCCACTATCTTTTTTCTTTCGTACGCATGCGAACACAAATGTCAAAATCAGTCACTTGTGTGTTTGCTGTCGTATGATAACAATTAAGGATTGATTGATTGAAAATGGAAAGAAAAATGTAAGTAAAAATAATAAATGCAATTTAATATGTGAACAACAAATATATATTTTTTTATTTTCTCAATTCCAGCACGAAAAAATCATGAACTACACAGCTGCGGGGACTAGTTGAGTATATGGAGGAGAATCCTGAGTTCGCCAGAGGAGTGCCAATTTTTGGAAGCAGCAGAAGAAGTTTTAAATCGGGGCGGATTTGGGTAGTTCTGCAACCGGGCACCCACTTCTCTTCCATCATATTCAAGAGAGCCCGAAAAACTTCCTTCGACACACGAAAATTGACCACAAACCTAGAAAAAATCATTTTGTATTATTTCAAAAATGTAAAAATACAATCATACTTACTGGTTGTTAAGTACTTCAAATAAATTCGAAGCATCTCTTTAATGCCTCCGTGGCACATTTTGAACCTCCTCCACATCATCCATAAAAAATAGGGCTACGGAAATATTCATTTTTTTTATTTTTTAAGAACACAAATAGTTTGAACACAATCACTAGAAATTTTATTTTGTTTGTTTACAACTGAACTGTCAGTTGAGACAGAGCCACTGCTGCTTTTTCGCGTTTAAATTAGACATTTGGCGCTTTTTTTGCCTTATTTCGCGATTTATTTTTCCAAAAAATATTTAGCAACACTGAATCACGTAAGGCTATGCGAAAGAAAGAACGAAAGTTAGTGGAACGCATTCTTATACGAAAGTGAGTGAGTAGCCTTCGTTCGCACAAATTTTCTTTCGAGATCGTGGAACAGGCTGTAAAAGTCGTTCTGACAGTGGCGCATGCGCTACTACATCATCCATTCTGGTATAAACTCATTGGTTCTTTTTTTTCTATGCACAGTCAAAATTTTGAAATATTGAAAATTGAGGAATTTCTGTACAAATGTTCAGACGTGTGCTATAAGGAAATAATTGTATTAAATGTCGTTCTGACAATGGCATATGCGATTCTGCATCATTCATTCTGCTATAAACTCAATGGTTCTTTTTTTTCTATGGACAGTCAAAGTTTTGGGATATCGACATTTTCACGAATTTCTGTAAAAATGTTCAGACGTGTATAATTTGCAAATAAATGCATTAAATGTCGTTCTGACAATGGCGTATGCGATTCTGCATCATTCATTCTGCTATAAACTCATTGGTTCTATTTTTTCTATGGACAATCAAAATTTTGGGATATTGACATTTTCACGAATTTCTGTAAAAATGTTCGGACGTGTGCAATTCGCAAATAAATGAATTAACAGTCGTTCTGACAATGGCGTGTGCGATTCTGCATCATTCATTCTGCTATAAACTCATTGGTCCTATTTTTTCTATGGACAGTAAAAATTTTGAAATATTGAAAATTGAGGAATTTCTGTACAAATGTTCAGACGTGTGCTATAAGGAAATAATTGTATTAAATGTCGTTCTGACAATGGCATATGCGATTCTGCATCATTCATTCTGCTATAAACTCAATGGTTCTATTTTTTCTATGGACAGTCAAAGTTTTGGGATATCGACATTTTCACGAATTTCTGTAAAAATGTTCAGACGTGTATAATTTGCAAATAAATGCATTAAATGTCGTTCTGACAATGGCGTATGCGATTCTGCATCATTCATTCTGCTATAAACTCATTGGTTCTATTTTTTCTATGGACAATAAAAATTTTGAGATATTGAAATTTTCAGGAATTTCTGTACAAATGTTCAGACGTGTGCAATTCGCAAATAAATGAATTAACAGTCGTTCTGACAATGGCGTATGCAATTCCGCATTATCCATTCTGCTATAAACTCACCGGTTCTATTTTTTCTATGGACAGTCAAAATTTTGGGATATCGACATTTTCACGAATTTCTGTAAAAATGTCCAGAAATATGCAACTAGCAAACAAATACTTTAAAAGTCGTTCTGTTTAGAACGACGTGTGCAATTAGCAATTAAATGCATTAATAGTCGTTCTGACAATGTCGTATGCGCTTCTACATCATCTATTCTGCTATAAACTCATTGGTTTTATTTTTTGTATGGACAGTCAAAATTTTGGGATATTGACATTTTTACGAATTTCTTTAAAAATGTTCAGACGTGTGCAATTAGCAAATTACAGTATTAAATGTCGTTCTGACAATGGCATATGCGATTCTGCAACATTCATTCTGCTATAAACTCAATGGTTCTATTTTTGCTATTGACAGTCAAAATTTTGAGATATTGACATTTTCACAAATTTCTGTAAAAATGTTCAGACGTGAGCAATTAGCAAATAAATACATTAAATGTCGTTCTGACAATGGCGTATGCCATTCTGCATCATTCATTCAGCTATAACCTCATTGGTTCTATTTTTTTATGAACAGTCAAAATTTTGGGATATCGACATTTTCACGAATTTCTGTAAAAATGTTCAGACGTTCTGACAATGGCGTATGCGATTCTGCATCATCCATTCTGCTATTAACTCACTGGTTCTATTTTTTATAAGCAGTCAACATTTTGGGATATCGACATTTTGACGAATTTCTGTAAAAATGTTCAGAAATATGCAACTAGCAAACAAATACATTAAAAATCTTTCTGTCAATGGCATGTGCAACTCTGCAACATTCATTCTGCTATAAACTCAATGGTTCTATTTTTGCTATTGACAGTCAAAATTTTGAGATATTGACATTTTCACGAATTTCTGTAAAAATGTTCAGACGTGAGCAATTAGCAAATAAATACATTAAATGTCGTTCTGACAATGGCGTATGCCATTCTGCATCATTCATTCAGCTATAACCTCATTGGTTCTATTTTTTATGAACAGTCAAAATTTTGGGATATCGACATTTTCACGAATTTCTGTAAAAATGTTCAGACGTTCTGACAATGGCGTCTGCAATTCCGCATCATCCATTCTGCTATAAACTCACCGGTTCTATTTTTTCTATGGACAGTCAAAATTTTGGGATATTGACATTTTCACGAATTTCTGTAAAAATGTCCAGAAATATGCAACTAGCAAACAAATACTTTAAAAGTCGTTCTGTTTAGAACGACGTGTGCAATTAGCAATTAAATGCATTAATAGTCGTTCTGACAATGTCGTATGCGCTTCTACATCATCTATTCTGCTATAAACTCATTGGTTCTATTTTTTGTATGGACAGTCAAAATTTTGGGATATTGACATTTTTACGAATTTCTTTAAAAATGTTCAGACGTGTGCAATTAGCAAATTACAGTATTAAATGTCGTTCTGACAATGGCATATGCGATTCTGCAACATTCATTCTGCTATAAACTCAATGGTTCTATTTTTGCTATTGACAGTCAAAATTTTGAGATATTGACATTTTCACAAATTTCTGTAAAAATGTTCAGACGTGAGCAATTAGCAAATAAATACATTAAATGTCGTTCTGACAATGGCGTATGCCATTCTGCATCATTCATTCAGCTATAACCTCATTGGTTCTATTTTTTTATGAACAGTCAAAATTTTGGGATATCGACATTTTCACGAATTTCTGTAAAAATGTTCAGACGTTCTGACAATGGCGTATGCGATTCTGCATCATCCATTCTGCTATTAACTCACTGGTTCTATTTTTTATAAGCAGTCAACATTTTGGGATATCGACATTTTGACGAATTTCTGTAAAAATGTTCAGAAATATGCAACTAGCAAACAAATACATTAAAAATCTTTCTGTCAATGGCATGTGCAACTCTGCAACATTCATTCTGCTATAAACTCAATGGTTCTATTTTTGCTATTGACAGTCAAAATTTTGAGATATTGACATTTTCACGAGTTTCTGTAAAAATGTTCAGACGTGAGCAATTAGCAAATAAATACATTAAATGTCGTTCTGACAATGGCGTATGCCATTCTGCATCATTCATTCAGCTATAACCTCATTGGTTCTATTTTTTTATGAACAGTCAAAATTTTGGGATATCGACATTTTCACGAATTTCTGTAAAAATGTTCAGACGTTCTGACAATGGCGTCTGCAATTCCGCATCATCCATTCTGCTATAAACTCACCGGTTCTATTTTTTCTATGGACAGTCAAAATTTTGGGATATTGACATTTTCACGAATTTCTGTAAAAATGTCCAGAAATATGCAACTAGCAAACAAATACTTTAAAAGTCGTTCTGTTTAGAACGACGTGTGCAATTAGCAATTAAATGCATTAATAGTCGTTCTGACAATGTCGTATGCGCTTCTACATCATCTATTCTGCTATAAACTCATTGGTTCTATTTTTTGTATGGACAGTCAAAATTTTGGGATATTGACATTTTTACGAATTTCTGTAAAAATGTTCAGACGTGTGCAATTAGCAAATTACTGTATTAAATGTCGTTCTGACAATGGCATATGCGATTCTGCAACATTCATTCTGCTATAAACTCAATGGTTCTATTTTTGCTATTGACAGTCAAAATTTTGAGATATTGACATTTTCACGAATTTCTGTAAAAATGTTCAGACGTGAGCAATTAGCAAATAAATACATTAAATGTCGTTCTGACAATGGCGTATGCCATTCTGCATCATTCATTCAGCTATAACCTCATTGGTTCTATTTTTTTATGAACAGTCAAAATTTTGGGATATCGACATTTTCACGAATTTCTGTAAAAATGTTCAGACGTTCTGACAATAGCGTATGCAATTCCGCATCATCCATTCTGCTATAAACTCACCGGTTCTATTTTTTCTATGGACAGTCAAAATTTTGGGATATCGACATTTTCACGAATTTCTGTAAAAATGTCCAGAAATATGCAACTAGCAAACAAATACTTTAAAAGTCGTTCTGTTTAGAACGACGTGTGCAATTAGCAATTAAATGCATTAATAGTCGTTCTGACAATGTCGTATGCGCTTCTACATCATCTATTCTGCTATAAACTCATTGGTTTTATTTTTTGTATGGACAGTCAAAATTTTGGGATATTGACATTTTTACGAATTTCTGTAAAAATGTTCAGACGTGTGCAATTAGCAAATAAATACATTAAATGTCGTTCTGACAATGGCGTATGCGATTCTGCAACATTCATTCTGCTATAAACTCAATGGTTCTATTTTTGCTATTGACAGTCAAAATTTTGGGATATTGACATTTTCACGAATTTCTGTAAAAATGTTCAGACGTGAGCAATTAGCAAATAAATACATTAAATGTCGTTCTGACAATGGCGTATGCGATTCTGCATCATCCATTCTGCTATAAAGTCATTGGTTCTATTTTTTCTATGGACATTAAAAATTTCGGGATATCGACAATTTCATGAATTTCTGTAAAAATGTTCAGACGTGTGCAATTAGCAAATAACTGTATTCAATGTCGTTCTGACAGTGGCGTATGCAATTCTGCATCTATCATTCTGCTATAAACTCAATGGTTCTATTTTTTCTATGGACAGTCAAAATTTTGGGATTTCGACATATTCACGAATTTCTTTAAAAATGTTCAGACGTGTATAATTAGCAAACAAATGCATTAAATGTCGTTCTGACAATGGCGTTTGCAATTCTGCATCATTCATTCTGCTATAAACTCACCGGTTCTATTTTTTCTATGGACAGTCAAAATTTTGGGATATCGACATTTTCACGAATTTCTGTAAAAATGTCCAGAAATATGCAACTAGCAAACAAATACTTTAAAAGTCGTTCTGTTTAGAACGACGTGTGCAATTAGCAAATAAATGCATTAACAGTCGTCCGAACAATGGCGTATGCAATTCTGCATCATTCATTCAGCTATAACCTCATTGGTTCTATTTTTTCTATGGTCAGTCAAAATTTTGGGATAATGACCTTTTAGGAATTTCTGTAAAAATGTTCAGACGTGTACAATTAGCAAATAACTGTATTAAATGTCTTTCTGACAATGGCATATGCGATTCTGCAACATTCATTCTGCTATAAACTCAATGGTTCTATTTTTTCTATGGACAGTCAAAATTTTGGGATTTCGACATATTCACGAATTTCTTTAAAAATGTTCAGACGTGTGTAATTAGCAAACAAATGCATTAAATGTCGTTCTGACAATGGCGTTTGCAATTCTGCATCATTCATTCTGCTATAAACTCACCGGTTCTATTTTTTATATGGACAGTCAAAATTTTGAGATATTGACATTTTCACGAATTTCTGTAAACATGTTCAGACGTGTACAATTAGCAAATAACTGTATTAAATGTCTTTCTGACAATGGCATATGCGATTCTGCAACATTCATTCTGCTATAAACTCAATGGTTCTATTTTTGCTATTGACAGTCAAAATTTTGAGATATTGACATTTTCACGAATTTCTGTAAAAATGTTCAGACGTGAGCAATTAGCAAATAAATACATTAAATGTCGTTCTGACAATGGCGTATGCGCTTCTACATCATTCATTCTGCCATAAACTCAATGATTCTATTTTTTCTATGGACAGTCAAAATTTTGGGATATCTACATTTCCACGAATTTCTGTAAAAATTTTCAGACGTGTGTAATTAGCACATAAATGCATTAACAGTCGTTCTGACAATGGCGTATGCGATTCTGCATCATCCATTCTGCTATAAACTCATTGGTTCTATTTTTTCTATGGACAGTAAACATTTTGAGATATCGACAATTTCACGAATTTCTGTAAATATGTTCAGAAGTATGCAATTAGCATATAAATACATTAAAAGTCGTTCTGACAGTGGCGCATGCGCTACTACATCATCCATTCTGGTATAAACTCATTGGTTCTTTTTTTTCTATGCACAGTCAACATTTTGGGATATCGACATTTTCACCAATTTCTGTAAAAATGTTCAGAAATATGCAACTAGCAAATAAATACATTAAAAGTCGTTCTGACAATGGCATATGCGATTCTGATCATGCATTCTGCTATAAACTCATTGGTTCTATTTTTTCTATGGACAATCAAAATTTTGGGATATTGACATTTTCACGAATTTCTGTAAAAATGTTCAGACGTGTGCAATTCGCAAATAAATGTATTAACAGTCGTTCTGACAATGGCGTATGCGATTCTGGATCATTCATTCTGCTATAAACTCATTGGTTCTATTTTTTCTATGGACAGTAAAAATTTTGAGATATTGGAATTTTCAGGAATTTCTGTACAAATTTTCAGACGTGTGCAATCAGGAAATAATTGTATTAAATGTCGTTCTGACAATGGCATATGCGATTCTGCATCATTCATTCTGCTATAAACTCATTGGTTCTATTTTTTCTATGGACAGTCAAAGTTTTGGGATATCGACATTTTCACGAATTTCTGTAAAAATGTTCAGACGTGTATAATTTGCAAATAAATGCATTAACAGTCATTCTGACAATGGCGTATGCGATTCTGCATCATTCATTCTGCTATAAACTCATTGGTTCTATTTTTTCTATGGACAATCAAAATTTTGGGATATTGACATTTTCACGAATTTCTGTAAAAATGTTCAGACGTGTGCAATTCGCAAATAAATGTATTAACAGTCGTTCTGACAATGACGTATGCGATTCTGCATCATTCATTCTGCTATAAACTCATTGGTTCTATTTTTTCTATGGACAGTAAAAATTTTGAGATATTGAAATTTTCAGGAATTTCTGTACAAATTTTCAGACGTGTGCAATAAGGAAATAATTGTATTAAATGTCGTTGTGACAATGGCATATGCGATTCTGCATCATTCATTCTGCTATAAACTCAATGGTTCTATTTTTTCTATGGACAGCCAAAATTTGGGATAACGACCTTTTTACGAATTTCTTTAAAAATGGCCAGACGTGTGCAATTAGCAAACAAATACATTAAAAGTCGTTCTGACAATGGCGTTTGCGATTCTGCATCATTCATTCTGCTATAAACTCATTGGTTCTACTTTTCTATGGACTGTCAAAATTTGGAGATATTGATATTTTCACAAACTTTTTTAAAAATGTTCAGACGTGTGCAATCAGCGAACAAATGCATTAAAAGTCGTTCTGACAATGGCATATGCGATTCTGCATCATTCATTCTGCTATAAACTCATTGGTTCTATTTTTTCTGTGGACAGTCAAAATTTTGCAATATCGGAATTTTTACGAATTTCTGTAAAAATGGTCAGACGTGTACAATTAGCAAACAAATGCATTAAATGCTAAAAACTCATTTGTTCTATTTTTTCTATGGACAGTCAAAATTTTGGGATATCGACATTTTCACGAATTTCTGTAAAATGTTTAGACGTGCGCAATTAGCAAATAACATTGTCGTTCTGACAATGGCATATGCAATTCTGCATCAATTATTTTGCTATAAACTCACTGGTTCTATTTTTTCTGTGGACAGTCAAAATTTTGGGATATCGACATTTTCACGAATTTCTGTAAAAATGTCCAGACGTGTGCAATTAACAAACAAATACTTTAAAAGTCGTTCTGTTTAGAATGACGAGTGCAATTAGCAATTAAATGCATTAATAGTCGTTCTGACAATGGCGTATGCGCTTCTACATCATCTATTCTGCTATAAACTCATTGGTTCTATTTTTTGTATGGACAGTCAAAATGTTGAAATATTGACATTTTTACGAATTTCTGTAAAAATGTTCAGACGTGTGCAATCAGCGAACAAATGCATTAAAAGTCGTTCTGACAATGGCATATGCGATTCTGCATCATTCATTCTGCTATAAACTCATTGGTTCTATTTTTTCTGTGGACAGTCAAAATTTTGCAATATCGGAATTTTCACGAATTTCTGTACAAATGTTCAGACGTGTGCAATTAGCAAACAAATACATTAAAAGTCGTTCTCACAATGGCGCATGCGATTCTGCATCATTCATTCTGCTATAAACTCATTGGTTCTACTTTTCTATGGACAGTCAAAATGCGGAGATATTGACATTTTCACAAACTTTTGTAAAAATGTTCAGACGTGTGCAATCAGCAAACAAATGCATTAAATGTCGTTCTGACAATGGCGTATGCGCTTCTACATCATCCATTCTGCTATAAACTCATTGGTTCTATTTTTTCTATGGACAGTCCAAAATTTGGGATATCGACATTTTCAAGAATTTCTGTAAAATGTTTAGACGTGTGCAATTAGCAAATAAATGGATTAAATGTCGTTCTGACAATGGCGTATGCGCTTCTACATCATCCATTCTGCTATAAACTCATTGGTTCTATTTTTTATATGGACAGTTCAAAATTTGGGATATCGACATTTTCACGAATTTCTGTAAAATGTTCAGACGTGTGCAATTAGCAAATAAATGGATTAAATGTCGTTCTGACAATATCGTATGCGCTTCTACATCATCCATTCTGCTATAAACTCGGTGGTTCTATTTTTTCTATGGACAGTCAAAATTTTGGGATATCGACATTTTCACGAATTTCTGTAAAAATGTTCAGACGTGTATAACTAGCAAATAAATGCGTTAACAGTCGTTCTGACAATGGCGTATGCGCTTCTACATCATCCATTCTGCTATAAACTCATTGTTTCTAGTTTTTATATGGACAGTCAAAGTTTTGGGATATCGACATTTTTACGAATTTCTGTAAAAATGTTCAGATGTGTGAAAATTAGCAAATAACTGTATTAAATGTCGTTCTGACAATGGTATATGCGATCCTGCATCATTCATTCTGCTATAAACTCATTGGTTCTATTTTTTCTATTGACAGTCAAAATTTTGAGATATTGACATTGTCACAAGAATTTGGGATATCGACATTTTCACGAATTTCTGTAATATGTTCAGACGTGTGCATTAAGCAAATAAGTGCTTTAACAGTCGTTCTGACAATGGCGTATGCGATTCTACATCATCCATTCTGCTATAAACTCATTGGTTCTATTTTTTATATGGACAGTCCAAAATTTGGGATATCGACATTTGCACGAAATTCTGTAAAATTTTTAGACGTGTGCAATTAGCAAATAAATGGATTAAATGTCGTTCTGACAATGACGTATGCACTTCTACATCATCCATTCTGCTATAAACTCATTGGTTCTATTTTTTATATGAACAGTCAAAATTTTGGGATAACGACCTTTTTACGAATTTCTGTAAAAATGGTCAGACGTGTACAATTAGCAAACAAATGCATTAAATGTCGTTCTGACAATGGCGTATGCAATTCTGCATCATTTATTCTGCTAAAAACTCATTGGCTCTATTTTTTCTATGGACAGTCAAAATTTTGCGATATCGGAATTTTCACGAATTTCTCTAAAAATGTTCAGACGTGTGCAATTAGCAAACAAATACATTAAGAGTCGTTCTCACAATGGCGTATGCGATTCTGCATCATTCATTCTGCTATAAACTCATTGGTTCTATTTTTTCTATTGACAGTCAAAATTTTGAGATATTGACATTGTCACAAAAATTTGGGATATCGACATTTTCACGAATTTCTGTAAAAATGTTCAGACGTGAGCAATTTGCAAACAAATGCATTAACAGTTGTTCTGACAATGGCGTATGCGATTCTGCATCATTCATTCTGCTATAAACTCATTGGTTCTACCTTTCTATGGACAGTCAAAATTTGGAGATATTGACATTTTCACAAACTTTTTTAAAAATGTTCAGACGTGTGCAATCAGCAAACATGCATTAAAAGTCGTACTGACAATGGCATATGCTATTCTGCATCATTCATTCTGCTATAAACTAATTGGTTCTATTTTTTCTATGGACAGTCAAAATTTTGCAATATCGGAATTTTCACGAATTTCTGTAAAAATGTTCAGACGTGTGCAATTAGCAAACAAATACATTAAGAGTCGTTCTCACAATGGCGTATGCGATTCTGCATCATTCATTCTGCTATAAACTCATTGGTTCTACTTTTCTATGGACAGCCAAAATTTGGAGATATTAACATTTTCACAAACTTTTGTAAAAATGTTCAGACGTGTGCAATCAGCAAACAAATGCATTAAATGTCGTTCTGACAATGGCGTATGCGCTTCTACATCATCCATTCTGCTATAAATTCATTGGTTCTATTTCTTCTATGGACAGTCCAAAATTTGGGATATCAACATTTTCAAGAATTTCTGTAAAATGTTTAGACGTGTGCAATTAGCAAATAAATACATTAAAAGTCGTTCTGACAATGGTATATGCGATCCTGCATCATTCATTCTGCTATAAACTCATTGGTTCTATTTTTTCTATTGACAGTCAAAATTTTGAGATATTGACATTGTCACAAAAATTTGGGATATCGACATTTTCACGAATTTCTGTAAAAATGTTCAGACGTGAGCAATTTGCAAACAAATGCATTAACAGTCGTTCTGACAATGGAGTATGCAATTCTACATCATCCATTCTGCTATAAACTCATTGGTTCTATTTTTTATATGGACAGTCCATAATTTGGGATATCGACATTTTCACGAATTTCTGTAAAATTTTTAGACGTGTGCAATTAGCAAATAAATGGATTAAATGTCGTTCTGACAATGACGTATGCGCTTCTTCATCATCCATTCTTCTATAAACTCATTGGTTCCATTTTTTATATGGACAGTCCGAAATTTGGGATATCGACATTTTTACGAATTTCTGTAAAAATGTTCAGACGTGTGCAATTAGCAAATTACTGTATTCAATGTCGATCTGACAATGGCGTATCCAATTCTGCATCATCCATTCTATTTTTCTATTTTTTCTATGGACAGTCCAAAATTTGGGATATCGACATTTTCACGAATTTCTGTAAAATGTTTAGACGTGTGCAATTAGCAAATAGATGGATTAAATGTCGTTCTGACAATAGCGTATGCGCTTCAACATCATCCATTCTGCTATAAACTCGGTTTTTCTATTTTTTCTATGGACAGTCAAAAATTTGGGATATCGACATTTTCACGAATTTCTGTAAAAATGTTCAGACGTGTGTAACTAGCAAATAAATGCGTTAACAGTCGTTCTGACAATGGCGTATGCGCTTCTACATCATCCATTCTGCTATAAACTCATTGTTTCTATTTTTTATATGGACAGTCAAAGTTTTGGGATAGCGACATTTTCACGAATTTCTGTAAAAATGTTCAGATGTGTGCAATTAGCAAATAACTGTATTAAATGTCGTTCTGACAATGGTATATGCGATCCTGCACTATTCATTCTGCTATAAACTCATTGGTTCTATTTTTTATATGGACAGTCAAAGTTTTGGGATATCGACATTTTTACGAATTTCTGTAAAAATGTTCAGATGTGTGCAATTAGCAAATAACTGTATTAAATGTCGTTCTGACAATGGCGTATGCGCTTCTTCATCATCCATTCTGTTATAAACTCATTGTTTCTATTTTTTATATGGACACTCCAAAATTTGGGATATCGACATTTTTACGAATTTCTGTAAAAATGTTCAGACGTGTGCAATTAGAAAATTACTGTATTCAATGTCGTTCTGACAATGGCGTATCCAATTCTGCATCATCCATTCTGCTATAAACTCAATGGTTCTATTTTTTCTATCGACAGTCCATAATTTAGGATATCGACATTTTCACGAATTTCTGTAAAATGTTTAGACGTGTACAATTAGCAAACAAATGCATTAAATGTCGTTCTGATAATGGCGTATGCAATTCTGCATCATTCATTCAGCTATAACCTCATTGGTTCTATTTTTTTATGAACAGTCAAAATTTTGGGTAACGACCTTTTTACGAATTTCTTTAAAAATGGTCAGACGTGTACAATTAGCAAACAAATGCATTAAATGTCGTTCTGACAATGGCGTATGCAATTCTGCATCATTTATTCTGCTAAAAACTCGTTGGTTCTATTTTTTCTATGGACAGTCAAAATTGTGCGATATCGGAATTTTCACGAATTTCTGTAAAAATGTTCAGACGTGTGCAATTAGCAAACAAATACATTAAAAGTCGTTCTGACAATGGCGTATGCGATTCTGCATCATTCATTCTGCTACAAACTCATTGGTTCTACCTTTCTATGGACAGTAAAAATTTGGAGATATTGACATTTTCACAAACTTTTTTAAAAATGTTCAGACGTGTGCAATCAGCAAACAAATGCATTAAAAGTCGTTCTGACAATGGCATATGCGATTCTGCATCATTCATTCTGCTATAAACTCATTGGTTCTATTTTTTCTATGGACAGTCAAAATTTTGCAATATCGGAATTTTCACGAATTTCTGTAAAAATGTTCAGACGTGTGCAATTAGCAAACAAATACATTAAAAGTCGTTCTGACAATGGCGTATGCGCTTCTACATCATCCATTCTGCTATAAACTCATTGGTTCTATTTTTTCTATTGACAGTCAAAATTTTGAGATATTGACATTGTCACAAAAATTTGGGATATCGACATTTTCACGAATTTCTGTAATATGTTTAGACGTGTGCAATTAGCAAATAAATAGATTAAATGTCGTTCTGACAATGGCGTATGCGCTTCTACATCATCCATTCTGCTATAAACTCATTGGTTCTATTTTTTATATGGACAGTCCAAAATTTGGAATATCGACATTTTCACGAATTTCTGTAAAATGTTTAGACGTGTGCAATTAGCAAATAACATTGTCGTTCTGACAATGGCATATGCGATTCTGCATCAATCATTCTGCTATAAACTCATTGGTTCTATTTTTTCTATTGACAGTCAAAATATTGGGATATCGACATTTTCACGAATTTCTGTAAAAATGTTCAGACTTGAGCAATTAGCAAACAAAGGCATTAAATGTCGTTCTGATAATGGCGTATGCAATTCTGCATCAAACATTCTTCTATAAACTCATTGGTTCTATTTTTTTATGAACAGTCAAAAGTTTGGGATATCGACATTTTCACGAATTTCTGTAAAAATGTTCGGACGTGTGCAATTAGCAAATTACTGTATTCAATGTCGTTCTGACAATGGCGTATGCAATTCTGCATCATCCAGTCTGCTATAAACTCAATGGTTCTATTTCTTCTATGGACAGTCAAAAATTTGGGATATCGACATTTTCACGAATTTCTGTAAAAATGTTTAGACGTGTGCAATTAGCAAATAAATGCATTAAATGTCGTTCTGACAATGGCGTATGCAATTCTGCATCATTCATTCAGCTACAACCTCATTGGTTCTATTTTTTCTATAGACAGTCAAAATTTTGTGATATTGACATTTTTACGAATTTCTGTAAAAATGTTCAGACGTGTGCAATCAACAAATTGCTGTATTAAATGTCGTTCTGACAATGGCATATTCGATTCTGCAACATTCATTCTGCTATAAACTCATTGGTTCTATTTTTTCTATGGACAGTCAAAATTTTGGGATATCGACATTTTTACGAATTTCTATAAAAATGCTCAGACGTGAGCAATTAGCAAACAAATGCATTAAATGTCGTTCTGATAATGGCGTATGCAATTCTGCATCATTCATTCAGCTATAACCTCATTGGTTTTATTTTTTCTATGGACAGTCAAAATTTTGGGATATCGACATTTTCACGAATTTCTGTAAAAATGTTCAGACGTGAGCAATTAGCAAACAAATGCATTAAATGTCGTTCTGACAATGGCGTATGCGATTCTGCATTACTCATTCTGCTATAAACTCAATGGTTCTATTTTTCTATGGACAGTCAACATTTGGAGATATTGACATTTTCACAAACTTTTGTAAAAATGTTCAGACGTGTGCAATCAGCAAACAAATGCATTAAATGTCGTTCTGACAATGGCGTATGCAATTCTGCATCATTTATTCTGCTATAAACTCAATGGTTCTATTTTTCAATGGACAGTCAAAATTTGGAGATATCGACATTTTCACAAACTTTTGTAAAAATGTTCAGACGTGTGCAATCAGCAAACAAATGTCAAAATTTTGGGATATCGACATTTTTACGAATTTCTGTAAAAATGTTCAGACGTGTGCAATTAGCAAACAAATACATCAAAAGTCGTTCTGACAATGGCGTATGCGATTCTGCATTACTCATTCTGCTATAAACTCAATGGTTCTATTTTTCTATGGACAGTCAACATTTGGAGATATCGACATTTTCACAAACTTGGGAAAAATGTTCAGACGTGTGCAATCAGCATATAAATGGATTAAATGTCGTTCTGATAATGGCGTATGCGCTTCTACACGTCCATTCTACTATAAACTCAATGGTTCTATTTTTTCTATGGACAGTCAAAATTTTGGGATATCGACATTTTTACGAATTTCTGTAAAAATGTTCAGATGTGTGCAATTAGCAAATAACTGTATTAAATGTCATTCTGACAATGGTATAGGCAATTCTACATTATTCATTCAGCTATAACCTCATTGGTTCTATTTTTCTATGGACAGTCAAAATTTGGAGATATCGACATTTTCACAAACTTTTGTAAAAATGTTCAGACGTGTGCAATCAGCAAACAAATGCATTAGATGTCGTTCTGACAATGGCGTATCCAATTCTGCATCATTTATTCTGCTATAAACTCAATGGTCCTATTTTTTCTATGGACAGTCAAAATTTTGGGATATCGACATTTTTACGAATTTCTGTAAAAATGTTCAGAGGTGTGCAGTTAGCAAATAAATGGATTAAATGTCGTTCTGATAATGGCGTATGCGCTTCTACATCTAACCTCATTGGTTCTATTTTTCTATGGACAGTCAACGTTTGGAGATATTGACATTTTCACAAACTTTTGTAAGAATGTTCAGACGTGTGCAATCAGCAAACAAATGCATTAAATGTCGTTCTGACAATGGCGTATGCAATTCTGCATCATTTATTCTGATATAAACTCAATGGTTCTATTTTTTCTATGGACAGTCAAAATTTTGGGATATCGACATTTTCACGAATTTCTGTAAAATGTTTAGACGTGTGCATTTAGCAAATAAATGGATTAAATGTCGTTCTGACAATGACGTATGCGCTTCTACATCATCCATTCTGCTATAAACTCATTGGTTCTATTTTTTATATGGACAGTCCAAAATTTGGGAAATCGACATTTTTACGAATTTCTGTAAAAATGTTCAGACGTGTGCAATTAGCAAATTACTGTATTCAATGTCGTTCTGACAACGGCGTATCCAATTGTGCATCATCCATTCTGCTATAAACTCAATGGTTCTATTTTTTCTATGGACAGTCCAAAATTTGGGATATCGACATTTTCACGAATTTCTGTAAAATGTTTAGACGTGTGCAATTAGCAAATAAATGGATTAAATGTCGTTCTGACAATGCCGTATGCGCTTCTACATCATCCATTCTGCTATAAACTCATTGGTTCTATTTTTTATATGGACAGTCAAAATTTTGGGATATCGACATTTTTACGAATTTCTGTAAAAATGTTTAGGCGTGTGCAATTAGCAAATAACATTGTCGTTCTGACAATGGCATATGCGATTCTGCATCAATCATTCTGCTATAAACTCATTGGTTCTATTTTTTCTATTGACAGTCAAAATATTGGGATATCGACATTTTCACGAATTTCTGTAAAAATGTTCAGACTTGAGCAATTAGCAAACAAAGGCATTAAATGTCGTTCTGATAATGGTGTATGCAATTCTGCATCATTCATTCAGCTATAACCTCATTGGTTCTATTTTTTCTATAGACAGTCAAAATTTTGTGATATTGACATTTTTACGAATTTCTGTAAAAATGTTCAGACGTGTGCAATTAGCAAATTGCTGTATTAAATGTCGTTAAATGGCATATGCGATTCTGCAACATTCATTCTGCTATAAACTCATTGGTTCTATTTTTTCTATGGACAGTCAAAATTTTGGGATATCGACATTTTCACGAATTTCTATAAAAATGCTCAGACGTGAGCAATTAGCAAACAAATGCATTAAATGTCGTTCTGATAATGGCGTATGCAATTCTGCATCATTCATTCAGCTATAACCTCATTGGTTTTATTTTTTCTATGGACAGTCAAAATTTTGGGATATCGACATTTTCACGAATTTCTGTAAAAATGTTCAGACGTGAGCAATTAGCAAACAAATGCATTAAATGTCATTCTGACAATGGTATAGGCGATTCTGCATCATTCATTCAGCTATAACCTCATTGGTTCTATTTTTCTATGGACAGTCAAAATTTGGAGATATCGACATTTTCAAAAACTTTTGTAAAAATGTTCAGACGTGTGCAATCAGCAAACAAAGGCATTAAATGTCGTTCTGATAATGGCGTATGCAATTCTGCATCATTCATTCAGCTATAACCTCATTGGTTCTATTTTTTCTATAGACAGTCAAAATTTTGTGATATTGACATTTTTACGAATTTCTGTAAAAATGTACAGACGTGTGCAATTAGCAAATTGCTGTATTAAATGTCGTTCTGACAATGGCATATGCGATTCTGCAACATTCATTCTGCTATAAACTCATTGGTTCTATTTTTTCTATGGACAGTCAAAATTTTGGGATATCGACATTTTCACGAATTTCTGTAAAAATGTTCAGACGTGAGCAATTAGCAAACAAATGCATTAAATGTCATTCTGACAATGGTATAGGCGATTCTGCATCATTCATTCAGCTATAACCTCATTGGTTCTATTTTTCTATGGACAGTCAAAATTTGGAGATATCGACATTTTCACAAACTTTTGTAAAAATGTTCAGACGTGTGCAATCAGCAAACAAATGCATTAGATGTCGTTCTGACAATGGCGTATGCGATTCTGCATTACTCATTCTGCTATAAGCTCAATGGTTCTATTTTTCTATGGACAGTCAACATTTGGAGATATTGACATTTTCACAAACTTTTGTAAAAATATTCAGACGTGTGCAATCAGCAAACAAATGCATTAAATGTCGTTCTGACAATGGCGTATGCAATTCTGCATTACTCATTCTGCTATAAGCTCAATGGTTCTATTTTTCTATGGACAGTCAACATTTGAAGATATCGACATTTTCACAAACTTTTGTAAAAATGTTCAGATGTGTGCAATTAGCAAATAACTGTATTAAATGTCATTCTGACAATGGTATAGGCGATTCTGCATCATTCATTCAGCTATAACCTCATTGGTTCTATTTTTCTATGGACAGTCAAAATTTGGAGATATCGACATTTTCACAAACTTTTGTAAAAATGTTCAGACGTGTGCAATCAGCAAACAAATGCATTAGATGTCGTTCTAACAATGGCGTATCCAATTCTGCATCATTTATTCTGCTATAAACTCAATGGTTCTATTTTTTCTATGGACAGTCAAAATTTTGGGATATCGACATTCTTACGAATTTCTGTAAAAATGTTCAGACGTGTGCAATTAGCAAATTACTGTATTCAATGTCGTTCTGACAATGGCGTATGCAATTCTGCATCATCCATTCTGCTATAAACTCAATGGTTCTATTTTTTCTATGGACAGTCAAAAATTTGGGATATCGACATTTTCACGAATTTCTGTAAAATGTTTAGACGTGTGCAATTAGGAAATAACTGTATTAAATGTCGTTCTGACAATGGCGTATGCGCTTCTACATCATCCATTCTGCTATAAACTCATTGGTTCTATTTTTTATATGGACAGTCAAAATTTTGGGATATCGACATTTTTACGAATTTCTGTAAAAATGTTCAGAGGTGTGCAATTAGCAAATAAATGGATTAAATGTCGTTCTGATAATGGCGTATGCGCTTCTACATCTAACCTCATTGGTTCTATTTTTGTATGGACAGTCAAAATTTGGAGATATTGACATTTTCACAAACTTTTGTAAAAATGTTCAGACGTGTGCAATCAGCAAACAAATGCATTAAATGTCGTTCTGATAATGGCGTATGCAATTCTGCATCATTTATTCTGCTATAAACTCAATGGTTCTATTTTTTCTATGGACAGTCAAAATTTTGGGATATCGACATTTTTACGAATTTCTGTAGAAATGTTCAGATGTGTGCAATTAGCAAATAACTGTATTAAATGTCATTCTGACAATGGTATATGCGATTCTGCATCATCCATTCTGCTATAAACTCATTGGTTCTATTTTTTCTAAGGACAGTCAAAATTTTGCGATATTGACATTTTCACCAATTTCTGTAAAAATGTTCAGACGTGTGCAATTAACAAACAAATACATTAAAAGTCGTTCTGACAATGGCGTATGCGATTCTGCATTACTCATTCTACTATAAACTCATTGGTTCTATTTTTCTATGGACAGTCAACATTTGGAGATATTGACATTTTCACAAACTTTTGTAAGAATGTTCAGACGTGTGCAATCAGCAAACAAATGCATTAAATGTCGTTCTGACAATGGCGTATGCAATTCTGCATCATTTATTCTGCTATAAACTCAATGGTTCTATTTTTTCTATGGACAGTCAAATTTTTGGGATATCGACATTTTTACGAATTTCTGTAAAAATGTTCAGACGTGTGCAAGTAGCAAACAAATACATCAAAAGTCGTTCTGACAATGGCGTATGCGATTCTGCATTACTCATTCTGCTATAAACTCATTGGTTCTATTTTTCTATGGACAGTCAAAATTTGGAGATATCGACATTTTCACAAACTTTTGTAAAAATGTTCATACGTGTGCCATCAGCAAATAAATGGATTCTGATAACGGCGTATGCGCTTCTACACGTCCATTCTGCTATAAACTCAATGGTTCTATTTTTTCTATGGACAGTCAAAATTTTGGGATATCGACATGTTCAGAAATGTTCAGATGTGTGCAATTAGCAAATAACTGTATTAAATGTCATTCTGACAATGGTATAGGCGATTCTGCATCATTCATTCAGCTATAACCTCATTGGTTCTATTTTTCTATGGACAGTCAAAATTTGGAGATATCGACATTTTCACAAACTTTTGTAAAAATGTTCAGACGTGTGCAATCAGCAAACAAATGCATTAGATGTCGTTCTGACAATGGCGTATCCAATTCTTCATCATTTATTCTGCTATAAACTCAATGGTTCTATTTTTTCTATGGACAGTCAAAATTTTGGGATATCGACATTCTTACGATTTTTTTTTAATGTTCAGACGTGTGCAATTAGCAAATTACTGTATTCAATGTCGTTCTGACAATGGCGTATGCAATTCTGCATCATCCATTCTGCTATAAACTCAATGGTTCTATTTTTTCTATGGACAGTCAAAAATTTGGTATATCGACATTTTCACGAATTTCGGTAAAATGTTTAGACGTGTGCAATTAGGAAATAACTGTATTAAATGTCGTTCTGACAATGGCGTATGCGCTTCTACATCATCCATTCTGCTATAAACTCATTGGTTCTATTTTTTATATGGACAGTCAAAATTTTGGGATATCGACATTTTTACGAATTTCTGTAAAAATGTTCAGAGGTGTGCAATTAGCAAATAACAATGTCGTTCTGACAATGGCATTGGTTTTATTTTTTCTATGGACAGTCAAAATTTTGGGATATCGACATTTTCACGAATTTCTGTAAAAATGTTCAGACGTGTGCAATCAGCAAACAAAAGCATTAAATGTCGTTCTGACAATGGGGTATGCAATTCTTCATCATTCATTCAGCTATAACCTCATTGGTTCTATTTTTTATGAACAGTCAAAAGTTTGGGATATCGACATTTTCACGAATTTCTGTAAAAATGTTCAGACGTGTGCAATTAGCAATTAAATGCATTAACAGTCGTTCTGACAATGGCGTATGCGATTCTGCATCATCCATTCTGCTATGAACTCATTGGTTCTATTTTTTCTATGTACACTCAAAATTTTGGGATATCGACGAAAAAATGTTCAGACGTGTGCAATTAGCAAATAACTGTATTAAATGCTGTTCTGACAATGGCATATGCGATTCTGCATCATTCATTCTGCTATAAACTCATTGGTTCTATTTTTTCTATTGACAGTCAAAACTTTGGGATATCGACATCTGCACGAATTTCTGTAAAAATGTTTAGAAATATGCAACTAGCAAATAAATACATTAAAAGTCGTTCTGACAATGGCATATGCGATTCTGCATCATTCATTCTGCTATAAACTCATTGGTTCTATTTTTTCTATGGACAGTCAAAATTTTGGGATATTGACATTTTGACGAATTTCTGTAAAAATGTTCAGACGTGTGCAATTAGTAATTAAATGCATTAACAGTCGTTCTGAAAATGGCGTATGCGATTCTTCATCATCCATTCTGCTATAAACTCATTGGTTCTATTTGTTTCTATGGACAGTCAAAATTTTGGGATATCGACAATTTCACGAATTTCAGTAATAATGTTCAGAAGTATGCAATTAGCACATAAATGCATTAAAAGTCGTTCTGACAGTGGCGCATGCGCTACTACATCATCCATTCTGCTAAAAACTCATTGGTTCTATTTTTTCTATGTACACTCAAAATTTTGGGATATCGACGAAAAAATGTTCAGACGTGCGCAATTAGCAAATAACTGTATTAAATGTTGTTCTGACAATGGCATATGCGATTCTGCATCATTCATTCTGCTATAACCTCATTGGTTCTATTTTTTTCTATGGACAGTCAAAATTTTGGGATATCGACATCTTCACGATTTTCTGTAAAAATGTTCAGACTTGAGCAATTAGCAAACAAATGCATTAAATGTCGTTCTGATAATGGCGTATGCAATCCTGCATCATTCATTCAGCTATAACCTCATTGGTTCTATTTTTTTATGAACAGTCAAAATTTTGGGATATCGACATCTTCACGATTTTCTGTAAAAATGTTCAGACTTGAGCAATTAGCAAACAAATGCATTAAATGTCGTTCTGATATCGACATTCTTACGAATTTCTGTAAAAATGTTCAGACGTGTGCAATTAGCAAATTACTGTATTCAATGTCGTTCTGACAATGGCGTATGCAATTCTGCATCATCCATACTGCTATAAACTCATTGGTTCTATTTTTTATATGGACAGTCACAATTTTGGGATATCGACATTTTTACGAATTTCTGTAAAAATGTTCAGAGGTGTGCAATTAGCAAATAAATGGATTAAATGTCGTTCTGATAATGGCGTATGCGCTTCTACATCTAACCTCATTGGTTCTATTTTTGTATGGACAGTCAAAATTTGGAGATATTGACATTTTCACAAACTTTTGTAAAAATGTTCAGACGTGTGCAATCAGCAAACAAATGCATTAAATGTCGTTCTGACAATGGCGTATGCAATTCTGCATCATTTATTCTGCTATAAACTCAATGGTTCTATTTTTTATATGGACAGTCAAAATTTTGGGATATCGACATTTTTACGAATTTCTGTAGATATGTTCAGATGTGTGCAATTAGCAAATAACTGTATTAAATGTCATTCTGGCAATGGTATATGCGATTCTGCATCATCCATTCTGCTATAAACTCATTGGTTCTATTTTTTCTAAGGACAGTCAAAATTTTGCGATATTGACATTTTCACCAATTTCTGTAAAAATGTTCAGACGTGTGCAATTAACAAACAAATACATTAAAAGTCGTTCTGACAATGGCATATGCGATTCTGCATTACTCATTCTACTATAAACTCATTGGTTCTATTTTTCTATGGACAGTCAACATTTGGAGATATTGACATTTTCACAAACTTTTGTAAGAATGTTCAGACGTGTGCAATCAGCAAACAAATGCATTAAATGTCGTTCTGACAATGGCGTATGCGATTCTGCATTACTCATTCTACTATAAACTCATTGGTTCTATTTTTCTATGGACAGTCAACATTTGGAGATATTGACATTTTCACAAACTTTTGTAAAAATGTTCATACGTGTGCCATCAGCAAATAAATGGATTCTGATAATGGCGTATGCGCTTCTACACGTCCATTCTGCTATAAACTCAATGGTTCTATTTTTTCTATGGACAGTCAAAATTTTGGGATATCGACATGTCCAGAAATGTTCAGATGTGTGCAATTAGCAAATAACTGTATTAAATGTCATTCTGACAATGGTATAGGCGATTCTGCATCATTCATTCAGCTATAACCTCATTGGTTCTATTTTTCTATGGACAGTCAAAATTTGGAGATATCGACATTTTCACAAACTTTTGTAAAAATGTTCAGACGTGTGCAATCAGCAAACAAATGCATTAGATGTCGTTCTGACAATGGCGTATCCAATTCTGCATCATTTATTCTGCTATAAACTCAATGGTTCTATTTTTTCTATGGACAGTCAAAATTTTGGGATATCGACATTCTTACGATTTTTTTTTAATGTTCAGACGTGTGCAATTAGCAAATTACTGTATTCAATGTCGTTCTGACAATGGCGTATGCAATTCTGCATCATCCATTCTGCTATAAACTCAATGGTTCTATTTTTTCTATGGACAGTCAAAAATTTGGGATATCGACATTTTCACGAATTTCTGTAAAATGTTTAGACGTGTGCAATTAGGAAATAACTGTATTAAATGTCGTTCTGACAATGGCGTATGCGCTTCTACATCATCCATTCTGCTATAAACTCATTGGTTCTATTTTTTATATGGACAGTCAAAATTTTGGGATATCGACATTCTTACGAATTTCTGTAAAAATGTTCAGAGGTGTGCAATTAGCAAATAACAATGTCGTTCTGACAATGGCATTGGTTTTATTTTTTCTATGGACAGTCAAAATTTTGGGATATCGACATTTTCACGAATTTCTGTAAAAATGTTCAGACGTGTGCAATCAGCAAACAAAAGCATTAAATGTCGTTCTGACAATGGGGTATGCAATTCTGCATCAATCATTCAGCTATAACCTCATTGGTTCTATTTTTTTATGAACAGTCAAAAGTTTGGGATATCGACATTTTCACGAATTTCTGTAAAAATGTTCAGACGTGTGCAATTAGCAATTAAATGCATTAACAGTCGTTCTGAAAATGGCGTATGCGATTCTGCAATCATCCATTCTGCTATGAACTCATTGGTTCTATTTTTTCTATGTACACTCAAAATTTTGGGATATCGACGAAAAAATGTTCAGACGTGTGCAATTAGCAAATAACTGTATTAAAAACTGTTCTGACAATGGCATATGCGATTCTGCATCATTCATTCTGCTATAAACTCATTGGTTCTATTTTTTCTATTGACAGTCAAAACTTTGGGATATCGACATTTTTACGAATTTCTGTAAAAATGTTCAGACGTGTGCAATTAGCAAATTGCTGTATTAAATGTCGTTCTGACAATAGCATATGCGATTCTGCAACATTCATTCTGCTATAAACTCATTGGTTCTATTTTTTCTATGGACAGTCAAAATTTTGGGATATCGACATTTTCACGAATTTCTATAAAAATGCTCAGACGTGAGCAAATAGCAAACAAATGCATTAAATGTCGTTCTGATAATGGCGTATGCAATTCTGCATCATTCATTCAGCTATAACTTCATTGGTTTTATTTTTTCTATGGACAGTCAAAATTTTGGGATATCGACATTTTCACGAATTTCTGTAAAAATGTTCAGACGTGAACAATTAGCAAACAAATGCATTAAATGTCGTTCTGACAATGGCGATTGCGATTCTGCTTTACTCATTCTGCTATAAACTCAATGGTTCTATTTTTTCTATGGACAGTCAAAATTTTGGGATATCGACATTTTTACGAATTTCTGTAGAAATGTTCAGATGTGTGCAATTAGCAAATAACTGTATTAAATGTCATTCTGACAATGGTATATGCGATTCTGCATCATCCATTCTGCTATAAACTCATTGGTTCTATTTTTTCTAAGGACAGTCTAAATTTTGCGATATTGACATTTTCACCAATTTCTGTAAAAATGTTCAGACGTGTGCAATTAGCAAACAAATACATTAAAAGTCGTTCTGACAATGGCGTATGCGATTCTGCATTACTCATTCTGCTATAAACTCATTGGTTCTATTTTTCTATGGACAGTCAACATTTGGAGATATTGACATTTTCACAAACTTTTGTAAAAATGTTCAGACGTGTGCAATCAGCAAACAAATGCATTAAATGTCGTTCTGACAATGGCGTATGCAATTCTGCATCATTTATTCTGCTATAAACTCAATGGTTCTATTTTTTCTATGGACAGTCAAAATTTTGGGATATCGACATTGTTACGAATTTCTGTAAAAATGTTCAGACGTGTGCAATTAGCAAACAAATACATCAAAAGTCGTTCTGACAATGGCGTATGCAATTCTGCATCATTTATTCTGCTATAAACTCAATGGTTCTATTTTTTCTATGGACAGTCAAAATTTGGAGATATCGACATTTTCACAAATTTTTGTAAAAATGTTCAGACGTGTGCAATCAGCAAATAAATGGATTAAATGTCGTTCTGATAATGGCGTATGCACTTCTACACGTCCATTCTGCTATAAACTCAATGGTTCTATTTTTTCTATGGACAGTCAAATTTTTGGGATATCGACATTTTTAAGAATTTCTGTAGAAATGTTCAAATGTGTGCAATTAGCAAATAACTGTATTAAATGTCATTTTGACAATGGTATAGGCGATTCTGCATCATTCATTCTGCTATAAACTCATTGGTTCTATTTTTTCCATTGACAGTCAAAATTTTGAGATATTGACATTGTCACAAAAATTTTGGATATCGACATTTTCACTAATTTCTGTAATATGTTTAGACGTGTGCAGTTAGGAAATAAATGTTTTAACAGTCGTTCTGACAATGGCGTATGCGCTTCTACATCATCCATTCTGCTATAAACTCATTGTTTCTATTTTTATATGGGCACTCAAAATTTTGGGATATCGACGGAAAAATGTTCAGACGTGTTCAATTAGCAACTAACTGTATTAAATGCTGTTCTAACAATGGCATATGCGATTCTGCATCATTCATTCTGCTATAAACTCATTGGTTCTATTTTTTCTATGGACAGTCAAAATTTTGGGATATCGACATTTTCACGAATTTCTGTAAAAATGTTCAGACGTGTGCAATCGGCAAACAAATGCATTAAATGTCGTTCTGACAATGGCTTAAGCAATTCTGCATCATTTATTCTGCTATAAACTCAATGGTTCTATTTTTTCTATGGACAGTCAAAATTTTGGGATACCGACATTTTTACGAATTTCTGTAAAAATGTTCGGACGTGTGCTATTAGCAAATTACTGTATTCAATGTCGTTCTGACAATGGCGTATGCAATTCTGCATCATCCATTCTGCTATAAACTCAATGGTTCTATTTTTTCTATGGACATTTTCACGATTTTCTGTAAAAATGTTTAGACGTGTGCAATCAGCAAATAAATGCATTAAATGTCGTTCTGACAATGGCGTATGCAATTCTGCATCATTCATTCAGCTATAACCTCATTGGTTCTATTTTTCTATGGACAGTCAAAATTTGGAGATATCGACATTTTCACAAACTTTTGTAAAAATGTTCAGACGTGTGCAATCACCAAACAAATGCATTAGATGTCGTTCTGACATTGGCGTATCCAATTCTGCATCATTTATTCTGCTATAAACTCAATGGTTCTATTTTTTCTATGGACAGTCAAAATTTTGGGATATCGACATTCTTACGAATTTCTGTAAAAATGTTCAAACGTGTGCAATTAGCAAATTACTGTATTCAATGTCGTTCTGACAATGGCGTATGCAATTCTGCATCATCCATTCTGCTATAAACTCAATGGTTCTATTTTTTCTATGGACAGTCAAAAATTTTGGATATCGACATTTTCACGAATTTCTGTAAAATGTTTAGACGTGTGCAATTAGGAAATAACTGTATTAAATGTCGTTCTGACAATGGCGTATGCGGTTCTACATCATCCATTCTGCTATAAACTCATTGGTTTTATTTTTTCTATGGACAGTCAAAATTTTGGGATATCGACATTTTCACGAATTTCTGTAAAAATGTTCAGACGTGTGCACTCAGCAAACAAAAGCATTAAATGTCGTTCTGACAATGGGGTATGCGATTCTGCATCATTCACTCTGCTATAAACACATTGGTTCTATTTTTTCTATGGACAGTCAAAATTTTGCGATATCGGAATTTTCACGAATTTCTGTAAAAATGTTCAGACGTGTGCAATCAGCAAACAAAAGCATTAAATGTCGTTCTGACAATGGGGTATGCAATTCTGCATCATTCATTCAGCTATAACCTCATTGGTTCTATTTTTTATGAACAGTCAAAATTTTGGGATATCGATATTTTTACGAATTTCTGTAAAAATGTTCAGACATGTGCAATCAGCAATTAAATGCATTAACAGTCGTTCTGACAATGGCGTATGCGATTCTGCATCATCCATTCTGCTATGAACTCATTGGTTCTATTTTTTCTATGTACACTCAAAATTTTGGGATATCGACGAAAAAATGTTCAGACGTGTGCAATTAACAAATAACTGTATTAAATGCTGTTCTGACAATGGCGTATGCGATTCTGCATCATTCATTCTGCTATAAACTCATTGGTTCTACTTTTTCTATTGACAGTAAAAATTTTGGGATATCGACAATTTCACGAATTTCTCTAATTATGTTCAGAAGTATGCAATTAGCACATAAATGCATTAAAAGTCGTTCTGACAGTGGCGCATGCGCTACTACATCATTCATTCTGCTATAAACTCATTGGTTCTATTTTTTCTATGTACACTCAAAATTTTGGGATATCGACGAAAAAATGTTCAGACGTGTGCAATTAGCAAATAACTGTATTAAATGTTGTTCTGACAATGGCATATGCGATTCTGCATCATTCATTCTGCTATAACCTCATTAGTTCTATTTTTTTCTATGGACTGTCAAAATTTTGGGATATCGACATCTTCACGATTTTCTGTAAAAATGTTCAGACGCGAGCAATTAGCAAATTGCTGTATTAAATGTCGTTCTGACAATAGCATATGCGATTCTGCAACATTCATTCTGCTATAAACTCATTGGTTCTATTTTTTCTATGGACAGTCAAAATTTTGGGATATCGACATTTTCACGAATTTCTATAATAATGCTCAGACGTGAGCAAATAGCAAACAAATGCATTAAATGTCGTTCTGATAATGGCGTATGCAATTCTGCATCATTCATTCAGCTATAACCTCATTGGTTTTATTTTTTCTATGGACAGTCAAAATTTTGGGATATCGACATTTTCATGAATTTCTGTAAAAATGTTCAGACGTGAGCAATTAGCAAACAAATGCAATAAATGTCGTTCTGACAATGGCGATTGCGATTCTGCATTACTCATTCTGCTATATACTCAATGGTTCTATTTTTTCTATGGACAGTCAAAATTTTGGGATATCGACATTTTTACGAATTTCTGTAGAAATGTTCAGATGTGTGCAATTAGCAAATAACTGTATTAAATGTCATTCTGACAATGGTATATGCGATTCTGCATCATCCATTCTGCTATAAACTCATTGGTTCTATTTTTTCTAAGGACAGTCTAAATTTTGCGATATTGACATTTTCACCAATTTCTGTAAAAATGTTCAGACGTGTGCAATTAGCAAACAAATACATTAAAAGTCGTTCTGACAATGGCGTATGCGATTCTGCATTACTCATTCTGCTATAAACTCATTGGTTCTATTTTTCTATGGACAGTCAACATTTGGAGATATTGACATTTTCACAAACTTTTGTAAAAATGTTCAGACGTGTGCAATCAGCAAACAAATGCATTAAATGTCGTTCTGACAATGGCGTATGCAATTCTGCATCATTTATTCTGCTATAAACTCAACGGTTCTATTTTTTCTATGGACAGTCAAAATTTTGGGATATCGACATTGTTACGAATTTCTGTAAAAATGTTCAGACGTGTGCAATTAGCAAACAAATACATCAAAAGTCGTTCTGACAATGGCGTATGCGATTCTGCATTACTCATTCTGCTATAAACTCATTGGTTCAAAATTTGGAGATATCGACATTTTCACAAACTTTTGTAAAAATGTTCAGACGTGTGCAATCAGCAAATAAATGGATTAAATGTCGTTCTGATAATGGCGTATGCGCTTCTACACGTCCATTCTGCTATAAACTTAATGGTTCTATTTTTTCTATGGACAGTCAAATTTTTGGGATATCGACATTTTTACGAATTTCTGTAGAAATGTTCAGATGTGTGCAATTAGCAAATAACTGTATTAAATGTCATTCTGACAATGGTATAGGCGATTCTGCATCATTCATTCTGCTATAAACTCATTGGTTCTATTTTTTCCATTGACAGTCAAAATTTTGAGATATTGACATTGTCACAAAAATTTTGGATATCGACATTTTCACTAATTTCTGTAATATGTTTAGACGTGTGCAGTTAGCAAATAAATGTTTTAACAGTCGTTCTGACAATGGCGTATGCGCTTCTACATCATCCATTCTGCTATAAACTCATTGTTTCTATTTTTTATATGGGCACTCAAAATTTTGGGATATCGACGGAAAAATGTTCAGACGTGTTCAATTAGCAACTAACTGTATTAAATGCTGTTCTAACAATGGCATATGCGATTCTGCATCATTCATTCTGCTATAAACTCATTGGTTCTATTTTTTCTATGGACAGTCAAAATTTTGGGATATCGACATTTTCACGAATTTCTGTAAAAATGTTCAGACGTGTGCAATCGGCAAACAAATGCATTAAATGTCGTTCTGACAATGGCTTACGCAATTCTGCATCATTTATTCTGCTATAAACTCAATGGTTCTATTTTTTCTATGGACAGTCAAAATTTTGGGATACCGACATTTTTACGAATTTCTGTAAAAATGTTCGGATGTGTGCTATTAGCAAATTACTGTATTCAATGTCGTTCTGACAATGGCGTATGCAATTCTGCATCATCCATTCTGCTATAAACTCAATGGTTCTATTTTTTCTATGGACATTTTCACGAATTTCTGTAAAAATGTTTAGACGTGTGCAATCAGCAAATAAATGCATTAAATGTCGTTCTGACAATGGCGTATGCAATTCTGCATCATTCATTCAGCTATAACCTCATTGGTTCTATTTTTCTATGGACAGTCAAAATTTGGAGATATCGACATTTTCACAAACTTTTGTAAAAATGTTCAGACGTGTGCAATCAGCAAACAAATGCATTAGATGTCGTTCTGACAATGGCGTATCCAATTCTGCATCATTTATTCTGCTATAAACTCCTTGGTTCTATTTTTTCTATGGACAGTCAAAATTTTGGGATATCGACATTCTTACGAATTTCTGTAAAAATGTTCAGACGTGTGCAATTAGCAAATTACTGTTTTCAATGTCGTTCTGACAATGGCGTATGCAATTCTGCATCATCCATTCTGCTATAAACTCAATGGTTCTATTTTTTCTATAGACAGTCAAAAATTTGGGATATCGACATTTTCACGAATTTCTGTAAAATGTTTAGACGTGTGCAATTAGGAAATAACTGTATTAAATGTCGTTCTGACAATGGCGTATGCGCTTCTACATCATCCATTCTGCTATAAACTCATTGGTTTTATTTTTTCTATGGACAGTCAAAATTTTGGGATATCGACATTTTCACGAATTTCTGTAAAAATGTTCAGACGTGTGCAATCAGCAAACAAAAGCATTAAATGTCGTTCTGACAATGGGGTATGCGATTCTGCATCATTCACTCTGCTATAAACACATTGGTTCTATTTTTTCTATGGACAGTCAAAATTTTGCGATATCGGAATTTTCACGAATTTCTGTAAAAATGTTCAGACGTGTGCAATTAGCAAATTACTGTATTCAATGTCGTTCTGACAATGGCATATGCAATTCTGCATCATCCATTCAGCTATAACCTCATTGGTTCTATTTTTTATGAACAGTCAAAATTTTGGGATATCGACATTTTTACGAATTTCTGTAAAAATGTTCAGAGGTGTGCAATTAGCATATAACAATGTCGTTCTGACAATGGCATTGGTTTTATTTTTTCTATGGACAGTCAACATTTTGGGATATCGACATTTTCACGAATTTCTGTAAAAACGTTCAGACGTGTGCAATCAGCAAACAAAAGCATTAAATGTCGTTCTGACAATGGGGTATGCAATTCTGCATCATTCATTCAGCTATAACCTCATTGGTTCTATTTTTTTATGAACAGTCAAAATTTTGGGATATCGACATTTTTACGAATTTCTGTAAAAATGTTCAGACATGTGCAATTAGCAATTAAATGCATTAACAGTCGTTCTGACAATGGCGTATGCGATTCTGCATCATCCATTCTGCTATGAACTCATTGGTTCTATTTTTTCTATGTACACTCAAAATTTTGGGATATCGACGAAAAAATGTTCAGACGTGTGCAATTAACAAATAACTGTATTAAATGCTGTTCTGACAATGGCATATGCGATTCTGCATCATTCATTCTGCTATAAACTCATTGGTTCTACTTTTTCTATTGACAGTAAAAATTTTGGGATATCGACAATTTCACGAATTTCTCTAATTATGTTCAGAAGTATGCAATTAGCACATAAATGCATTAAAAGTCGTTCTGACAGTGGCGCATGCGCTACTACATCATCGATTCTGCTATAAACTCATTGGTTCTATTTTTTCTATGTACACTCAAAATTTTGGGATATCGACGAAAAAATGTTCAGACGTGTGCAATTAGCAAATAACTGTATTAAATGTTGTTCTGACAATGGCATATGCGATTCTGCATCATTATTTCTGCTATAACCTCATTAGTTCTATTTTTTTCTATGGACTGTCAAAATTTTGGGATATCGACATCTTCATGATTTTCTGTAAAAATGTTCAGACTTGAGCAATTAGCAGACAAATGCATTAAATGTCGTTCTGATAATGGCGTAAGCAATTTTGCATCATTCATTCAGCTATAACCTCATTGGTTCTATTTTTTTATGAAGAGTCAAAAAATTGGGATATCGACATTTTCACGAATTTCTGTAAAATGTTTAGACGTTTGCAATTAGCAAATAAATGCTTTAACAGTCGTTCTGACAATGGCGTATGCGCTTCTACATAATCCATTCGGCTATAAATTCGTTGGTTCTATTTTTTCTATGGACAGTCAAAATTTTGGGATATCGACATTTTTACGAATTTCTGTAAAAATGTTCAGACGTGTGCAATTAGCAAATAACTGTATTAAATGTCGTTCTGACAATGGCATATGCGATTCTGCATCATTATTTCTGCTATAACCTCATTAGTTCTATTTTTTTCTATGGACTGTCAAAATTTTGGGATATCGACATCTTCATGATTTTCTGTAAAAATGTTCAGACTTGAGCAATTAGCAGACAAATGCATTAAATGTCGTTCTGATAATGGCGTAAGCAATTTTGCATCATTCATTCAGCTATAACCTCATTGGTTCTATTTTTTTATGAAGAGTCAAAAAATTGGGATATCGACATTTTCACGAATTTCTGTAAAATGTTTAGACGTTTGCAATTAGCAAATAAATGCTTTAACAGTCGTTCTGACAATGGCGTATGCGCTTCTACATAATCCATTCGGCTATAAATTCGTTGGTTCTATTTTTTCTATGGACAGTCAAAATTTTGGGATATCGACATTTTTACGAATTTCTGTAAAAATGTTCAGACGTGTGCAATTAGCAAATAACTGTATTAAATGTCGTTCTGACAATGGCATATGCGATTCTGCATCATTCATTCTGCTATAAACTCATTGGTTCTATTTTTTCTAAGGACAGTCAAAATTTTGGCATATCGACATTTTCACGAATTTCTGTAAAAATGTTCAGACGTGTGCAATTAGCAGATAACTGTATTAAATGTCGTTCTGACAATGGCATATGCGATTCTGCATCATTCGTTCTGCTATAAACCCAATGGTTTTATTTTTTCTATGGACAGTCAAAATTTTGAGATATTGACATTTCCACGAATTTCTGTAAAAATGTTCAGACGCGAGCAATTAGCAAACAAATGCATTAAATGTCGTTCTGACAATGGCGTATGCAATTCTGCATCATTCATTCAGCTATAACCTCATCGGTTCTATTTTTCTATTGACAGTCAAAATTTTGAGATATTGACATTTCCACGAATTTCTGTAAAAATGTTCAGACGCGAGCAATTAGCAAACAAATGCATTAAATGTCGTTCTGACAATGGCGTATGCAATTCTGCATCATTCATTCAGCTATAACCTCATTGGTTCTATTTTTCTATTGACAGTCAAAATTTTGAGATATTGACATTTCCACGAATTTCTGTAAAAATGTTCAGACGCGAGCAATTAGCAAACAAATGCATTAAATGTCGTTCTGACAATGGCGTATGCAATTCTGCATCATTCATTCAGCTATAACCTCATTGGTTCTATTTTTCTGTTGACAGTCAAAATTTTGAGATATTGACATTTCCACGAATTTCTGTAAAAATGTTCAGACGTGAGCAATTAGCAAACAAATGTATTAAATGTCGTTCTGACAATGGCTTATGCGATTCTGCATCATCCATTCTGCTATAACCTCATTGGTTCTATTTTTTCTATTGACAGTCAAAATTTTGAGATATTGACATTTCCACGAATTCCTGTAAAAACGCGAGCAATTAGCAAACAAATGCATTAAATGTCGTTCTGACAATGGCGTATGCAATTCTGCATCATTCATTCAGCTATAACCTCATTGGTTCTATTTTTTCTATGGACAGTCAAAATTTTGCGATATCGACATTTTCACCCATTTCTTTAAAAATGTTCAGAAATATGCAACTAGCAAATAAATACATTAAAAGTCGTTCTGACAATGGCATATGCGATTCTGCATCATGCATTCTGCTATAAACTCATTGGTTCTATTTTTTCTATGGACAGTCAAAAATTTGGGATATCGACATTTTCACGAATTTCTGTAAAATGTTTAGACGTGTGCAATTAGCAAATAAATGCTTTAACAGTTGTTCTGACAATGGCGTATGCAATTCTGCATCATTCATTCAGCTATAACCTCATTGGTTCTATTTTTTCTATTGACAGTCAAAATTTTGAGATATTGACATTTCCACGAATTTCAGTAAAAATGTTCAGACGCGAGCAATTAGCAAACAAATACATTATATGTCGTTCGGACAATGGCGTATGCAATTCTGCATCATCCATTCTGTTATAAACTCATTGGTTCTATTTTTTCTATTGACAGTCAAAATTTTGAGATATTGACATTTCCACGAATTCCTGTAAAAACGCGAGCAATTAGCAAACAAATGCATTAAATGTCGTTCTGACAATGGCGTATGCAATTCTGCATCATTCATTCAGCTATAACCTCATTGGTTCTATTTTTTCTATTGACAGTCAAAATTTTGAGATATTGACATTTCCACGAATTTCTGTAAAAATGTTCAGACGCGAGCAATTAGCAAATAACTATATTAAATGTCGTTCTGACAATGGCATATGCGATTCTGCATCATTCATTCTGCTATAAACTCATTAGTTCTATTTTTCTATTGACAGTCAAAATTTTGAGATATTGACATTTCCACGAATTTCTGTAAAAATGTTCAGACGCGAGCAATTAGCAAACAAATGCATTAAATGTCGTTCTGTCAATGGCGTATGCAATTCTGCATCATTCATTCAGCTATAACCTCATTGGTTCTATTTTTTTATGAACAGTCTGAATTTTGGGATATCGACATTTTCACGAATTTCTCTAAAAATGTTCAGGCGTGTGCAATTAGCAAACAAATGCATTAAATGTCGTTCTGACAATGGCGTATGCAATTCTGCATCATTCATTCAGCTATAACCTCATTGGTTCTATTTTTCTATTGACAGTCAAAATTTTGAGATATTGACATATCCACGAATTTCTGTAAAAATGTTCAGACGCGAGCAATTAGCAAACAAATGCATTAAATGTCGTTCTGACAATGGCGTATGCAATTCTGCATCATTCATTCAGCTATAACCTCATTGGTTCTATTTTTTCTATTGACAGTCAAAATTTTGAGATATTGACATTTCCACGAATTTCTGTAAAAATGTTCAGACGCGAGCAATTAGCAAACAAATGCATTAAATGTCGTTCTGACAATGGCGTATGCAATTCTGCATCATTCATTCAGCTATAACCTCATTGGTTCTATTTTTTCTATTGACAGTCAAAATTTTGAGATATTGACATTTCCACAAATTTCTGTAAAAATGTTCAGACGCGAGCAATTAGCAAATAACTATATTAAATGTCGTTCTGACAATGGCATATGCGATTCTGCATCATTCATTCTGCTATAAACTCATTGGTTCTATTTTTCTATTCACAGTCAAAATTTTGAGATATTGACATTTCCACGAATTTCTGTAAAAATGTTCAGACGCGAGCAATTAGCAAACAAATACATTAAATGTCGTTCTGACAATGGCGTATGCAATTCTGCATCATTCATTCAGCTATAACCTCAGTGGTTCTATTTTTTTATGAACAGTCAGAATTTTGGGATATCGACATTTTCACGAATTTCTGTAAAAATGTTCAGACGTGTGCAATTCGCAATTAAATGCTTTAACAGTCGTTCTGACAATGGCGTATGCGATTCTGCATCATTCGTTCTGCTATAACCTCATTGGTTCTATTTTTTCTATGGACAATCAAAATTTTGGAATATCGACATTTTCACGAATTTCTGTAAAAATGTTCAGACGTGTGCAATTAGCAAATAACTGCATTAAATGTTGTTCAGATAATGGCGTATGCAATTCTGCATCATTCATTCAGCTATAACCTCATTGGTTCTATTTTTTATGAACAGTCAAAATTTTGGGATAACGACCTTTTTACGAATATCTGTAAAAATGTTCAGACGTGTACAATTAGCATATAAATACACTAAAAGTCGTTCTGACAATGGCGTATGTGATTCTGCATCATTCGTTCTGCTATAAACTCATTGGTTCTCTTTTTTCTATGGACAGTCAAAATTTTGCGATATTGACATTTTCACCAATTTCTTTAAAAATGTTCAGAAATATGCAACTAGCAAATAAATACATTAAAAGTCGTTCTGACAATGGCATATGCGATTCTGCATCATGCATTCTGCGATAAACTCAATGGTTCTATTTTTTCTATGGACAGTCAAAATTTTGCGATATCGACATTTTCACGAATTTCTGTAAAAATGTTTACACGTGTGCAATTAGCAAATAAATGCACTAACAGTCTTTCTGACAATGGCGTATGCGCTTCTACATTATCCATTCTTCTATAAACTCATTGGTTCTATTTTTTCTATGGACAGTCAAAATTTTGGGATATCGACATTTTTACGAATTTCTGTAAAAATGTTCAGACGTGTGCAATTAGCAAATAACTGTATTAAATATCATCCTGAAAATGGCATGTGCGATTCATTCATTTTGCAATAAACTCATTGGTTCTATTTTTTCAATGAACAGTCAAATTTTTGGGATATCGACATTTTCATGACTTTCTGTAAAAATGTTCAGACGCGTGCATTTAGGAAATAAATGGATTAAATGTCACTCTGACAATGGCGTATGCAATTCTGCATCATCCATTCTGCTATAAACTCATTGTTTCTATTTTTCTATGGACAGTCAAAATATTGCGATATCGAAATGTTCACGAATTTCTGTAAATATGTTCAGAAGATATGTGCAATTAGCAAATAAATTCGTTAAAAGTCGTTCTTACAGTGGTGTATAAGCTTCTACATTGTCCTTTCTGCTATAAACTCATTGGTTCTATTTTTTCTATAAACAGTCAAATTCTTGGGATATCGACATTTTTACGAATTTCTGTAAAAATGTTCAGACAAGTGCAATTAGCAATTAACTGTACTAAATGTCGCTCTGACAATGGCATATGCGACTCTGCATCATTCGTTCTGCTATAAACTTAATGGCTCTATTTTTTCTATGAACAGTCAAAATTATGGAATATTGACATTTTCACGAATATCTGTAAAAATGTTCAGACGTGTGCAATCATCAAACAAATGCATTAAATGTCGTTCTGATAATGGCGTATGCAATTCTGCATCATTTATTCTTCTATGAACTCATTTTTTCTATTTTTTCTATGGACAGTCAAAATTTTGGGATAACGACATTTTTACGAATTTCTGTAAAAATGTTCAGACGTGTACAATTAGCAAATAAATGCATTAACAGTCGTTCTGACAATGGCATATGCGATTCTGCATCATCCATTCTGCTATAAACTCATTGGTTCTATTTTTTCTATGGACAATCAAAATTTTGGGATATCGACATTTTCACCAATTTCTGCAAAAATTATCAGAAATATGCAACTAGGAAAAAATACATTAAAAGTCGTTCTGACAATGGCATATGCGATTCTGCATCATGCATTCTGCTATAAACTCATTGGTTCTATTTTTTCTATAAACAGTCAAAATTTTGGTATATCGACATTTTTACGAATTTCTGTAAAAATGTTCAGACGTGTACAATTAGCAAATAAATTCATTAACAGTCGTTCTGACAATGGCATATGCGATTCTGCATCATTCGTTCTACTATAAACTCATTGGTTCTATTTTTTCTATGGATAGTCAAAATTTTGAGATATCGACATTTTCACGAATTTCTGTAAAAATGTTCAGACGTGTGCAATAAGCAAACAAATGCATTAAATGTCGTTCTGACAATGGCGTATGCGATTCTGCATCATCCATTCTTCTATAAACTCATTGGTTTTATTTTTTCTATTGACAGTCAAAATTTTGCGATATTGACATTTTCACGCATTTTGGTAAAAATTATCAGACCTGTGCAATCAGCAAAAAAATGCATTAAATGTCGTTCTGACAATGGCGTATGCGATTCTGCATCATCCATTCTGCTATAAACTCAATGGTTCTATTTTTTCTATGGACAGTCAAAATTTTGAGATATTGACATTTTCACGCATTTTGGTAAAAATTATCAGACCTGTGCAATCAGCAAACAAATGCATTAAATGTCGTTCTGACAATGGCGTATGCGATTCTGCATCATCCATTCTGCTATAAACTCAAAGGTTCTATTTTTTCTATGAACAGTCAAAATTATGGGATATATACATTTTCACGAATTTCTGTAAGAATATTCAGACGAGTGCAATTAGCAAATAAATGCATTAAATTTCGTTCGGACACTGGCGAATGCGATTCTGCATCATCCATTCTTCTATAAACTCATTGGTTTTATTTTTTCTATGGACAGTCAAAATTTTGCGATGTCGAAATTTTCACGAATTTCTGTAAAAATGTTCAGACGCGAGCAATTAGCAAACAAATACATTAAATGTCGTTCTGACAATGGCGTATGCAATTCTGCATCATTCATTCAGCTATAACCTCAGTGGTTCTATTTTTTTATGAACAGTCAGAATTTTGGGATATCGACATTTTCACGAATTTCTGTAAAAATGTTCAGACGTGTGCAATTAGCAATTAAATGCTTTAACAGTCGTTCTGACAATGGCGTATGCGATTCTGCATCATTCGTTCTGCTATAACCTCATTGGTTCTATTTTTTCTATGGACAATCAAAATTTTGGAATATCGACATTTTCACGAATTTCTGTAAAAATGTTCAGACGTGTGCAATTAGCAAATAACTGTATTAAATGTTGTTCAGATAATGGCGTATGCAATTCTGCATCATTCATTCAGCTATAACCTCATTGGTTCTATTTTTTATGAACAGTCAAAATTTTGGGATAACGACCTTTTTACGAATATCTGTAAAAATGTTCAGACGTGTACAATTAGCATATAAATACACTAAAAGTCGTTCTGACAATGGCGTATGTGATTCTGCATCATTCGTTCTGCTATAAACTCATTGGTTCTCTTTTTTCTATGGACAGTCAAAATTTTGCGATATTGACATTTTCACCAATTTCTTTAAAAATATTCAGAAATATGCAACTAGCAAATAAATACATTAAAAGTCGTTCTGACAATGGCATATGCGATTCTGCATCATGCATTCTGCGATAAACTCAAAGGTTCTATTTTTTCTATGGACAGTCAAAATTTTGCGATATCGACATTTTCACGAATTTCTGTAAAAATGTTTACACGTGTGCAATTAGCAAATAAATGCACTAACAGTCTTTCTGACAATGGCGTATGCGCTTCTACATTATCCATTCTTCTATAAACTCATTGGTTCTATTTTTTCTATGGACAGTCAAAATTTTGGGATATCGACATTTTTACGAATTTCTGTAAAAATGTTCAGACGTGTGCAATTAGCAAATAACTGTATTAAATATCGTCCTGAAAATGGCATGTGCGATTCATTCATTTTGCAATAAACTCATTGGTTCTATTTTTTCAATGAACAGTCAAATTTTTGGGATATCGACATTTTCATGACTTTCTGTAAAAATGTTCAGACGCGTGCATTTAGGAAATAAATGGATTAAATGTCACTCTGACAATGGCGTATGCAATTCTGCATCATCCATTCTGCTATAAACTCATTGTTTCTATTTTTCTATGGACAGTCAAAATATTGCGATATCGAAATGTTCACGAATTTCTGTAAATATGTTCAGAAGATATGTGCAATTAGCAAATAAATTCGTTAAAAGTCGTTCTTACAGTGGTGTATATGCTTCTACATTGTCCTTTCTGCTATAAACTCATTGGTTCTATTTTTTCTATAAACAGTCAAATTCTTGGGATATCGACATTTTTACGAATTTCTGTAAAAATGTTCAGACAAGTGCAATTAGCAATTAACTGTACTAAATGTCGTTCTGACAATGGCATATGCGATTCTGCATCATTCGTTCTGCTATAAACTTAATGGCTCTATTTTTTCTATGAACAGTCAAAATTATGGAATATTGACATTTTCACGAATTTCTGTGAAAATGTTCAGACGTGTGCAATCAGCAAACAAATGCATTAAATGTCGTTCTGATAATGGCGTATGCAATTCTGCATCATTTATTCTTCTATGAACTCATTTTTTCTATTTTTTCTATGGACAGTCAAAATTTTGGGATAACGACATTTTTACGAATTTCTGTAAAAATGTTCAGAAGTGTACAATTAGCAAATAAATGCATTAACAGTCGTTCTGACAATGGCATATGCGATTCTGCATCATCCATTCTGCTATAAACTCATTGGTTCTATTTTTTCTATGGACAATCAAAATTTTGGGATATCGACATTTTCACCAATTTCTGTAAAAATGATCATACGTGTGCAATAAGCAAACAAATGCATTAAATGTCGTTCTGACAATGGCGTATGCAATTCTGCATCATCCATTCTGCTATACACTCATTGGTTCTATTTTTTCTATGGACAGTCAAAATTTTGAGATATCGACATTTTTACGAATTTCTGTAAAAATGTCCAGACGTGTGCAATTAGCAAATAAATGCATTAACAGTCGTTCTGACAATGGCATATGCGATTCTGCATCATTCGTTCTGCTATAAACTCATTGGTTCTATTTTTTCTATGGACAGTCAAAATTTTGAGATATCGACATTTTCACGAATTTCTGTAAAAATGTTCAGACGTGTGCAATAAGCAAACAAATGCATTAAATGTCGTTCTGACAATGGCGTATGCAATTCTGCATCATCCATTCTGCTATACACTCATTGGTTCTATTTTTTCTATGGACAGTCAAAATTTTGAGATATCGACATTTTTACGAATTTCTGTAAAAATGTTCAGACGTGTGCAATTAGCAAATAAATGCATTAACAGTCGTTCTGACAATGGCATATGCGATTCTGCATCATCCATTCTGTTATAAACTCATTGGTTCTATTTTTTCTATGGACAGTCAAAATTTTGCGGTATCGACATTTTCACGAATTTTTGTAAAAATGTTCAGACGTGTGCAATTAGCAAACAAATGCATTAAATGTCATTCTGACAATGGGGTATGCGATTCTGCATCATGCATTCTGCTATAAACTCATTGGTTCTATTTTTTCTATGGAAGTCAAAATTTTGGAATATCGACATTTTCACGAATTTCTGTAAAAATGTTCAGAAGTGTGCAATTAAAAAATAAATGCATTAAATGTCGTTCTTACAATGGCGCATGCGATTCTGCCTCATTCATTCTCCTATAAACTCATTGCTTCTATTTTTTCTATGAGCAATCAAAATTTTGGGATATCGACATTTTCACGAATTTCTGTAAAAATGTTCAGACGTGAGCAATTAGCAAATAAATGGATTAAATGACGCTCTGATAATGGCGTATGCGATTTTGCATCCTCCATTCTGCGATAAAGTTATTGGTTATATTTTTTTTTTTTTTTTCTATGGACAGTCAAAATTTTGCGATATTGAAATTTTCACGAATTTCTATAAACATGTTCAGAAAAATGCAATTAGCAAATAAATGCATAAAAAGTCGTTCTGACAGTGGCGTATGCGCTTCTACCTCATCGATTCTGCTATAAACTTATTGGTTCTATTTTTTCTAGGGACAGTCAAAATTTTGGGATATTGACATTTTCACAAACTTCTGTAAAAATATTCAGACCTGTGCAATCAGCAAACAAATGCATTAAATGTCGTTCTGACAATGGGGTATGCGATTCTGCATCATCCATTCTGCTATAAACTCATTGGTTCTATTTTTTCTATGGATAGTCAAAATTTTGCGATATCGAAATTTTCACGAATTACTGTAAGAATATTCAGACGAGTGCAATTAGCAAATAAATGCATTAAATTTCGTTCGGACACTGGCGAGTGCGATTCTGCATCATCCATTCTGCTATAAACTCATTGGTTCTATTTTTTCTATGGACAGTCAAAATTTTGAGATATTGACATTTTCACGCATTTTGGTAAAAATTATCAGACCTGTGCAATCAGCAAACAAATGCATTAAATGTCGTTCTGACAATGGCGTATGCGATTCTGCATCATCCATTCTGCTATAAACTCAATGGTTCTATTTTTTCTATGGACAGTCAAAATTTTGAGATATTGACATTTTCACGCATTTTGGTAAAAATTATCAGACCTGTGCAATCAGCAAACAAATGCATTAAATGTCGTTCTGACAATGGCGTATGCGATTCTGCATCATCCATTCTGCTATAAACTCAAAGGTTCTATTTTTTCTATGAACAGTCAAAATTATGGGATATATACATTTTCACGAATTTCTGTAAGAATATTCAGACGAGTGCAATTAGCAAATAAATGCATTAAATTTCGTTCGGACACTGGCGAATGCGATTCTGCATCATCCATTCTTCTATAAACTCATTGGTTTTATTTTTTCTATGGACAGTCAAAATTTTGCGATGTCGAAATTTTCACGAATTTCTGTAAAAATGTTCAGACGCGAGCAATTAGCAAACAAATACATTAAATGTCGTTCTGACAATGGCGTATGCAATTCTGCATCATTCATTCAGCTATAACCTCAGTGGTTCTATTTTTTTATGAACAGTCAGAATTTTGGGATATCGACATTTTCACGAATTTCTGTAAAAATGTTCAGACGTGTGCAATTAGCAATTATATGCTTTAACAGTCGTTCTGACAATGGCGTATGCGATTCTGCATCATTCGTTCTGCTATAACCTCATTGGTTCTATTTTTTCTATGGACAATCAAAATTTTGGAATATCGACATTTTCACGAATTTCTGTAAAAATGTTCAGACGTGTGCAATTAGCAAATAACTGTATTAAATGTTGTTCAGATAATGGCGTATGCAATTCTGCATCATTCATTCAGCTATAACCTCATTGGTTCTATTTTTTATGAACAGTCAAAATTTTGGGATAACGACCTTTTTACGAATATCTGTAAAAATGTTCAGACTTGTACAATTAGCATATAAATACACTAAAAGTCGTTCTGACAATGGCGTATGTGATTCTGCATCATTCGTTCTGCTATAAACTCATTGGTTCTCTTTTTTCTATGGACAGTCAAAATTTTGCGATATTGACATTTTCACCAATTTCTTTAAAAATATTCAGAAATATGCAACTAGCAAATAAATACATTAAAAGTCGTTCTGACAATGGCATATGCGATTCTGCATCATGCATTCTGCGATAAACTCAATGGTTCTATTTTTTCTATGGACAGTCAAAATTTTGCGATATCGACATTTTCACGAATTTCTGTAAAAATGTTTACACGTGTGCAATTAGCAAATAAATGCACTAACAGTCTTTCTGACAATGGCGTATGCGCTTCTACATTATCCATTCTTCTATAAACTCATTGGTTCTATTTTCTCTATGGACAGTCAAAATTTTGGGATATCGACATTTTTACGAATTTCTGTAAAAATGTTCACACGTGTGCAATTAGCAAATAACTGTATTAAATATCGTCCTGAAAATGGCATGTGCGATTCATTCATTTTGCAATAAACTCATTGGTTCTATTTTTTCAATGAACAGTCAAATTTTTGGGATATCGACATTTTCATGACTTTCTGTAAAAATGTTCAGACGCGTGCATTTAGGAAATAAATGGATTAAATGTCACTCTGACAATGGCGTATGCAATTCTGCATCATCCATTCTGCTATAAACTCATTGTTTCTATTTTTCTATGGACAGTCAAAATATTGCGATATCGAAATGTTCACGAATTTCTGTAAATATGTTCAGAAGATATGTGCAATTAGCAAATAAATTCGTTAAAAGTCGTTCTTACAGTGGTGTATATGCTTCTACATTGTCCTTTCTGCTATAAACTCATTGGTTCTATTTTTTCTATAAACAGTCAAATTCTTGGGATATCGACATTTTTACGAATTTCTGTAAAAATGTTCAGACGTGTACAATTAGCAAATAAATGCATTAACAGTCGTTCTGACAATGGCATATGCGATTCTGCATCATTCGTTCTGCTATAAACTCATTGGTTCTATTTTTTCTATGGACAGTCAAAATTTTGAGATATCGACATTTTCACGAATTTCTGTAAAAATGTTCAGACGTGTGCAATAAGCAAACAAATGCATTAAATGTCGTTCTGACAATGGCGTATGCAATTCTGCATCATCCATTCTGCTATACACTCATTGGTTCTATTTTTTCTATGGACAGTCAAAATTTTGAGATATCGACATTTTTACGAATTTTTGTAAAAATGTTCAGACGTGTGCAATTAGCAAATAAATGCATTAACAGTCGTTCTGACAATGGCATATGCGATTCTGCATCATCCATTCTGTTATAAACTCATTGGTTCTATTTTTTCTATGGACAGTCAAAATTTTGCGGTATCGACATTTTCACGAATTTTTGTAAAAATGTTCAGACGTGTGCAATTAGCAAACAAATGCATTAAATGTCATTCTGACAATGGGGTATGCGATTCTGCATCATGCATTCTGCTATAAACTCATTGGTTCTATTTTTTCTAGGGACAGTCAAAATTTTGGGATATTGACATTTTCACAAACTTCTGTAAAAATATTCAGACCTGTGCAATCAGCAAACAAATGCATTAAATGTCGTTCTGACAATGGGGTATGCGATTCTGCATCATCCATTCTGCTATAAACTCATTGGTTCTATTTTTTCTATGGATAGTCAAAATTTTGCGATATCGAAATTTTCACGAATTACTGTAAGAATATTCAGACGAGTGCAATTAGCAAATAAATGCATTAAATTTCGTTCGGACACTGGCGAGTGCGATTCTGCATCATCCATAGCAAATAAATGCATTAAAAGTCGTTCTGACAATGGGGTATGCGATTCAGCATCATCCATTCTTCTATAAACTCATTGGTTTTATTTTTTCTATGGACAGTCAAAATTTTGCGATGTCGAAATTTCCACGAATTCCTGTAAGAATGTTCAGACGTGTGCAACTAGCAAACAAATACATTAAAAGTCGTTCTGACAATGGCATGTGCGATTCAGCATCATTCATTCTGCTATAAACTCATTGGTTCTATTTTTTCTATGGACAGTCAAAATTTTGAGATATTGACATTTTCACGCATTTTGGTAAACATTATCAGACCTGTGCAATCAGCAATCAAATGCATTAAATGTCGTTCTTACAATGGCGTATGCATTCAGACGTGTGCAATTAGCAAACAACTGTATTAAATGTCGTTCTGACAATGACATATGCGATTCTGCATCATTCGTTCTGCTATAAACTTAATGGCTCTATTTTTTCTATGAATAGTCAAAATTATGGAATATTGACATTTTCACGAATTTCTGTAAAAATGTTCAGACGTGTGCAATCAGCAAACAAATGCATTAAATGTCGTTCTGATAATGGCGTATGCAATTCTGCATCATTTATTCTTCTATGAACTCATTTTTTCTATTTTTTCTATGGACAGTCAAAATTTTGGGATAACGACATTTTTACGAATTTCTGTAAAAATGTTCAGAAGTGTACAATTAGCAAATAAATGCATTAACAGTCGTTCTGACAATGGCATATGCGATTCTGCATCATCCATTCTGCTATAAACTCATTGGTTCTATTTTTTCTATGGACAATCAAAATTTTGGGATATCGACATTTTCACCAATTTCTGTAAAAATGATCAGAAATATGCAACTAGGAAAAAATACATTAAAAGTCATTATGACAATGGCATATGCGATTCTGCATCATGCATTCTGCTATAAACTCATTGGTTCTATTTTTTCTATAAACAGTCAAAATTTTGGGATATCGACATTTTTACGAATTTCTGTAAAAATGTTCAGACGTGTACAATTAGCAAATAAATGCATTAACAGTCGTTCTGACAATGGCATATGCGATTCTGCATCATTCGTTCTGCTATAAACTCATTGGTTCTATTTTTTCTATGGACAGTCAAAATTTTGAGATATCGACATTTTCACGAATTTCTGTAAAAATGTTCAGACGTGTGCAATAAGCAAACAAATGCATTAAATGTCGTTCTGACAATGGCGTATGCAATTCTGCATCATCCATTCTGCTATACACTCATTGGTTCTATTTTTTCTATGGACAGTCAAAATTTTGAGATATCGACATTTTTACGAATTTCTGTAAAAATGTTCAGACGTGTGCAATTAGCAAATAAATGCATTAACAGTCGTTCTGACAATGGCATATGCGATTCTGCATCATCCATTCTGTTATAAACTCATTGGTTCTATTTTTTCTATGGACAGTCAAAATTTTGCGGTATCGACATTTTCACGAATTTTTGTAAAAATGTTCAGACGTGTGCAATTAGCAAACAAATGCATTAAATGTCATTCTGACAATGGGGTATGCGATTCTGCATCATGCATTCTGCTATAAACTCATTGGTTCTATTTTTTCTATGGACAGTCAAAATTTTGGAATATCGACATTTTCACGAATTTCTGTAAAAATGTTCAGAAGTGTGCAATTAAAAAATAAATGCATTAAATGTCGTTCTTACAATGGCGCATGCGATTCTGCCTCATTCATTCTCCTATAAACTCATTGCTTCTATTTTTTCTATGAACAATCAAAATTTTGGGATATCGACATTTTCACGAATTTCTGTAAAAATGTTCAAACGTGAGCAATTAGCAAATAAATGGATTAAATGACGCTCTGATAATGGCGTATGCGATTTTGCATCCTCCATTCTGCTATAAAATTATTGGTTATATTTTTTTTTTTTCTATGGACAGTCAAAATTTTGCGATATTGAAATTTTCACGAATTTCTATAAACATGTTCAGAAAAATGCAATTAGCAAATAAATGCATAAAAAGTCGTTCTGACAGTGGCGTATGCGCTTCTACCTCATCGATTCTGCTATAAACCCATTGGTTCTATTTTTTCTAGGGACAGTCAACATTTTGGGATATTGACATTTTCACAAACTTCTGTAAAAATGTTCAGACCTGTGCAATCAGCAAACAAATACATTAAATGTCGTTCTGACAATGGGGTATGCGATTCTGCATCATCCATTCTGCTATAAACTCATTGGTTCTATTTTTTCTATGGATAGTCAAAATTTTGCGATATCGAAATTTTCACGAATTACTGTAAGAATATTCAGACGAGTGCAATTAGCAAATAAATGCATTAAATTTCGTTCGGACACTGGCGAGTGCGATTCTGCATCATCCATAGCAAATAAATGCATTAAAAGTCGTTCTGACAATGGGGTATGCGATTCAGCATCATCCATTCTTCTATAAACTCATTGGTTTTATTTTTTCTATGGACAGTCAAAATTTTGCGATGTCGAAATTTCCACGAATTTCTGTAAGAATGTTCAGACGTGTGCAACTAGCAAACAAATACATTAAAAGTCGTTCTTACAATGGCATGTGCGATTCAGCATCATTCATTCTGCTATAAACTCATTGGTTCTATTTTTTCTACGGACAGTCAAAATTTTGAGATATTGACATTTTCACGCATTTTGGTAAAAATTATCAGACCTGTGCAATCAGCAATCAAATGCATTAAATGTCGTTCTTACAATGGCGTATGCATTCAGACGTGTGCAATTAGCAAACAACTGTATTAAATGTCGTTCTGACAATGACATATGCGATTCTGCATCATTCATTCTGCTATAAACTCAATGGTTCTATTTTTTCTATGGACAGTCAAAATTTTGCGATATCGAAATTTTCACGAATTTCTGTAAAAATGTTCAGACGTGCGCAATAAGCAAATGAATGCATTAACAGTCGTTCTGGCAATGGGGTATGCGATTTTGCGTCATCCATTCTGCTATAAACTCATTGGTTCTATCTTTTCTATGGACAGACAAAATTTAGCGATATCGAAATTTTCACGAATTTCTGTAAAAATGTTCAGACGTGTGCAACTAGCAAATAACTGTATTAAATGTCGTTCTGACAGTGCCATATGCGATTCTGCATCATCCATTCTGCTATAAACTCATTGGTTCCATTTTTTCTATGGACAGTCAAAATTTGGAGACATTGACATTTTCACAAACTTCTGTAAAAATGTTCAGACGTATGCAATTAGCAAACAAATGCATTAAATGTCGTTCTGACAATGGCGTAAGCAATTCTGCATCATTCATTCTGCTATAAACTCAATGGTCCTATTGTTTCTATGGACAGTCAAAATTTTGGGATATCGACATTTTTACGAATTTCTCTAAAAATGTTCAGATGTGTGCAACTAGCAAACAAATACATTAAAAGTCGTTCTGACAGTGCCATATGCGATTCTGCATCATCCATTCTGCTATAAACTCATTGGTTCCATTTTTTCTATGGACAGTCAAAATTTTGAGATATTGACATTTTCACGAATTTCGGTAAAAATATTCAAACCTGTGCAATCAGCAAACAAATGCATTAAATGTCGTTCTGACAATGGCTTATGCATTCAGACGTGTGTAATTAGCAAATAACTGCATTAAAAGTCGTTCTGACAATGGGGTATGCGATTCTGCGTCATCCATTCTGCTATAAACTCTATGGTTGTATTTTTTCTATGGACAGTCAAAATTTTGGGATATCGACATTTTTACGAATTTCGGTAAAAATGTTCAGACGTGAGCAACTAGCAAACAAATACATTAAAAGTCATTCTGACAATGGCATATGCGATTCAGCATCATTCATTCTGCTATATACTCATTGGTTCTATTTTCTCTATGGACAGTCAAAATTTTGAGATATTGACATTTTCACGAATTTCGGTAAAAATTATCAGACCTGTGCAATCAGCAAACAAATGCATTAAATGTCGTTCTGACAATGGCTTATGCATTCAGACGTGTGTAATTAGCAAATAACTGCATTAAAAGTCGTTCTGACAATGGGGTATGCGATTCTGCGTCATCCGTTCTGCTATAAACTCAATGGTTCTATTTTTTCTATGGACAGTCAAAATTTTGGGATATCGAAATTTTCACGAATTTCTGTAAAAATGTTCAGGCGTGTGTAATTAGCAAAAAAATGCATTAAATGTCATTCTGACAATGGCGTATGCGATTCTGCATCATCCATAGCAAAAAAAAAAATGCATTAAAAGTCGTTCTGACAATGGGGTATGCGATTCTGCATCATCCATTCTGCTATAAACTCATTGGTTCTATTTTTTCTATGGACAGTCAAAATTTTGCGATATCGAAATTTTCACGAATTTCTGTAAAAATGTTCAGACGTGTGCAACTAGTAAACAAATACATTAAAAGTCGTTCTGACAATGGCATATGGTTCTATTTTTTCTATGGAGAGTCAAAATTTTGCGATATCAACATTTTTACGAATTTCTGTAAAAATGTTCAGACGTGTGCAACTAGTCTGACAATGGCATATGAGATTCAGCATCATACATTCTGCTATAAACTCATTGGTTCTATTTTTTCTATGGACAGTCAAAATTTTGAGATATTGACATTTTCACAAACTTCTGTAAAAATGTTCAGACGTGTACAATTAGCAAACAAATGCATTAAATGTCATTCTGACAATGGCGTATTCGATTCTGCATCATCCATAGCAAAAAAATGTATTAAAATTCGTTCTGACAATGGGGTATGCGATTCTGCATCATCCATTCTGCTATAAACTCATTGGTTCTATTTTTTCTATGGACAGTCAAAATTTTGCGATATCGAAATTTTCACGAATTTCTGTAAAAATGTTCAGACGTGTGCAACTAGCAAACAAATACATTAAAAGTCGTTCTGACAATGGCATATGCGATTCTGCATCATTCATTCTGCTATAAACTCAATGGTTATATTTTTCCTATGGACAGTCAAAATTTTGGGATATCGGCATTTTTACGAATTTCTGTAAAAATGTTCAGACGTGTGCAACTAGCAAACACATACATTAAAAATCGTTCTGACAATGGCGTATGCGCTTCTACATCATTCATTCTGCTATAAACTCAATGGTTCTATTTTTCTATGGACAGTCAAAATTTTGGGATATCGATATTTTTACGAATTTCTGTAAAAATGTTCAGACGTGTGCAATTAGCAAATAACTGTATTAAATGTCGTTCTGACAATGGCATATGCGATTCTGCATCATTCATTCTGCTATAAACTCATTGGTTCTATTTTTTCTATTTCTATGGACAGTCAAAATTTTGGGATATTGACATTTTCACAAACTTCTGTAAAAATATTCAGACCTGTGCAATCAGCAAACAAATGCATTAAATGTCGTTCTGACAATGGCGTTTGCGATTCTGCATCATCCATTCTGCTATAAACTCATTGGTTCTATTTTTTCTATGGACAGTCAAAATTATGGGATATTTACATTTTCACGAATTTCTGTAAGAATATTCAGACGAGTGCAATTAGTAAATAAATGCATTAAATTTCGTTCGGACACTGGCGAATGCGATTCTGCATCATCCATAGCAAATAAATGCATTGAAAGTCGTTCTGACAATGGGGTATGCGATTCTGCATCATCCATTCTGCTATAAACTCGTTGGTTCTATTTTTTCTATGGACAGTCAAAATTTTGCGATATCGAAATTTGCACGAATTTCTGTAAAAATGTTCAGACGTGTGCAACTAGCAAACAAATACATTAAAAGTCGTTCTGACAATGGCATATGCGATTCAGCATCATTCATTCTGCTATAAACTCATTGGTTCTATTTTTTCTATGGACAGTCAAAATTTTGAGATTTTGACATTTTCACAAATTTCTGTAAAAATGTTCAGACGTGTGCAATTAGCAAACAAATGCATTAAATGTCATTCTGACAATGGCGTATGCGATTCTGCATCATCCATAGAAAAAAAAATGCATTAAAAGTCGTTCTGACAATGGGGTATGCGATTCTGAATCATCCATTCTGCTATAAACTCATTGGTTCTATTTTTTCTATGGACAGTCAAAATTTTGCGATATCGAAATTTTCACGAATTTCTGTAAAAATGTTCAGACGTGTGCAATTAGCAAATAACTGCATTAAAAGTCGTTCTGACAATGGGGTAACTCATTGGTTCTATTTTGTCTATGGACAGTCAAAATTTTGCAATATCAAAATTTTCACGAATTTCTGTAAAAATGTTCAGACGTGTGCAATTAGCAAATAACTGTATTAAATGCCGTTCTGACAATAGCATATGCGATTCTGCATCATCCATTCTGTAATAAACTCTATGGTTCTATTTTTTCTATGGAGAGTCAAAATTTTGGGATATCGACATTTTTACGAATTTCTGTAAAAATGTTCAGACGTGTGCAATTAGCAAATAACTGTATTAAATGTCGTTCTGACAATGGCATATGCGATTCAGCATCATTCATTCTGCTATAAACTCATTGGTTCTATTTTTTCTATGGACAGTCAAAATTTTGGGATGTCGACATTTTCACAAACTTCTGTAAAAATGTTCAGACGTGTGCAATTAGCAAACAAATGCATTAAATGTCATTCTGACAATGGCGTATGCGATTCTGCATCTTCCATAGCAAAAAATGCATTAAATGTCGTTCTGACAATGGCATATGCGATTCTGCATCATTCATTCTGCTATAAACTCAATGGTTCTATTTTTTCTATGGACAGTCAAAATTTTGGGATATCGACATTTTTACGAATTTCTGTAAAAATGTTCAGACGTGTGCTACTAGCAAACAAATACATTAAAAGTCGTTCTGACAATGGCATATGCGATTCAGCATCATTCATTCTGCTATAAACTCATTGGTTCTATTTTTTCTATGGACAGTCAAAATTTTGAGATGTTGACATTTTCACGAATTTCGGTAAAAATTATCAGACCTGGGCAATCAGCAAACAATTGCATTAAATGTCGTTCTGACAATGGCGTATGCATTCAGACGTGTGCAATTAGCAAATAACTGTATTAAATGTCGTTCTGACAATGGCATATGCGATTCTGCATCATTCATTCTGCTATAAACTCAATGGTTCTATTTTTTCTACGGACAGTCAAAATTTTGGGATATCGACATTTTTACGAATTTCTGTAAAAATGTTCAGACGTGTGCAACTAGCAAACAAATACATTAAAAGTCGTTCTGACAATGGCATATGCGATTCAGCATCATTCATTCTGCTATAAACTCATTGGTTCTATTTTTTCTATGGACAGTCAAAATTTTGAGATATTGACATTTTCACGAATTTCGGTAAAAATTATCAGACCTGTGCAATCAGCAAACAATTGCATTAAATGTCGTTCTGACAATGACGTATGCATTCAGACGTGTGCAATTAGCAAATAACTGTATTAAATGTCGTTCTGACAATGGCATATGCGATTCTGCATCATTCATTCTGCTATAAACTCAATGGTTCTATTTTTTCTGTGGACAGTCAAAATTTTGCGATATCGAAATTTTCACGAATTTCTGTAAAAATGTTCAGACGTGTGCAATTAGCAAACAAATGCATTAAATGTCATTCTGACAATGGCGTATGCGATTCTGCATCATCCATAGCAAAAAAATGCATTAAAAGTCGTTCTGACAATGGGGTATGCGATTCTGCTATAAACTCATTGGTTCTATTTTTTCTATGGACAGTCAAAATTTTGCGATATCGAAATTTTCACGAATTTCTGTAAAAATGTTCAGACGTGTGCAATTAGCAAATAACTGTATTAAATGCCGTTCTGACAATGGCATATGCGACTCTGCATCATCCATTCTGTAATAAACTCTATGGTTCTATTTTTTCTATGCAGAGTCAAAATTTTGGGGTATCGACATTTTTACGAATTTCTGTAAAAATGTTCAGACGTGTGCAACTAGCAAACACATAAATTAAAGTCGTTCTGACAATGGCGTATGCGCTTCTACATAATCCATTCTGCTATAAACTCATTGGTTCTATTTTTTCTATTGACAGTCAAAATTTTGGGATATCGACATTTTTACGAATTTCTGTAAAAATGTTCAGACGTGTGCAATTAGCAAATAACTGTATTAAATGCCGTTCTGACAATGGCATATGCGATTCTGCATCATTCATTCTGTAATAAACTCTATGGTTCTATTTTTTCTATGGAGAGTCAAAATTTTGGGGTATCGACATTTTTACGAATTTCTGTAAAAATGTTCAGACGTGTGCAACTAGCCAACACATACATTAAAAGTCGTTCTGACAATGCCGTATGCGCTTCTACATAATCCATTCTGCTATAAACTCATTGGTTATATTTTTTCTATTGACAGTCAAAATTTTGGGATATCGACATTTTTACGAATTTCTGTACAAATGTTCAGACGTGTGCAATTAGCAAATAACTGTATTAAATGTCGTTCTGACAATGGCATATGCGATTCTGCATCATTCATTCAGCTATAAACTCATTGGTTCTATTTTTTCTATTGACAGTCAAAATTTTGAGATATTGACATTTTCACGAATTTCGGTAAAAATTATGAGACCTGTCCAATCAGCAAACAAATGCATTAAATGTCGTTCTGACAATGGCGTATGCATTCAGACGTGTACAATTAGCAAATAACTGTATTAAATGTCGTTCTGACAATGACATATGCGATTCTGCATCATTCATTCTGCTATAAACTCAATGGTTCTATTTTTTCTATGGACAGTCAAAATTTTGGGATATCGACATTTTTACGAATTTCTGTAAAAATGTTCAGACGTGTGCAACTAGCAAACAAATACATTAAAAGTCGTTCTGACAATGGCAGATGCGATTCAGCATCATTCATTCTGCTATAAACTCATTGGTTCTATTATTTATCTGTGGACAGTAAAAAATTTGAGATATTGACATTTTCACGCATTTCGGTAAAAATTATCAGACCTATGCAATCAGCAAACAAATGCATTAAATGTCGTTCTGACAATGGCGTATGCATTCAGACGTGTGCAATTAGCAAATAACTGTATTAAATGTCGTTCTGACAATGACATATGCGATTCTGCATCATTCATTCTGCTATAAACTCAATGGTTCTATTTTTTCTATGGACAGTCAAAATTTTGGGATATCGACATTTTTACGAATTTCTGTAAAAATGTTCAGACGTGTGCAACTAGCAAACAAATACATTAAAAGTCGTTCTGACAATGGCATATGCGATTCAGCATCATTCATTCTGCTATAAACTCATTGGTTCTATTTTTTTATATGGACAGTAAGAAATTTGAGATATTAACATTTTCACGAATTTCGGCAAAAATATTCAGACCTGTGCAATTAGCACAGTATGCATTCAATGGCAATGGCGTATGCATTCAGACGTGTGCAATTAGCAAATAACTACATTAAAAGTCATTCTGACAATGGGGTATGCGATTCTGCATCATCCATTCTGTTATAAACTCATTGGTTCTATTTTTTCTATGGACAGTCAAAATTTTGCGATATCGAAATTTTCACGAATTTCTGTAAAAATGTTCAGACGTGTGCATTCAGCAAACAAATGCCTTAAATGTCGTTCTGACAATGGCTTATGCATTCAGACGTGTGCAATTAGCAAATGACTGCTTTAAAGGTCGTTCTGACAATGGGGTATGCGATTCTGCGTCATCCATTCTGCTATAAACTCATTGGTTCTATCTTTTCTATGGACAGTCAAAATTTTGCGATATCGAAATTTTCACGAATTTTTGTAAAAATGTTCAGACGTGTGCAATTAGCAAATAACTGTATTAAATGCCGTTCTGACAATGGCATATGCGATTCTGCATCATCCATTCTGTAATAAACTCTATGGTTCTATTTTTTCTATGGAGAGCCAAAATTTTGGGATATCGACATTTTTACGAATTTCTGTAAAAATGTTCAGACGTGTGCAACTAGCAAACAAATACATTAAAAGTCGTTCTGACAATGGCGTATGCGATTCTGCATCATTCATTCTGCTATAAACTCAATGGTTCTATTTTTTCTATGGACAGTCAACATTTTGGGATATCGAAATTTTCACGAATTTCTGTAAAAATTCGACGTGTGCAATTAGCAAATAACTGTATTAAATGTCGTTCTGACAATGGCGTATGCATTCAGACGTGTGCAATTAGCAAATAACTGTATTAAATGTCGTTCTGACAATGACATATGCGATTCTGCATCATTCATTCTGCTATAAACTCAATGGTTCTATTTTTTCTATGGACAGTCAAAATTTTGGGATATCGAAATTTTCACGAATTTCTGTAAAAATTCGACGTGTGCTATTAGCAAATAACTGTATTAAATGTCGTTCTGACAATGGCATATGCGATTCTGCATCATCCATTCTGCTATAAACTCATTGGTTCCATTTTTTCTATGGACAGTCAAAATTTGGAGATATTGACATTTTCACAAACTTCTGTAAAAATGTTCAGACGTGTGCAACTAGCAAACAAATACATTAAAAGTCGTTCTGACAATGGCGTATGCGATTCAGCATCATTCATTCTGCTATAAACTAATTGGTTCTATTTTTTCTATGGACAGTCAAAATTTTGAGATATTGACATTTTCACGAATTTCGGTAAAAATATTCAGACTTCTGACAATGGCTTATGCATTCAGACGTGTGCAATTAGCAAATAACTGCATTAAAAGTCGTTCTGACAATGGGGTATGCGATTCTGCATCATCCATTCTGTTATAAACTCATTGGTTCTATATTTTCTATGGACAGTCAAAATTTTGAGATATCGAAATTTTCACGAATTTCTGTAAAAATGTTCAGACGTGTGCAATTAGCAAATAACCGTATTAAATGCCGTTCTGACAATGGCATATGCGATTCTTCGTCATCCATTCTGTAATAAACTCTATTTTTTCTATGGAGAGCCAAAATTTTGGGATATCGACATTTTTACGAATTTCTGTAAAAATGTTCAGACGTGTGCAACTAGCAAACAAATACATTAAAAGTCGTTCTGACAATGGCATATGCGATTCAGCATCATTCATTCTGCTATAAACTCATTGGTTCTATTTTTTCTATGGACAGTCAAAATTTTGAGATATTGACATTTTCACAAACTTCTGTAAAAATGTTCAGAAGTGTGCAATTAGCAAACAAATGCATTAAATGTCATTCTGACAATGGCGTATGCGATTCTGCATCATCCATAGCAAAAAATGCATTAAAAGTCGTTCTGACAATGGGGTATGCGATTCTGCATCATCCATTCTGCTATAAACTCATTGGTTCTATTTTTTCTATGGACAGTCAAAATTTTGCGATATCGAAATTTTCACGAATTTCTGTAAAAATGTTCAGACGTGTGCAACTAGCAAAAAAATACATTAAAAGTCGTTCTGACAATGGCATATGCGGTTCAGCATCATTCATTCTGCTATAAACTCATTGGTTCTATTTTTTCTATGGACAGTCAAAATTTTGAGATATTGACATTTTCACGAATTTCTTTAAAAATGTTCAGAAATATGCAACTAGCAAATAAATACATTAAAAGTCGTTCTGACAATGGCATATGCTATTCTGCATCATTCATTCTGCTATAAACTCAATGGTTCTATTTTTTCTATGGACAGTCAAAATTTTGCGATATCGACATTTTCACGAATTACTGTAAAAATGTTTAGACGTGTGCAATTAGCAAATAAATGCATTAACAGTCTTTCTGACAGTGGCGTATGCGCTTCTACATTATCCATTCTGCTATAAACTCAATGGTTCTATTTTTTCTATGGACAGTCAAAATTTTGCGATATCGACATTTCCACGAATTTCTGTAATAATGTTTAGACGTGTGCAATTAGAAAATAAATGCATTAACAGTCTTTCTGACAATGGCGTATGCGCTTCTACATTATCCATTCTGCTATAAACTCAATGGTTCTATTTTTTCTATGAACAGTCAAAATTTTGCGATATCGACATTTTCATGAATTTCTGTAAAAATGTTTAGACGTGTGCAATTAGCAAATAAATGCATTAACAGTCTTTCTGACAATGGCGTATGCGATTCTGCATCATCCATTCTGCTATAATCTCATTGGTTCTATTTTTTCTATGGACAGTCAAAATTTTGCGATATCGAAATTTTCATGAATTTCTGTAAAAATGTTCAGACGTGTGCAACTAGCAAACAAATACATTAAAAGTCGTTCTGACAATGGCATATGCGATTCAGCATCATTCATTCTGCTATAAACTCATTGGTTCTATTTTTTCTGTGGACAGTCAAAATTTTGAGATATTGACATTTTCACGCATTTCGGTAAAAATTATCAGACCTGTGCAATCAGCAAACAAATGCATTAAATGTCGTTCTGACAATGGCGTATGCATTCAGACGTGTGCAATTAGCAAATAACTGTAATAAATGTCGTTCTGACAATGACATATGCGATTCTGCATCATTCATTCTGCTATAAACTCAATGGTTCTATTTTTTCTATGGACAGTCATAATTTTGGGATATCGACATTTTTACGAATTTCTGTAAAAATGTTCAGACGTGTGCAACTAGCAAACAAATACATTAAAAGTCGTTCTGACAATGGCATATGCGATTCAGCAGCATTCATTCTGCCGTAAACTCATTGGTTCTATTTTTTCTATGGACAGTCAAAATTTTGAGATATTGACATTTTCACGCATTTCGGTAAAAATTATCAGACCTGTGCAATCAGCAAACAAATCCATTAAATGTCGTTCTGACAATGGCGTATGCATTCAGACGTGTGCAATTAGCAAATAACTGTAATAAATGTCGTTCTGACAATGACATATGCGATTCTGCATCATTCATTCTGCTATAAACTCAATGGTTCTATTTTTTCTATGGACAGTCATAATTTTGGGATATCGACATTTTTACGAATTTCTGTAAAAATGTTCAGACGTGTGCAACTAGCAAACAAATACATTAAAAGTCGTTCTGACAATGGCATATGCGATTCAGCATCATTCATTCTGCTATAAACTCATTGGTTCTATTTTTTTTCTATGGACAGTAAAAAATTTGAGATATTGACATGTTCACGAATTTCGGTAAAAATATTCAGACCCATGCAATTAGCAAACAAATGCATTAAATGTCGTTCTGACAATGGCGTATGCATTCAGACGTGTGCAATTAGCAAATAACTACATTAAAAGTCGTTCTGACAGTGGGGTAACTCATTGGTTCTATTTTTTTCTATGGACAGTCAAAATTTTGCGATATCGAAATTTTCACGAATTTCTGTAAAAATGTTCAGACGTGTGCAATTAGCAAATAACTGTATTAAATGCCGTTCTGACAATAGCATATGCGATTCTGCATCATCCATTCTGTAATAAACTCTATGGTTCTATTTTTTCTATGGAGAGTCAAAATTTTGGGATATCGACATTTTTACGAATTTCTGTAAAAATGTTCAGACGTGTGCAATTAGCAAATAACTGTATTAAATGTCGTTCTGACAATGGCATATGCGATTCAGCATCATTCATTCTTCTATAAACTCATTGGTTCTATTTCTTCTATGGACAGTCAAAATTTTGAGATATTGACATTTTCACAAACTTCTGTAAAAATGTTCAGACGTGTGCAATTAGCAAACAAATGCATTAAATGTCATTCTGACAATGGCGTATGCGATTCTGCATCTTCCATAGCAAAAAATGCATTAAATGTCGTTCTGACAATGGCATATGCGATTCTGCATCATTCATTCTGCTATAAACTCAATGGTTCTATTTTTTCTATGGACAGTCAAAATTTTGGGATATCGACATTTTTACGAATTTCTGTAAAAATGTTCAGACGTGTGCAACTAGCAATCAAATACATTAAAAGTCGTTCTGACAATGGCATATGCGATTCAGCATCATTCATTCTGCTATAAACTCATTGGTTCTATTTTTTCTATGGACAGTCAAAATTTTGAGATATTGACATTTTCACGAATTTCGGTAAAAATTATCAGACCTGTGCAATCAGCAAACAATTGCATTAAATGTCGTTCTGACAATGGCGTATGCATTCAGACGTGTGCAATTAGCAAATAACTGTATTAAATATCGTTCTGACAATGGCATATGCGATTCTGCATCATTCATTCTGCTATAAACTCAATGGTTCTATTTTTTCTATGGACAGTCAAAATTTTGCGATATCGAAATTTTCACGAATTTCTGTAAAAATGTTCAGACGTGTGCAATTAGCAAACAAATGCATTAAATGTCATTCTGACAATGGCGTATGCGATTCTGCATCATCCATAGCAAAAAAATGCATTAAAAGTCGTTCTGACAATGGGGTATGCGATTCTGCATCATCCATTCTGCTATAAACTCATTGGTTCTATTTTTTCTATGGACAATCAAAATTTGGCGATATCGAAATTTTCATGAATTTCTGTAAAAATGTTCAGACGTGTGCAATTAGCAAATAACTGTATTAAATGCCGTTCAGACAATGGCATATGCGATTCTGCGTCATCCATTCTGTAATAAACTCTATGGTTCTATTTTTTCTATGCAGAGTCAAAATTGTGGGGTATCGACATTTTTACGAATTTCTGTAATAATATTCATACGTGTGCAACTAGCAAACACATAAATTAAAAGTCGTTCTGACAATGGCGTATGCGCTTCTACATAATCCATTTTTACGAATTTCTGTAAAAATGTTCAGACGTGTGCAATTAGCAAATAACTGTATTAAATGCAGTTCTGAAAATGGCATATGCGATTCTGCATCATCCATTCTGTAATAAACTCTATGGTTCTATTTTTTCTATGGAGAGTCAAAATTTTGGGGTATCGACATTTTTACGATTTTCTGTAAAAATGTTCAGACGTGTGCAACTAGCAAACACATACATTAAAAGTCGTTCTGACAATGGCGTATGCGCTTCTACATAATCCATTTTTACGAATTTCTGTAAAAATGTTCAGACCTGTGCAATTAGCAAATAACTGCATTAAATGCCGTTCTGACAATGGCATATGCGATTCTGCATCATCCATTCTGTAATAAACTCTATGGTTGTATTTTTTCTATTGACAGTCAAAATTTTGGGATATCGACATTTTTACGAATTTCTGTAAAAATGTTCAGACGTGTGCAATTAGCAAATAACTGTATTAAATGTCGTTCTGACAATGGCATATGCATTTCTGCATCATTCATTCTGCTATAAACTCATTGGTTCTATTTTTTTTATTGACAGTCAAAATTTTGAGATATTGACATTTTCTATGGACAGTCAAAATTTTGGGATATTGACATTTTCACAAACTTCTGTAAAAATATTCAGACCTGTGCAATCAGCAAATAAATGCATTAGCAGTCGTTCTGGCAATGGGGTATGCGATTCTGCGTCATTCATTCTGCTATAAACTCATTGGTTCTATTTTTTCTATGGACAGTCAAAATTTTGCGATATCGAAATTTGCACGAATTTCTGTAAAAATGTTCAGACGTGTGCAACTAGCAAACAAATACATTAAAAGTCGTTCTGACAATGGCATATGCGATTCAGCATCATTCATTCTGCTATAAACTCATTGGTTCTATTTTTTCTATGGACAGTAAAAAATTTGAGATATTGACATTTTCACGAATTTCGGTAAAAATATTCAGACCTGTGCAATTAGCAAACAAATGCATTAAATGTCGTTCTGACAATGGCGTATGCATTCAGACGTGTGCAATTAGCAAATAACTACATTCAAAGTCGTTCTGACATTGGGGTATGCGATTCTGCATCATCCATTCTGTTATAAACTCATTGGTTCTATTTTTTCTATGGACAGTCAAAATTTTGAGATATTGACATTTTCACGCATTTCGGTAAAAATTATCAGACCTGTGCAATCAGCAAACAAATGCATTAAATGTCGTTCTGACAATGGCGTATGCATTCAGACGTGTGCAATTAGCAAATAACTGTATTAAATGTCGTTCTGACAATTCGATTCTGCATCATTCATTCTGCTATAAACTCAATGGTTCTATTTTTTCTATGGACAGTCAAAATTTTGGGATATCGACATTTTTACGAATTTCTGTAAAAATGTTCAGACGTGTGCAACTAGCAAACAAATACATTAAAAGTCGTTCTGACAATGGCATTTGCGATTCAGCATCATTCATTCTGCTATAAACTCATTGGTTCTATTTTTTTCTATGGACAGTAAGAAATTTGAGATATTAACATTTTCAAGAATTTCGGTAAAAATATTCAGACCTGTGCAATTAGCACAGTATGCATTCAATGGCAATGGCGTATGCATTCAGACGTGTGCAATTAGCAAATAACTACATTAAAAGTCATTCTGACAATGGGGTATGCGATTCTGCATCATCCATTCTGTTATAAACTCATTGGTTCTATTTTTTCTATGGACACTCAAAATTTTGCGATATCGAAATTTTCACGAATTTCTGTAAAAATTCGACGTGTGCAATTAGCAAATAACTGTATTAAATGTCGTTCTGACAATGGCATATGCGATTCTGCATCATCCATTCTGCTATAAACTCATTGGTTCCATTTTTTCTATGGACAGTCAAAAATTGGAAATATTGACATTTTCACAAACTTCTGTAAAAATGTTCAGACGTGTGCAACTAGCAAACAAATACATTAAAAGTCGTTCTGACAATGGCGTATGCGATTCAGCATCATTCATTCTGCTATAAACTCATTGGTTCTACTTTTTCTATGGACAGTCAAAATTTTGAGATATTGACATTTTCACGAATTTCGGTAAAAATATTCAGACTTCTGACAATGGCTTATGCATTCAGACGTGTGCAATTAGCAAATAACTGCATTAAAAGTCGTTCTGACAATGGGGTATGCGATTCTGCTTCATTCATTCTGTTATAAACTCATTGGTTCTATTTTTTCTATGGACAGTCAAAATTTTGAGATATTGACATTTTCACGAATTTCGGTAAAAATATTCAGACCTGTGCAATCAGCAAACAAATGCATTAAATGTCGTTCTGACAATGGCTTATGCATTCAGATGTGTGCAATTAGCAAATAACTGCATTAAAAGTCGTTCTGACAATGGCATATGCGATTCTGCATCATCCATTCTGTAATAAACTCTATGGTTCTATTTTTTCTGTAAAAATGTTCAGACGTGTGCAATTAGCAAATAACTGTATTAAATGTCGTTCTGACAATGGCATATGCGATTCTGCATCATTCATTCTGCTATAAACTCAATGGTTCTATTTTTTCTATGGACAGTCAAAATTTTGGGATATCGACATTTTTACGAATTTCTGTAAAAATGTTCAGACGTGTGCAACTAGCAAACAAATACATTAAAAGTCGTTCTGACAATGGCATATGCGATTCAGCATCATTCATTCTGCTATAAACTCATTGGTTCTATTTTTTCTATGGACAGTCAAAATTTTGAGATATTGACATTTTCACGAATTTCGGTAAAAATTATCAGACCTGTGCAATCAGCAAACAATTGCATTAAATGTCGTTCTGACAATGGCGTATGCATTCAGACGTGTGCAATTAGCAAATAACTGTATTAAATATCGTTCTGACAATGGCATATGCGATTCTGCATCATTCATTCTGCTATAAACTCAATGGTTCTATTTTTTCTATGGACAGTCAAAATTTTGCGATATCGAAATTTTCACGAATTTCTGTAAAAATGTTCAGACGTGTGCAATTAGCAAACAAATGCATTAAATGTCATTCTGACAATGGCGTATGCGATTCTGCATCATCCATAGCAAAAATATGCATTAAAAGTCGTTCTGACAATGGGGTATGCGATTCTGCATCATCCATTCTGCTATAAACTCATTGGTTCTATTTTTTCTATGGACAATCAAAATTTGGCGATATCGAAATTTTCACGAATTTCTGTAAAAATGTTCAGACGTGTGCAATTAGCAAATAACTGTATTAAATGCCGTTCTGACAATGGCATCCATTCTGTAATAAACTCTATGGTTCTATTTTTTCTATGGAGAGTCAAAATTGTGGGGTATCGACATTTTTACGAATTTCTGTAATAATGTTCATACGTGTGCAACTAGCAAACACATAAATTAAAAGTCGTTCTGACAATGGCTTATGCGCTTCTACATAATCCATTTTTACGAATTTCTGTAAAAATGTTCAGACGTGTGCAATTAGCAAATAACTGTATTAAATGCAGTTCTGACAATGGCATATGCGATTCTGCATCATCCATTCTGTAATAAACTCTATGGTTCTATTTTTTCTATGGAGAGTCAAAATTTTGGGGTATCGACATTTTTACGATTTTCTGTAAAAATGTTCAGACGTGTGCAACTAGCAAACACATACATTAAAAGTCGTTCTGACAATGGCGTATGCGCTTCTACATAATCCATTTTTACGAATTTCTGTAAAAATGTTCAGACGTGTGCAATTAGCAAATAACTGTATTAAATGCCGTTCTGACAATGGCATATGCGATTCTGCATCATCCATTCTGTAATAAACTCTATGGTTGTATTTTTTCTATTGACAGTCAAAATTTTGGGATATCGACATTTTTACGAATTTCTGTAAAAATGTTCAGACGTGTGCAATTAGCAAATAACTGTATTAAATGTCGTTCTGACAATGGCATATGCATTTCTGCATCATTCATTCTGCTATAAACTCATTGGTTCTATTTTTTTTATTGACAGTCAAAATTTTGAGATATTGACATTTTCTATGGACAGTCAAAATTTTGGGATATTGACATTTTCACAAACTTCTGTAAAAATATTCAGACCTGTGCAATCAGCAAATAAATGCATTAGCAGTCGTTCTGGCAATGGGGTATGCGATTCTGCGTCATTCATTCTGCTATAAACTCATTGGTTCTATTTTTTCTATGGACAGTCAAAATTTTGCGATATCGAAATTTGCACGAATTTCTGTAAAAATGTTCAGACGTGTGCAACTAGCAAACAAATACATTAAAAGTCGTTCTGACAATGGCATATGCGATTCAGCATCATTCATTCTGCTATAAACTCATTGGTTCTATTTTTTCTATGGACAGTAAAAAATTTGAGATATTGACATTTTCACAAATTTCTGTAAAAATATTCAGACCTGTGCAATTAGCAAACAAATGCATTAAATGTCGTTCTGACAATGGCGTATGCATTCAGACGTGTGCAATTAGCAAATAACTGTATTAAATGTCGTTCTGACAATTCGATTCTGCATCATTCATTCTGCTATAAACTCAATGGTTCTATTTTTTCTATGGACAGTCAAAATTTTGGGATATCGACATTTTTACGAATTTCTGTAAAAATGTTCAGACGTGTGCAACTAGCAAACAAATACATTAAAAGTCGTTCTGACAATGGCATATGCGATTCAGCATCATTCATTCTGCTATAAACTCATTGGTTCTATTTTTTTCTATGGACAGTAAGAAATTTGAGATATTAACATTTTCAAGAATTTCGGTAAAAATATTCAGACCTGTGCAATTAGCACAGTATGCATTCAATGGCAATGGCGTATGCATTCAGACGTGTGCAATTAGCAAATAACTACATTAAAAGTCATTCTGACAATAGGGTATGCGATTCTGCATCATCCATTCTGTTATAAACTCATTGGTTCTATTTTTTCTATGGACACTCAAAATTTTGCGATATCGAAATTTTCACGAATTTCTGTAAAAATTCGACGTGTGCAATTAGCAAATAACTGTATTAAATGTCGTTCTGACAATGGCATATGCGATTCTGCATCATCCATTCTGCTATAAACTCATTGGTTCCATTTCTTCTATGGACAGTCAAAAATTGGAAATATTGACATTTTCACAAACTTCTGTAAAAATGTTCAGACGTGTGCAACTAGCAAACAAATACATTAAAAGTCGTTCTGACAATGGCGTATGCGATTCAGCATCATTCATTCTGCTATAAACTCATTGGTTCTACTTTTTCTATGGACAGTCAAAATTTTGAGATATTGACATTTTCACGAATTTCGGTAAAAATATTCAGACCTGTGCAATCAGCAAACAAATGCATTAAATGTCGTTCTGACAATGGCTTATGCATTCAGATGTGTGCAATTAGCAAATAACTGCATTAAAAGTCGTTCTGACAATGGCATATGCGATTCTGCATCATCCATTCTGTAATAAACTCTATGGTTCTATTTTTTCTAGGGAGAGCCAAAATTTTGGGATATCGACATTTTTACGAATTTCTGTAAAAATGTTCAGACGTGTGCAACTAGCAAACAAATACATTAAAAGTCGTTCTGACAATGGCATATGCGATTCAGCATCATTCATTCTGCTATAAACTCATTGGTTCTATTTTTTCTATGGACAGTCAAAATTTTGAGATATTGACATTTTCACAAACTTCTGTAAAAATGTTCAGACGTGTGCAACTAGCAAATAACTGTATTAAATGCCGTTCTGACAATGGCATATGCGATTCAGCATCATTCATTCTGCTATAAACTCATTGGTTCTATTTTTTCTATGGACAGTCAAAATTTTGAGATATTGACATTTTCACGAATTTCGGTAAAAATTATCAGACCTGTGCAATCAGCAAACAACTGCATTAAATGTCGTTCTGACAATGGCGTATGCATTCAGACGTGTGCAATTAGCAAATAACTGTATTAAATGTCGTTCTGACAATGGCATATGTTATTCTGCATCATTCATTCTGCTATAAACTCAATGGTTCTATTTTTTCTATGGACAGTCAAAATTTTGCGATATCGAAATTTTCACGAATTTCTGTAAAAATGTTCAGACGTGAGCAATTAGCAAACAAATGCATTAAATGTCGTTCTGACAATGGCAAATGCGATTCTGCATCATCCATAGCAAAAAAATGCATTAAAAGTCGTTCTGACAATGGGGTATGCGCTTCTACATTATCCATTCTGCTATAAACTCAATGGTTCTATTTTTTCTATGGACAGTCAAAATTTTGCGATATCGACATTTTCACGAATTTCTGTAAAAATGTTCAGACGTGAGCAATTAGCAAACAAATGCATTAAATGTCGTTCTGACAATGGCAAATGCGATTCTGCATCATCCATAGCAAAAAAATGCATTAAAAGTCGTTCTGACAATGGGGTATGCGCTTCTACATTATCCATTCTGCTATAAACTCTATGGTTCTATTTTTTCTATGGAGAGCCAAAATTTTGGTATATCGACATTTTTACGAATTTCTGTAAAAATGTTCAGGCGTGTGCAACTAGCAAACAAATACATTAAAAGTCGTTCTGAAAATGGCATATGCGATTCAGCATCATTCATTCTGCTATAAACTCATTGGTTCTATTTTTTCGATGGACAGTCAAAATTTTGAGATATTGACATTTTCACAAACTTCTGTAAAAATGTTCAGACGTGTGCAATTAGCAAACAAATGCATTAAATGTCATTCTGACAATGGCGTATGCGATTCTGCATCATCCATAGCAAAAAATGCATTAAAAGTCGTTCTGACAATGGGGTATGCGATTCTGCATCATCCATTCTGCTATAAACTCATTGGTTCTATTTTTTCTATGGACAGTGAAAATTTTGCGATATCGAAATTTTCACGAATTTCTGTAAAAATGTTTAGACGTGTGCAACTAGCAAATAACTGTATTAAATGCCGTTCTGACAATGGCATATGCGATTCAGCATCATTCATTCTGCTATAAACTCATTGGTTCTATTTTTTCTATGGACAGTCAAAATTTTGAGATATTGACATTTTCACGAATTTCGGTAAAAATTATCAGACCTGTGCAATCAGCAAACAAATGCATTAAATTTCGTTCTGATAATGGCGTATGCATTCAGACGTGTGCAATTAGCAAATAACTGTATTAAATGTCGTTCTGACAATGGCATATGCGATTCAGCATCATTCATTCTGCTATAAACTCATTGGTTCTATTTTTTCTATGGACAGTCAAAATTTTGAGATAATGACATTTTCACGAATTTCGGTAAAAATTATCAGACCTGTGCAATCAGCAAACAATTGCATTAAATGTCGTTCTGACAATGGCGTATGCATTCAGACGTGTGCAATTAGCAAATAACTGTATTAAATGTCGTTCTGACAATGGCTATAAACTCATTGGTTCTATTTTTTCTATGGACAGTCAAAATTTTGAGATATTGACATTTTCACGAATTTCGGTAAAAATTATCAGACCTGTGCAATCAGCAAACAATTGCATTAAATGTCGTTCTGACAATTGCGTTTGCATTCAGACGTGTGCAATTAGCAAATAACTGTATTAAATGTCGTTCTGACAATGGCATATGTGATTCTGCATCATTCATTCTGCTATAAACTCAATGGTTCTATTTTTTCTATGGACAGTCAAAATTTTGCGATATCGAAATTTTCACGAATTTCTGTAAAAATGTTCAGACGTGAGCAATTAGCAAACAAATGCATTAAATGTCGTTCTGACAATGGCAAATGCGATTCTGCATCATCCATAGCAAAAAAATGCATTAAAAGTCGTTCTGACAATGGGGTATGCGCTTCTACATTATCCATTCTGCTATAAACTCAATGGTTCTATTTTTTCTATGGACAGTCAAAATTTTGCGATATCGACATTTTCACGAATTTCTGTAAAAATGTTCAGACGTGAGCAATTAGCAAACAAATGCATTAAATGTCGTTCTGACAATGGCAAATGCGATTCTGCATCATCCATTCTGCTATAAACTCATTGGTTCTCTTTTTTCTAAGGACAGTCAAAATTTTGCGATATTGAAATTTTCACCAATTTCTTTAAAAATGTTCAGAAATATGCAACTAGCAAATAAATACATTAAAAGTCGTTCTGACAATGGCATATGCTATTCTGCATCATTCATTCTGCTATAAACTCAATGGTTCTATTTTTTCTATGGACAGTCAAAATTTTGCGATATCGACATTTTCACGAATTTCTGTAAAAATGTTTAGACGTGTGCAATTAGAAAATAAATGCATTAACAGTCTTTCTGACAATAGCGTATGCGCTTCTACATTATCCATTCTGCTATAAACTCAATGGTTCTATTTTTTCTAAGAAGAGTCAAAATTTTGCGATATCGACATTTTCATGAATTTCTGTAAAAATGTTTAGACGTGTGCAATTAGCAAATAAATGCATTAACAGTCTTTCTGACAATGGCGTATGCGATTCTGCATCATCCATTCTGCTATAATCTCATTGGTTTTTTTTTCTATGGACAGTCAAAATTTTGCGATATCGAAATTTTCACGAATTTCTGTAAAAATGTTCAGACGTGTGCAATTAGCAAATAAATGCATTAACAGTCTTTCTGACAATGGCGTATGCGCTTCTACATTATCCATTCTGCTATAAACTCAATGGTTCTATTTTTTCTATGGACAGTCAAAATTTTGCGATATCGACATTTTCACGAATTTTTGTAAAAATGTTTAGACGTGTGCAATTAGAAAATAAATGCATTAACAGTCTTTCTGACAATAGCGTATGCGCTTCTACATTATCCATTCTGCTATAAACTCATTGGTTCTATTTTTTATTAAATGCATTAAATGTCGTTCTGACAATGGCGTATGCATTCAGACGTGTGCAATTAGCAAATAACTGTAATAAATGTCGTTCTGACAATGACATATGCGATTCTGCATCATTCATTCTGCTATAAACTCAATGGTTCTATTTTTTCTATGGACAGTCATAATTTTGGGATATCGACATTTTTACGAATTTCTGTAAAAATGTTCAGACGTGTGCAACTAGCAAACAAATACATTAAAAGTCGTTCTGACAATGGCATATGCGATTCAGCATCATTCATTCTGCTATAAACTCATTGGTTCTATTTTTTCTATGGACAGTCAAAATTTTGCGATATCGAAATTTTCACGAATTTCTGTAAAAATGTTCAGACGTGTGCAATTAGCAAACAACTGTATTAAATGCCGTTCTGACAATAGCATATGCGATTCTGCATCATCCATTCTGTAATAAAATCTATGGTTCTATTTTTTCTATGGAGAGTCAAAATTTTGGGGTATCGACATTTTTACGAATTTCTGTAAAAAAACTCATTGCTATAAACTCATTGGTTCTATTATTTTTCTATGGACAGTAAAAAATTTGAGATATTGACATTTTCACGAATTTCGGTAAAAATATTCAGACCTGTGCAATTAGCAAACAAATGTATTAAATGTCGTTCTGACAATGGCGTATGCATTCAGACGTGTGCAATTAGCAAATAACTGTATTAAATGTCGTTCTGACAATGGCATATGCGATTCTGCATCATTCATTCTGCTATAAACTCAATGTTTCTATTTTTTCTATGGACAGTCAAAATTTTGCGATATCGAAATTTTCACGAATTTCTGTAAAAATGTTCAGACGTGTGCAATTAGCAAACAAATGCATTAAATGTCATTCTGACAATGGCGTATGCGATTCTGCATCATCCATAGCAAAAAATGCATTAAAAGTCGTTATGACAATGGGGTATGCGATTCTGCATCATCCATTCTGCTATAAACTCGTTGGTTCTATTTTTTCTATGGACAGTCAAAATTTTGCGATATCGAAATTTTCACGAATTTCTGTAAAAATGTTCAGACGTGTGCAATTAGCAAACAACTGTATTAAATGCCGTTCTGACAATGGCATATGCGATTCTGCATCATCCATTCTGTAATAAACTCTATGGTTCTATTTTTTCTATGGAGAGTCAAAATTTTGGGGTATCGACATTTTTACGAATTTCTATAAAAAAAACTCATTGCTATAAACTCATTGGTTCTATTATTTTTCTATGGACAGTAAAAATTTGAGATATTGACATTTTCACGATTTTCGGTAAAAATATTCAGACCTGTGCAATTAGCAAACAAATGCATTAAATGTCGTTCTGACAATGGCGTATGCATTCAGACGTGGGGTATGCGATTCTGCATCATCCATTCTGTTATAAACTCATTGGTTCTATTTTTTCTATGGACAGTCAAAATTTTGAGATATTGACATTTTCACGCATTTCGGTAAAAATTATCAGACCTGTGCAATCAGCAAACAAATGCATTAAATGTCGTTCTGACAATGGCGTATGCATTCAGACGTGTGCAATTAGCAAATAACTGTATTAAATGTCGTTCTGACAATGACATATGCGATTCTGCATCATTCATTCTGCTATAAACTCAATGGTTCTATTTTTTCTATGGACAGTCAAAATTTTGGGATATCGACATTTTTACGAATTTCTGTAAAAATGTTCAGACGTGTGCAACTAGCAAACAAATACATTAAAAGTCGTTCTGACAATGGCATATGCGATTCAGCATCATTCATTCTGCTATAAACTCATTGGTTCTATTTTTTTCTATGGACAGTAAGAAATTTGAGATATTAACATTTGCACGAATTTCGGTAAAAATATTCAGACCTGTACTATTAGCACAGTATTCATTCAATGGCAATGGCGTATGCATTCAGACGTGTGCAATTAGCAAATAACTACATTAAAAGTCATTCTGACAATGGGGTATGCGATTCTGCATCATCCATTCTGTTATAAACTCATTGGTTCTATTTTTTCTATGGACAGTCAAAATTTTGCGATATCGAAATTTTCACGAATTTCTGTAAAAATGTTCAGACGTGTGCAATTAGCAAATAAATGCATTAACTGTCGTTCTGGCAATGGGGTATGCGATTCTGCGTCATCCATTGTGCTATAAACTCATTGGTTCTATCTTTTCTATGGACAGTCAAAATTTAGCGATATCGAAATTTTCACGAATTTCTGTAAAAATTCGACGTGTGCAATTAGCAAAAACCTGTATTAAATGTCGTTCTGACAATGGCATATGCGATTCTGCATCATCCATTCTGCTATAAACTCATTCGTTCCATTTTTTCTATGGACAGTCAAAATTTGGAGATATTGACATTTTCACAACCTTCTGTAAAAATGTTCAGACGTGTGCAACTAGCAAACAAATACATTAAAATTCGTTTTGACAATGGCGTATGCGATTCAGCATCATTCATTCTGCTATAAACTCATTGGTTCTATTTTTTCTATGGACAGTCAAAATTTTGAGATATTGACATTTTCACGAATTTCGGTAAAAATATTCAGACTTCTGACAATGGTTTATGCATTCAGACGTGTGCAACTAGCAAACAAATACATTAAAAGTCGTTCTGACAATGGGGTATGCGATTCTGCATCATCCATTCTGTTATAAACTCATTGGTTCTATTTTTTCTATGGACAGTCAAAATTTTGAGATATTGACATTTTCACGAATTTCGGTAAAAATATTCAGACCTGTGCAATCAGCAAACAAATGCCTTAAATGTCGTTCTGACAATGGCTTAGGCATTCAGACGTGTGCAATTAGCAAATAACTGTATTAAATGCCGTTCTGACAATGGCATATGCGATTCTGCATCATCCATTCTGTAATAAACTCTATGGTTCTATTTTTTCTATGGAGAGCCAAAATTTTGGGATATCGACATTTTTACGAATTTCTGTAAAAATGTTCAGACGTGTGCAACTAGCAAACAAATACATTAAAAGTCGTTCTGACAATGGCATATGCGATTCAGCATCATTCATTCTGCTATAAACTCATTGGTTCTATTCTTTCTATGGACAGTCAAAATTTTGAGATATTGACATTTTCACAAACTTCTGTAAAAATGTTCAGACGTGTGCAATTAGCAAACAAATGCATTAAATGTCATTCTGACAATGGCGTATGCGATTCTGCATCATCCATAGCAAAAAATGCATTAAAAGTCGTTCAGACAATGGGGTATGCGATTCTGCATCATCCATTCTGCTATAAACTCATTGGTTCTATATTTTCTATGGACAGTCAAAATTTTGCGATATCGAAATTTTCACGAATTTCTGTAAAAATGTTCAGACGTGTGCAACTAGCAAAAAAATGCATTAAAAGTCGTTCTGACAATGGCATATGCGATTCAGCATCATTCATTCTGCTATAAACTCATAGTTTCTATTTTTTCTATGGACAGTCAAAATTTTGAGATATTGACATTTTCACGAATTTCGGTAAAAATTATCAGACCTGTGCAATCAGCAAATAAATGCATTAAATGTCGTTCTGACAATGGCGTATGTATTCAGACGTGTGCAATTAGCAAATAACTGCATTAAAAGTCGTTCTGACAATGGAGTATGCGATTCTGCGTCATCCATTCTGTAAATTCTATAAACTCATTGGTTCTATTTTTTCTATGGACAGTCAAAATTTTGAGATATTGACATTTTCACAAACTTCTGTAAAAATGTTCAGACGTGTGCAATTAGCAAACAAATGCATTAAATGTCATTCTGACAATGGCGTATGCGATTCTGCATCATCCATAGCAAAAAAATGCATTAAAAGTCGTTCTGACAATGGGGTATGCGATTCTGCATCATCCATTCTGCTATAAACTCATTGGTTCTATTTTTTCTATGGACAGTCAAAATTTTGCGATATCGAAATTTTCACGAATTTCTGTAAAATTGTTCAGACGTGTGCAACTAGCAAACAAATACATTAAAAGTCGTTCTGACAATGGCATATGCGATTCAGCATCATTAATTCTGCTATAAACTCATTGGTTCTATTTTTCTATGGACAGTCAAAATTTTGAGATATTGACATTTTCACGAATTTCGATAAAAATTATCAGACCTGTGCAATCAGCAAACAAATGCATTAAATGTCGTTCTGACAATGGCGTATGCATTCAGACGTGTGCAATTAGCAAATAACTGTATTAAATGTCGTTCTGACAATGGCATTTGCGATTCTGCATCATTCATTCTGCTATAAACTCAATGGTTCTATTTTTTCTATGGACAGTCAAAATTTTTGGATATCGACATTTTAACGAATTTCTGTAAAAATTTTTAGACGTGTGCAACTAGCAAACAAATACATTAAAAGTCGTTCTGACAATGGCATATGCGATTCAGCATCATTCATTCTGCTATAAACTCATTGGTTCTATTTTTTCTATGGACAGTCAAAATTTTGAGATAATGACATTTTCACGAATTTCGGTAAAAATTATCAGACCTGTGCAATCAGCAAACAATTGCATTAAATGTCGTTCTGACAATGGCGTATGCATTCAGACGTGTGCAATTAGCAAATAAATACATTAAAAGTCGTTCTGACAATGGCATATGCTATTCTGCATCATTCATTCTGCTATAAACTCAGTGGTTCTATTTTTTCTATGGACAGTCAAAATTTTGCGATATCGAAATGTTCACGAATTTCTGTAAAAATGTTCAGACGTGTGCAATTAGCAAACAAATGCATTAAATGTCATTCTGACAATGGCGTATGCGATTCTGCATCATCCACAGCAAAAAAATGCATTAAAAGTCGTTCTGACAATGGGGTATGCGCTTCTACATTATCCATTCTGCTATAAACTCAATGGTTCTATTTTTTCTATGGACAGTCAAAATTTTGCGATATCGAAATTTTCACTAATTTCTGTAAAAATGTTCAGACGTGTACAACTAGCAAACAAATACATTAAAAGTCGTTCTGACAATGGCATATGCGATTCATTCTGCTGTAAACTCATTGGTTCTATTTTTTCTATGGACAGTCAAAATTTTGAGATATTGACATTTTCACGCATTTCGGTAAAAATTATCAGACCTGTGCAATCAGCAAACAAATGCATTAAATGTCGTTCTGACAATGGCGTATGCATTCAGACGTGTGCAATTAGCAAATAACTGTAATAAATGTCGTTCTGACAATGACATATGCGATTCTGCATCATTCATTCTGCTATAAACTCAATGGTTCTATTTTTTCTATGGACAGTCATAATTTTGGGATATCGACATTTTTACGAATTTCTGTAAAAATGTTCAGACGTGTGCAACTAGCAAACAAATACATTAAAAGTCGTTCTGACAATGACATATGCGATTCAGCATCATTCATTCTGCTATAAACTCATTGGTTCTATTTTTTTTTCCATGGACAGTAAAAAATTTGAGATATTGACATTTTCACGAATTTCTGTAAAAATATTCAGACCCGTGCAATTAGCAAACAAATGCATTAAATGTCGTTCTGACAATGGCGTATGCATTCAGACGTGTGCAATTAGCAAATAACTACATTAAATGTCGTTCTGACAATGGCATATGCGATTCTGCATCATCCATTCTGCTATAAACTCATTGGTTCCATTTTGTCTATGGACAGTCAAAATTTGGAGATATTGACATTTTCACAAACTTCTGTAAAAATGTTCAGACGTATGCAATTAGCAAACATATGCATTAAATGTCGTTCTGACAATGGCGTATGCATTCAGACGTGTGCAATTAGCAAATAACTACATTAAAAGTCGTTCTGACAATGGGGTATGCGATTCTGCATCATCCATTCTGTTATAAATTTATTGGTTCTATTTTTTCTATGGAGAGTCAAAATTTTGAGATATTGACATTTTCACGCATTTCGGTAAAAATTATCAGACCTGTGCAATCAACAAACAAATGCATTAAATGTCGTTCTGACAATGGCGTATGCATTCAGACGTGTGCAATTAGCAAATAACTACATTAAAAGTCGTTCTGACAATGGGGTATGCTATTCTGCATCATCCATTCTGTAATAAACTTATTGGTTCTATTTTTTCTATGGACAGTCAAAATTTTGAGATATTGACATTTTCACAAACTTCTGTAAAAATGTTCAGACGTATACAACTAGCAAACAAATGCATTAAATGTCATTCTGACAATGGCGTAAGCAATTCTGCATCTTTCATTCTGCTATAAACTCAATGGTTCTATTTTTTCTATGGACAGTCAAAATTTTGGGATATCGACATTTTTACGAATTTCTGTAAAAATGTTCAGACGTGTGCAACTAGCAAACAAATACATTGAATGTCATTCTGACAATGGCGTATGCGATTCAGCATCATTCATTCTGCTATAAACTCATAGGTTCTATTTTTTCTATGGACATTTTCACGAATTTCGGTAAAAATATTCAGACCTGTGCAATTAGCAAACAAATGCATTAAATGTCGTTCTGACAATGGCGTATGCATTCAGACGTGTGCAATTAGCAAATAACTACATTAAAAATCGTTCTGACAATGGGGTATGCGATTCTGCATCATTCATTCTGCTATAAACTCAATGGTTCTATTTTTTCTATGGATAGTCAAAATTTTGCGATATCGAAATTTTCACGAATTTCTGTAAAAATGTTCAGACGTGTGCAATTTGCAAACAAATACATTAAAAGTCGTTCTGACAATGACATATGCGATTCAGCATCATTCATTCTGCTATAAACTCATTGGTTCTATTTTTTCTATGGACAGTCAAAATTTTGAGATAATGACATTTTCACGAATTTCGGTAAAAATTATCAGACCTGTGCAATCAGCAAACAATTGCATTAAATGTCGTTCTGACAATGGCGTATGCATTCAGACGTGTGCAATTAGCAAATAACTGTATTAAATGTTGTTCTGACAATGGCGTATGCGATTCTGCATCATCCATAGCAAAAAAATGCATTTAGAGTCGTTCTGACAATGGCATATGCGCTTCTACATTATCCATTCTGCTATAAACTCAATGGTTCTATTTTTCTATGGACAGTCAAAATTTTGCGATATCGACATTTTCATGAATTTCTGTAAAAATGTTTAGACGTGTGCAATTAGCAAATAAATGCATTAACAGTCTTTCTGACAATGGCGTATGCGATTCTGCATCATCCATTCTGCTATAAGCTCATTGGTTCTATTTTTTCTATGGACAGTCAAAATTTTGCGATATCGAAATTTTCACGAATTTCTGTAAAAATGTTCAGACGTGTGCAACTAGCAAACAAATACATTAAAAGTCGTTCTGACAATGGCATATGCGATTCAGCATCATTCATTCTGCTATAAACTCATTGGTTCTATTTTTTCTATTTTGAGATATTGACATTTTCACGCATTTCGGTAAAAATTATCAGACCTGTGCAATCAGCAAACAAATGTATTAAATGTCGTTCTGACAATGGCGTAAGCAATTCTGCATCTTTCATTCTGCTATAAACTCAATGGTTCTATTATTTCTATGGACAGTCAAAATTTTGGGATATCGACATTTTTACGAATTTCTGTAAAAATGTTCAGACGTGTGCAACTAGCAAACAAATACATTGAATGTCATTCTGACAATGGCGTATGCGATTCAGCATCATTCATTCTGCTATAAACTCATAGGTTCTATTTTTTCTATGGAAATTTTCACGAATTTCGGTAAAAATATTCAGACCTGTGCAATTAGCAAACAAATGCATTAAATGTCGTTCTGACAATGGCGTATGCATTCAGACGTGTGCAATTAGCAAATAACTGTATTAAATGTCGTTCTGACAATGACATATGCGATTCTACATCATTCATTCTGCTATAAACTCAATGGTTCTATTTTTTCTATGGACAGTCAAAATTTTGGAATATTGACATTTTTACGAATTTCTGTAAAAATGTTCAGACGTGTGCAATTTGCAAACAAATACATTAAAAGTCGTTCTGACAATGACATATGCGATTCAGCATCATTCATTCTGCTATAAACTCATTGGTTCTATTTTTTCTATGGACAGTCAAAATTTTGAGATAATGACATTTTCACGAATTTCGGTAAAAATTATCAGACCTGTGCAATCAGCAAACAATTGCATTAAATGTCGTTCTGACAATGGCGTATGCATTCAGACGTGTGCAATTAGCAAATAACTGTATTAAATGTTGTTCTGACAATGGCATATGCGATTCTGCATCATTCATTCTGCTATAATCTCAATGGTTCTATTTTTTCTATGGACAGTCAAAATTTTGCGATATCGAAATTTTCACGAATTTCTGTAAAAATGTTCAGACGTGTGCAATTAGCAAACAAATGCATTAAATGTCATTCTGACAATGGCGTATGCGATTCTGCATCATCCATAGCAAAAAAATGCATTTAGAGTCGTTCTGACAATGGCATATGCGCTTCTACATTATCCATTCTGCTATAAACTCAATGGTTCTATTTTTCTATGGACAGTCAAAATTTTGCGATATCGACATTTTCATGAATTTCTGTAAAAATGTTTAGACGTGTGCAATTAGCAAATAAATGCATTAACAGTCTTTCTGACAATGGCGTATGCGATTCTGCATCATCCATTCTGCTATAAGCTCATTGGTTCTATTTTTTCTATGGACAGTCAAAATTTTGCGATATCGAAATTTTCACGAATTTCTGTAAAAATGTTCAGACGTGTGCAACTAGCAAACAAATACATTAAAAGTCGTTCTGACAATGGCATATGCGATTCAGCATCATTCATTCTGCTATAAACTCATTGGTTCTATTTTTTCTATTTTGAGATATTGACATTTTCACGCATTTCGGTAAAAATTATCAGACCTGTGCAATCAGCAAACAAATGCATTAAATGTCGTTCTGACAATGGCGTATGCATTCAGACGTGTGCAATTAGCAAATAACTGTATTAAATGTCGTTCTGACAATGGCATATGCGATTCTGCATCATTCATTCTGCTATAAACTCAATGGTACTATTTTTTTTTTATGAACAGTCAAAATTTTGGGATATCGACATTTTTACGAATTTCTGTAAAAATGTTCAGACGTGTGCAACTAGCAAACAAGTATATTAAAAGTCGTACTGACAATGGCATATGCGATTCAGCATCATTCATTCTGCTATAAACTCATTGGTTCTATTTTTTTTCTATGGACAGTAAAAAATTTGAGATATTGAATTTCGGTAAAAATATTCAGACCTGTGCAATTAGCAAACAAATGCATTAAATGTCGTTCTGACAATGGCGTATGCATTCAGACGTGTGCAATTAGCAAATAACTACATTAAAAGTCGTTCTGACAATGGGGTATGCGATTCTGCATCATCCATTGTGTTATAAACTTATTGGTTCTATTTTTTCTATGGACAGTCAAAATTTTGAGATATTAACATTTTCACGCATTTCGGTAAAAATTATCAGACCTGTGCAATCAGCAAACAAATGCATTAAATATCGTTCTGACAATGGCGTATGCATTCAGACGTGTGCAATTAGCAAATAACTGTATTAAAAGTCGTTCTGACAATGGGGTATGCGATTCTGCATCATCCATTGTGTTATAAACTTATTGGTTCTATTTTTTCTATGGACAGTCAAAATTTTGGGATATCGACATTTTTACGAATTTCTGTAAAAATGTTCAGACGTGTGCAATTAGCAAATAACTACATTAAAAGTCGTTCTGACAATGGCATATGCGATTCAGCATCATTCATTCTGCTATAAACTCATTGGTTCTATTTTCTTTCTATGTCAGTAAAAAACTTGAGATATTGACATTTTCACGAATTTCGGTAAAAATATTCAGACCTGTGCAATTAGCAAACAAATGCATTAAATGTCGTTCTGACAATGGCGTATGCATTCAGACGTGTGCAATTCGCAAATAACTACATTAAAAGTCGTTCTGACAATGGGGTATGCGATTCTGCATCATCCATTCTGTTATAAACTCATTGGTTCTATTTTTTCTATGGATAGTCAAAATTTTGCGATATCGAAATTTTCACGAATTTCTGTAAAAATGTTCAGACGTGTGCAATTAGCAAATAAATGCATTAACAGTCGTTCTGGCAATGGGGTATGCGATTCTGCGTCATCCATTCTGCTATAAACTTATTGGTTCTATATTTTCTATGGACAGTCAGAATTTAGCGATATCGAAATTTTCACGAATTTCTGTAGAAATGTTCAGACGTCTGCAATTAGCAAATAACTGTATTAAATGTCGTTCTGACAATGGCGTATGCGATTCTGCATCATCCATTCTGCTATAAGCTCATTGGTTCTATTTTTTCTATGGACAGTCAAAATTTTGCGATATCGAAATGTTCACGAATTTCTGTAAAAATGTTCAGACGTGTGCAACTAGCAAACAAATACATTAAAAGTCGTTCTGACAATGGCATATGCGATTCAGCATCATTCATTCTGCTATAAACTCATTGGTTCTATTTTTTCTATTTTGAGATATTGACATTTTCACGCATTTCGGTAAAAATTATCAGACCTGTGCAATCAGCAAACAAATGCATTAAATGTCGTTCTGACAATGGCGTATGCATTCAGACGTGTGCAATTAGCAAATAACTGTATTAAATGTCGTTCTGACAATGGCATATGCGATTCTGCATCATTCATTCTGCTATAAACTCAATGGTACTATTTTTTTATGAACAGTCAAAATTTTGGGATATCGACATTTTTACGAATTTCTGTAAAAATGTTCAGACGTGTGCAACTAGGAAACAAATACATTAAAAGTCGTACTGACAATGGCATATGCGATTCAGCATCATTCATTCTGCTATAAACTCATTGGTTCTATTTTTTTTCTATGGACAGTAAAAAATTTGAGATATTGACATTTTCACGAATTTCGGTAAAAATATTCAGACCTGTGCAATTAGCAAACAAATGCATTAAATGTCGTTCTGACAATGGCGTATGCATTCAGACGTGTGCAATTAGCAAATAACTACATTAAAAGTCGTTCTGACAATGGGGTATGCGATTCTGCATCATCCATTCTGTTATAAACTTATTGGTTCTATTTTTTTATGGACAGTCAAAATTTTGAGATATTAACATTTTCACGGATTTCGGTAAAAATTATCAGACCTGTGCAATTAGCAAACAAATGCGTTAAATGTCGTTCTGACAATGGCGTATGCATTCAGACGTGTGCAATTAGCAAATAACTGTATTAAATGTCGTTCTGACAATGACATATGCGATTCTGCATCATTCATTCTGCTATAAACCCAATGGTTCTATTTTTTCTATGGACAGTCAAAATTTTGGGATATCGACATTTTTACGAATTTCTGTAAAAATGTTCAGACGTGGGCAATTAGCGAATAACTACATTAAAAGTCGTTCTGACAATGGCATATGCGATTCAGCATCATTCATTCTGCTATAAACTCATTGGTTCTATTTTTTTTCTATGTCAGTAAAAATTTGATATATTGACATTTTCACGAATTTCGGTAAAAATATTCAGACCTGTGCAATTAGCAAACAAATGCATTAAATGTCGTTCTGACAATGGCGTATGCATTCAGACGTGTGCAATTCGCAAATAACTACATTAAAAGTCGTTCTGACAATGGGGTATGCGATTCTGCATCATCAATTCTGTTATAAACTCATTGGTTCTATTTTTTTTCTATGGACAGTAAAAAATTTGAGATATTGACATTTTCACGAATTTCGGTAAAAATATTCAGACCTGTGCAATTAGCAAACAAATGCATTAAATGTCGTTCTGACAATGGCTTATGCATTCAGACGTGTGCAATTAACAAATAACTACATTAAAAGTCATTCTGACAATGGGGTATGCGATTCTGCATCATCCATTCTGTTATAAACTCATTGGTTCTATTTTTTCTATGGACAGTCAAAATTTTGCGATATCGAAATTTTCACGAATTTCTGTAAAAATGTTCAGACGTGTGCAATTAGCAAATAAATGCATTAACAGTCGTTCTGGCAATGGGGTATGCGATTCTGCATCATCCATTCTGTTATAAACTCATTGGTTCTATTTTTTCTATGGATAGTCAAAATTTTGCGATATCGAAATTTTCACGAATTTCTGTAAAAATGTTCAGACGTGTACAATTAGCAAATAACTACATTAAAAGTCGTTCTGACAATGGGGTATGCGATTCTGCATCATCCATTCTGTTATAAACTCATTGGTTCTATTTTTTCTTAGATAGTCAAAATTTTGCGATATCGAAATTTTCACGAATTTCTGTAAAAATGTTCAGACGTCTGCAATTAGCAAATAACTGCATTAAAAGTCGTTCTGACAATGGGGTATGCGATTCTGCATCATCCATTCTGTTATAAACTCATTGGTTCTATTTTTTCTATGGATAGTCAAAATTTTGCGATATCGAAATTTTCACGAATTTCTGTAAAAATGTGCAGACGTCTGCAATTAGCAAACAAATGCATTAAATGTCGTTCTGACAATGGCTTATGCATTCAGACGTGTGCAATTAACAAATAACTACATTGAAATTCGTTCTGACAATGGGGTATGCTATTCTGCATCATCCATTCTGTTATAAACTTATTGGTTCTATTTTTTCTATGGACAGTCAAAATTTTGAGATATTGACATTTTCACGCATTTCGGTAGAAATTATCAGACCTGTGCAATCAGCAAACAAATGCATTAAATGTCGTTCTGACAATGGCGTATACATTCAGACGTGTGCAATTAGCAAATAACTGTATTAAATGTCGTTCTGACAATGACATATGCGATTCTGCATCATTCATTCTGCTTTAAACTCAATGGTTCTATTTTTTCTATGGACAGTCAAAATTTTGGGATATCGACATTTTTACGAATTTCTGTAAAAATGTTCAGACGTGTGCAACTAGCAAACAAATACATTAAAAGTCGTTCTGACAATGGCATATGCGATTCAGCATCATTCGTTCTGCTATAAACTCATTGGTTCTATTTTTTTTTCTATGGACAGTAAAAAATTTGAGATATTGACATTTTCACGAATTTCGGTAAAAATATTCAGACCTGTGCAATTAGCAAACAAATGCATTAAATGTCGTTCTGACAATGGCGTATGCATTCAGACGTGTGCAATTAGCAAATAACTACATTAAAAGTCGTTCTGACAATGGGGTATGCGATTCTGCATCATTCATTCTGCTTTAAACTCAATGGTTAAATTTTTTCTATGGACAGTCAAAATTTTGGGATATCGACATTTTTACGAATTTCTGTAAAAATGTTCAGACGTGTGCAACTAGCAAACAAATACATTAAAAGTCGTTCTGACAATGGCATATGCGATTCAGCATCATTCGTTCTGCTATAAACTCATTGGTTCTATTTTTTTTCTATGGACAGTAAAAAATTTGAGATATTGACATTTTCACGAATTTCGGTAAAAATTATCAGACCTGTGCAATCAGCAAACAAATGCATTAAATGTCGTTCTGACAATGGCGTATACATTCAGACGTGTGCAATTAGCAAATAACTGTATTAAATGTCGTTCTGACAATGACATATGCGATTCTGCATCATCCATTCTGTTATAAACTCATTGGTTCTATTTTTTCTATGGATAGTCAAAATTTTGCGATATCGAAATTTTCACGAATTTCCGTAAAAATATTTAGACGTGTGCAATTAGCAAATAAATGCATTAACAGTCGTTCTGGCAGTGGGGTATGCGATTCTGCATCATCCATTCTGTTATAAACTCATTGGTTCTATTTTTTCTATGGATAGTCAAAATTTTGCGATATCGAAATTTTCACGAATTTCTGTAAAAATGTTCAGACGTCTGCAATTAGCAAACAAATGCATTAAATGTCGTTCTGACAATGGCTTATGCATTCAGACGTGTGCAATTAACAAATAACTACATTAAAAGTCATTCTGACAATGGGGTATGCGATTCTGCATCATCCATTCTGTTATAAACTCATTAGTTCTATTTTTTCTATGGATAGTCAAAATTTTGCGATATCGAAATTTTCACGAATTTCTGTAAAAATGTTCAGACGTCTGCAATTAGCAAATAACTGCATTAAAAGTCGTTCTGACAATGGGGTATGCGATTCTGCGTCATCCACTCGGCTATAAACTCATTGGTTCCATTTTTTCTATGGACAGTCAAAATTTGGAGATATTGACATTTTCACAAACTTCTGTAAAAATGTTCAGACGTATGCAATTAGCAAACAAATGCATTAAATGTCGTTCTGACAATGGCGTAAGCAATTCTGCATCTTTCATTCTGCTATAAACTCAATGGTTCTATTATTTCTATGGACAGTCAAAATTTTGGGATATCGACATTTTTAAGAATTTCTGTAAAAATGTTCAGACGTGTGCAACTAGCAAACAAATACATTAAAAGTCATTCTGACAATGGCGTATGCGACACAGCATCATTCATTCTGCTATAAACTCATTGGTTCTATTTTTTCTATGGACAGTCAAAATTTTGAGATATTGACATTTTCACGAATTTCGGTAAAAATATTCAGACCTGTGCAATCAGCAAACAAATGCAATAAATGTCGTTCTGACAATGGCTTATGCATTCAGACGTGTGCAATTAGCAAATAACTGTATTAAATGTCGTTCTGACAATGACATATGCGATTCTGCATCATTCATTCTGCTTTAAACTCAATGTTTCTATTTTTTCTATGGACAGTCAAAATTTTGGGATATCGACATTTTTACGAATTTCTGTAAAAATGTTCAGACGTGTGCAACTAGCAAACAAATACATTAAATGTCGTTCTGACAATGGCATATGCGATTCAGCATCATTCGTTCTGCTATAAACTCATTGGTTCTATTTTTTTTTTTCTATGGACAGTAAAAAATTTGAGATATTGACATTTTCACGAATTTCGGTAAAAATATTCAGACCTGTGCAATTAGCAAACAAATGCATTAAATGTCGTTCTGACAATGGCGTATGCATTCAGACGTGAGCAATTAGCTAATAACTACATTAAAAGTCGTTCTGACAATGGGGTATGCGATTCTGCATCATCCATTCTGTTATAAACTCATTGGTTCTATTTTTTCTATGGATAGTCAAAATTTTGCGATATCGAAATTTTCACGAATTTCTGTAAAAATGTTCAGACGTGTGCAATTAGCAAATAAATGCATTAACAGTCGTTCTGGCAATGGGGTATGCGATTCTGCATCATCCATTCTGTTATAAACTCATTGGTTCTATTTTTTCTATGGATAGTCAAAATTTTGCGATATCGAAATTTTCACGAATTTCTGTAAAAATATTCAGACGTGTGCAATTAGCAAATAACTACATTAACAGTCGTTCTGACAATGGGGTATGCGATTCTGCATCATCCATTCTGTTATAAACTCATTGGTTCTATTTTTTCTATGGATAGTCAAAATTTTGCGATATCGAAATTTTTACGAATTTCTGTAAAAATGTTCAGACGTCTGCAATTAGCAAACAAATGCATTAAATGTCGTTCTGACAAAGGCTTATGCATTCAGACGTGTGCAATTAACAAATAACTACATTAAAAGTCGTTCTGACAATGGGGTATGCGATTCTGCATCATCCATTCTGTTATAAACTCATTGGTTCTATTTTTTCTATGGATAGTCAAAATTTTGCGATATCGAAATTTTCACGAATTTCTGTAAAAATGTTCAGACGTCTGCAATTAGCAAATAACTGCATTAAAAGTCGTTCTGGCAATGGGGTATGCGATTCTGCGTCATCCATTCTGCTATAAACTCATTGGTTTTATTTTTTCTATGGACAGTCAAAATTTGGAGATATTGACATTTTCACAAACTTCTGTAAAAATGTTCAGACGTATGCAATTAGCAAACAAATGCATTAAATGTCGTTCTGACAATGGCTTATGCATTCAGACGTGTGCAATTAACAAATAACTGCATTAAAAGTCGTTCTGACAATGGGGTATGCGATTCTGCATCATCCATTCTGTTATAAACTCATTGGTTCTATTTTTTTATGGACAGTCAAAATTTTGCGATATCGAAATTTTCACGAATTTTTGTAAAAATGTTCAGACGTGTGCAATTAGCAAATAAATGCATTAACAGTCGTTCTGACAATGGGGTAGGCGATTCTGCGACATCCATTCTGCTATAAACTCATTGGTTCTATCTTTTCTATGGACAGTCAAAATTTTGCGATATCGATATTTTCACGAATTTCTGTAAAAATGTTCAGACGTGTTCAATTAGCAAATAACTGCATTAAAAGTCGTTCTGACAATGGGGTATGCGATTCTGTATCATCCATTCTGTTATAAACTCATTGGTTCTATTTTTTCTATGGATAGTCAAAATTTTGCGATATCGAAATTTTCACGAACTTCTGTAAAAATGTTCAGACGTCTGCAATTAGCAAACAAATGCATTAAATGTCGTTCTGACAATGGCTTGTGCATTCAGACGTGTGCAATTAACAAATAACTACATTAAAAGTCGTTCTGACAATGGGGTATGCTATTCTGCATCATCCATTCTGTTATAAACTTATTGGTTCTATTTTTTCTATGGACAGTCAAAATTTTGAGATATTGACATTTTCACGCATTTCGGTAAAAATTATCAGACCTGTGCAATCAGCAAACAAATGCATTAAATGTCGTTCTGACAATGGCGTATACATTCAGACGTGTGCAATTAGCAAATAACTGTATTAAATGTCGTTCTGACAATGACATATGCGATTCTGCATCATTCATTCTGCTTTAAACTCAATGGTTCTATTTTTTCTATGGACAGTCAAAATTTTGGGATATCGACATTTTTACGAATTTCTGTAAAAATGTTCAGACGTGTGCAACTAGCAAACAAATACATTAAAAGTCGTTCTGACAATGGCATATGCGATTCAGCATCATTCGTTCTGCTATAAACTCATTGGTTCTATTTTTTTTTCTATGGACAGTAAAAAATTTGAGATATTGACATTTTCACGAATTTCGGTAAAAATATTCAGACCTGTGCAATTAGCAAACAAATGCATTAAATGTCGTTCTGACAATGGCGTATGCTTTCAGACGTGTGCAATTAGCAAATAACTACATTAAAAGTCGTTCTGGCAATGGGGTATGCCATTCTGCATCATCCATTCTGTTATAAACTCATTGGTTCTATTTTTTCTATGGATAGTCAAAATTTTGCGATATCGAAATTTTCACGAATTTCTGTAAAAATGTTCAGACGTGTGCAATTAGCAAATAAATGCATTAACAGTCGTTCTGGCAATGGGGTATGCGATTCTGCATCATCCATTCTGTTATAAACTCATTGGTTCTATTTTTTCTATGGATAGTCAAAATTTTGCGATATCGAAATTTTCACGAATTTCTGTAAAAATGTTCAGACGTGTGCAATTAGCAAATAACTACATTAAAAGTCGTTCTGACAATGGGGTATGCGATTCTGCATCATCCATTCTGTTATAAACTCATTGGTTCTATTTTTTCTATGGATAGTCAAAATTTTGCGATATCGAAATTTTCACGAATTTCTGTAAAAATGTTCAGACGTCTGCAATTAGCAAACAAATGCATTAAATGTCGTTCTGACAATGGCTTATGCATTCAGACGTGTGCAATTAACAAATAACTACATTAAAAGTCGTTCTGACAATGGGGTATGCGATTCTGCATCATCCATTCTGTTATAAACTCATTGGTTCTATTTTTTCTATGGATAGTCAAAATTTTGCGATATCGAAATTTTCACGAATTTCTGTAAAAATGTTCAGACGTCTGCAATTAGCAAACAAATGCATTAAATGTCGTTCTGACAATGGCTTATGCATTCAGACGTGTGCAATTAACAAATAACTACATTAAAAGTCATTCTGACAATGGGGTATGCGATTCTGCATCATCCATTCTGTTATAAACTCATTGGTTCTATTTTTTCTATGGATAGTCAAAATTTTGCGATATCGAAATTTTCACGAATTTCTGTAAAAATGTTCAGACGTCTGCAATTAGCAAATAACTGCATTAAAAGTCGTTCTGACAATGGGGTATGCGATTCTGCGTCATCCACTCTGCTATAAACTCATTGGTTCCATTTTTCTATGGACAGTCAAAATTTGGAGATATTGACATTTTCACAAACTTCTGAAAAAATGTTCAGACGTATGCAATTAGCAAACAAATGCATTAAATGTCGTTCTGACAATGGCGTAAGCAATTCTGCATCTTTCATTCTGCTATAAACTCAATGGTTCTATTATTTCTATGGACAGTCAAAATTTTGGGATATCGACATTTTTAAGAATTTCTGTAAAAATGTTCAGACGTGTGCAACTAGCAAACAAATACATTAAAAGTCATTCTGACAATGGCGTATGCGATTCAGCATCATTCATTCTGCTATAAACTCATTGGTTCTATTTTTTCTATGGACAGTCAAAATTTTGAGATATTGACATTTTCACGAATTTCGGTAAAAATATTCAGACCTGTGCAATCAGCAAACAAATGCATTAAATGTCGTTCTGACAATGGCTTATGCATTCAGACGTGTGCAATTAGCAAATAACTGTATTAAATGTCGTTCTGACAATGACATATGCGATTCTGCATCATTCATTCTGCTTTAAACTCAATGTTTCTATTTTTTCTATGGACAGTCAAAATTTTGGGATATCGACATTTTTACGAATTTCTGTAAAAATGTTCAGACGTGTGCAACTAGCAAACAAATACATTAAAAGTCGTTCTGACAATGGCATATGCGATTCAGCATCATTCGTTCTGCTATAAACTCATTGGTTCTATTTTTTTTTTTCTATGGACAGTAAAAAATTTGAGATATTGACATTTTCACGAATTTCGGTAAAAATATTCAGACCTGTGCAATTAGCAAACAAATGCATTAAATGTCGTTCTGACAATGGCGTATGCATTCAGACGTGTGCAATTAGCAAATAACTACATTAAAAGTCGTTCTGACAATGGGGTATGCGATTCTGCATCATCCATTCTGTTATAAACTCATTGGTTCTATTTTTTCTATGGAAAGTCAAAATTTTGCGATATCGAAATTTTCACGAATTTCTGTAAAAATGTTCAGACGTGTGCAATTAGCAAATAAATGCATTAACAGTCGTTCTGGCAATGGGGTATGCGATTCTGCATCATCCATTCTGTTATAAACTCATTGGTTCTATTTTTTCTATGGATAGTCAAAATTTTGCGATATCGAAATTTTCACGAATTTCTGTAAAAATATTCAGACGTGTGCAATTAGCAAATAACTAAATTAAAAGTCGTTCTGACAATGGGGTATGCGATTCTGCATCATCCATTCTGTTATAAACTCATTGGTTCAATTTTTTTCTATGGATAGTCAAAATTTTGCGATATCGAAATTTTTACGAATTTCTGTAAAAATGTTCAGACGTCTGCAATTAGCAAACAAATGCATTAAATGTCGTTCTGACAATGGCTTATGCATTCAGACGTGTGCAATTAACAAATAACTACATTAAAAGTCGTTCTGACAATGGGTTATGCGATTCTGCATCATCCATTCTGTTATAAACTCATTGGTTCTATTTTTTCTATGGATAGTCAAAATTTTGCGATATCGAAATTTTCACGAATTTCTGTAAAAATGTTCAGACGTCTGCAATTAGCAAATAACTGCATTAAAAGTCGTTCTGGCAATGGCGTATGCGATTCTGCGTCATCCATTCTGCTATAAACTCATTGGTTTTATTTTTTCTATGGACAGTCAAAATTTGGAGATATTGACATTTTCACAAACTTCTGTAAAAATGTTCAGACGTATGCAATTAGCAAACAAATGCATTAAATGTCGTTCTGACAATAGCGTAAGCAATTCTGCATCTTTCATTCTGCTATAAACTCAATGGTTCTATTATTTCTATGGAGAGTCAAAATTTTGGGATATCGACATTTTTAAGAATTTCTGTAAAAATGTTCAGACGTGTGCAACTAGCAAACAAATACATTAAAAGTCATTCTGACAATGGCGTATGCGATTCAGCATCATTCATTCTGCTATAAACTCATTGGTTCTATTTTTTCTATGGACAGTCAAAATTTTGAGATATTGACATTTTCACGAATTTCGGTAAAAATATTCAGACCTGTGCAATCAGCAAACAAATGCATTAAATGTCGTTCTGACAATGGCTTATGCATTCAGACGTGTGCAATTAACAAATAACTGCATTAAAAGTCGTTCTGACATTGGGGTATGCGATTCTGCATCATTCATTCTGTTATAAACTCATTGGTTCTATTTTTTTATGGACAGTCAAAATTTTGCGATATCGAAATTTTCACGAATTTTTGTAAAAATGTTCAGACGTGTGCAATTAGCAAATAAATGCATTAACAGTCGTTCTGACAATGGGGTATGCGATTCTGCGTCATCCATTCTGCTATAAACTCATTGGTTCTATCTTTTCTATGGACAGTCAAAATTTTGCGATATCGAAATTTTCACGAATTTCTGTAGAAATGTTCAGACGTGTGCAATTAGCAAATAACTGCATTAAAAGTCGTTCTGACAATGGGGTATGCGATTCTGCATCATCCATTCTGTTATAAACTCATTGGTTCTATTTTTTCTATGGATAGTCAAAATTTTGCGATATCGAAATTTTCACGAATTTCTGTAAAAATGTTCAGACGTCTGCAATTAGCAAACAAATGCATTAAATGTCGTTCTGACAATGGCTTATGCATTCAGACGTGTGCAATTAACAAATAACTACATTACAAGTCGTTCTGACAATGGGGTATGCTATTCTGCATCATCCATTCTGTTATAAACTTATTGGTTCTATTTTTTCTATGGACAGTCAAAATTTTGAGATATTGACATTTTCACGCATTTCGGTAAAAATTATCAGACCTGTGCAATCAGCAAACAAATGCATTAAATGTCGTTCTGACAATGGCGTATACATTCAGACGTGTGCAATTAGCAAATAACTGTATTAAATGTCGTTCTGACAATGACATATGCGATTCTGCATCATTCATTCTGCTTTAAACTCAATGGTTCTATTTTTTCTATGGACAGTCAAAATTTTGGGATATCGACATTTTTACGAATTTCTGTAAAAATGTTCAGACGTGTGCAAGTAGCAAACAAATACATTAAAAGTCGTTCTGACAATGGCATATGCGATTCAGCATCATTCGTTCTGCTATAAACTCATTGGTTCTATTTTTTTTTCTATGGACAGTAAAAAATTTGATATATTGACATTTTCACGAATTTCGGTAAAAATATTCAGACCTGTGCAATCAGCAAACAAATGCATTAAATGTCGTTCTGACAATGGCTTATGCATTCAGACGTGTGCAATTAACAAATAACTGCATTAAAAGTCGTTCTGACAATGGGGTATGCGATTCTGCATCATCCATTCTGTTATAAACTCATTGGTTCTATTTATTTATGGACAGTCAAAATTTTGCGATATCGAAATTTTCACGAATTTTTGTAAAAATGTTCAGACGTGTGCAATTAGCAAATAAATGCATTAACAGTCGTTCTGGCAATGGGGTATGCGATTCTGCATCATCCATTCTGTTATAAACTCATTGGTTCTATTTTTTCTATGGATAGTCAAAATTTTGCGATATCGAAATTTTCACGAATTTCTGTAAAAATGTTCAGACGTCTGCAATTAGTAAATAACTGCATTAAAAGTCGTTCTGACAATGGGGTATGCGATTCTGCATCATCCATTCTGTTATAAACTCATTGGTTCTATTTTTTCTATGGATAGTCAAAATTTTGCGATATCGAAATTTTCACGAATTTCTGTAAAAATGTTCAGACGTCTGCAATTAGCAAATAACTGCATTAAAAGTCGTTCTGACAATGGGGTATGCGATTCTGCGTCATCCACTCTTCTATAAACTCATTGGTTCCATTTTTTCTATGTACAGTCAAAATTTGGAGGTATTGACATTTTCACAAACTTCTGCAAAAATGTTCAGACGTATGCAATTAGCAAACAAATGCATTAAATGTCGTTCTGACAATGGCGTAAGCAATACTGCATCTTTCATTCTGCTATAAACTCAATGGTTCTGTTATTTCTATGGACAGTCAAAATTTTGGGATATCGACATTTTTAAGAATTTCTGTAAAAATGTTCAGACGTGTGCAACTAGCAAACAAATACATTAAAAGTCATTCTGACAATGGCGTATGCGATTCAGCATCATTCATTCTGCTATAAACTCATTGGTTCTATTTTTTCTATGGACAGTCAAAATTTTGAGATATTGACATTTTCACGAATTTCGGTAAAAATATTCAGACCTGTGCAATCAGCAAACAAATGCTTTAAATGTCGTTCTGACAATGGCTTATGCATTCAGACGTGTGCAATTAACAAATAACTGCATTAAAAGTCGTTCTGACAATGGGGTATGCGATTCTGCATCATCCATTCTGTTATAAATTCATTGGTTCTATTTTTTTTATGGACAGTCAAAATTTGCGATATCGAAATTTTCACGAATTTTTGTAAAAATGTTCAGACGTGTGCAATTAGCAAATAAATGCATTAACAGTCGTTCTGACAATGGGGTATGCGATTCTGCGTCATCCATTCTGCTATAAACTCATTGGTTCTATCTTTTCTATGGACAGTCAAAATTTTGCGATATCGAAATTTTCACGAATTTCTGTAAAAATGTTCAGACGTGTGCAATTAGCAAATAACTGTATTAAATGCTGTATTAGCAAATAACTGTATTAAATTTTGTGATATCGAAATTTTCACGAATTTCTGTAAAAATGTTCAGACGTGTGCAATTAGCAAATACCTGTATTAAATGCCGTTCTGACAATGGCATATGCGATTCTGCATCATCCATTCTGTAATAAACTCTATGGTTCTATTTTTTCTATGGAGAGTCAAAATTTTGGGATATCGACATTTTTACGAATTTCTGTAAAAATGTTCAGACGTGTGCAACTAGCAAACAACTACATTAAAAGTCGTTCTGACAATGGCATATGCGATTCAGCATCATTCATTCTGCTATAAACTCATTGGTTCTATTTTTTCTATGGACAGTCAAAATTTTGAGATATTGACATTTTCACAAACTTCTGTAAAAATATTCAGACGTGTGCAATTAGCAAACAAATGAATTAAATTTCGTTCGGACACTGGCGAATGCGATTCTGCATCTTCCATAGCAAAAAACATGAATAAAAAGTCGTTCTGACAATGGGGTATGCGATTCTGCAACATCCATTCTGCTATAAACTCATTGGTTCTATTTTTTCTGTGGACAGTCAAAATTTTACGATATCGAAATTTTCACGAATTTCTGTAAAAATGTTCAGACGTGTACAACTAGCAAACAAATACATTAAAAGTCGTTCTGACAATGGCATATGCGATTCAGCATCATTCATTCTGCTATAAACTCATTGGTTCTATTTTTTCTATGGACAGTCAAAATTTTGAGATATTGACATTTTCACGAATTTCGGTAAAAATTATCAGACCTGTGCAATCAGCAAACAAATGCATTAAATGTCGTTCTGACAATGGCGTATGCATTCAGACGTGTGCAATTAACAAATAACTGCATTAAAAGTCGTTCTGACAATGGGGTATGCGATTCTGCATCATCCATTCTATTATAAACTCATTGGTTCTATTTTTTTTTATGAACAGTCAAAATTTTGCGATATCGAAATTTTCACGAATTTTTGTAAAAATGTTCAGACGTGTGCAATTAGCACATAAATGCATTAACAGTCGTTCTGACAATGGGGTATGCGATTCTGCGTCATCCATTCTGCTATAAACTCATTGGTTCTATCTTTTCTATGGACAGTCAAAATTTTGCGATATCAAAATTTTCACGAATTTCTGTAAAAATGTTCAGACGTGTGCAATTAGCAAATAACTGTATTAAATGCTGTATTAGCAAATAACTGTATTAAATTTTGCGATATCGAAATTTTCACGAATTTCTGTAAAAATGTTCAGACGTGTGCAATTAGCAAATAACTGTATTAAATGCCGTTCTGACAATGGCATATGCGATTCTGCATCATCCATTCTGTAATAAACTCTATGGTTCTATTTTTTCTATGGAGAGTCAAAATTTTGGGATATCGACATTTTTACGAATTTCTTTAAAAATGTTCAGACGTGTGCAACTAACAAACAACTACATTAAAAGTCGTTCTGACAATGTCATATGCGATTCAGCATCATTCATTCTGCTATAAAATCATTGGTTCTATTTTTTCTATGGACAGTCAAAATTTTGAGATATTGACATTTTCACAAACTTCTGTAAAAATGTTCAGATGTGTGCAATTAGCAAACAAATGCATTAAATTTCGTTCGGACACTGGCGAATGCGATTCTGCATCTTCCATAGCAAAAAAATGCATTAAAAGTCGTTCTGACAATGGGGTATGCGATTCTGCATCATCCATTCTGCTATAAACTCATTGGTTCTATTTTTTCTATGGACAGTCAAAATTTTGCGATATCGAAATTTTCACGAATTTCTGTAAAAATGTTCAGACGTGTGCAACTAGCAAACAAATACATTAAAAGTCGTTCAGACAATGGCATATGCAATACAGCATTATTCATTCTGCTATAAACTCATTGGTTCTATTTTTTCTATGGACAGTCAAATTTTTGAGATATTGACATTTTCACGAATTTCGGTAAAAATTATCAGACCTGTGCAATCAGCAAACAAATGCATTAAATGTCGTTCTGACAATGGCGTATGCATTCAGACGTGTGCAATTAGCAAATAACTGTATTAAATGTCGTTTTGACAATGGCATATGCGATTCTGCATCATTCATTCTGCTATAAACTCAATGGTTCTATTATTTCTATGGACAGTCAAAATTTTGGGATATCGACATTTTTACCAATTTCTGTAAAAATGTTCAGACGTGTGCAACTAGCAAACAAATTTTCACCAATTTCGGTAAAAATTATCAGACCTGTGCAATCAGCAAACAAATGCATTAAATGTCGTTCTGACAATGGCGTATGCATTCAGACGTGTGCAATTAGCAAATAACTGTATTAAATGTCGTTTTGACGATGGCATATGCGATTCAGCATCATTCATTCTGTTATAAACTCATTGGTTCTATTTTTCCTATGGACAGTCAAAAATTTTAGATATTGACATTTTCACGAATTTCGGTAAAAATTATCAGACCTGTGCAATCAGCAAACAAATGCATTAAATGTCGTTCTGACAATGGCGTATGCATTCAGACGTGTGCAATTAGCAAATAACTGTATTAAATGTCGTTCTAGTAATGGCGTATGCAATTCTGCATCATTCATTCAACTATAACCTTATTGGTTCTATTTTTTATGAATAGTCAAAATTTTGGGATAACGACCTTTTTACGAATATCTGTAAAAATGTTCAGACGTGTACAATTAGCATATAAATACACTAAAGGTCGTTCTGACAATGGCGTATGTGATTCAGCATCATTCGTTCTGCTATAAACTTAATGGTTTTATTTTTTCTATGGACAGTCAAAATTTTGGAATATCGACATTTTCACGAATTTCTGTAAAAATGTTCAGACGTGAGCAATTAGCAAACAAATGCATTAAATGTCGTTCTGACAATGGCAAATGCGATTCTGCATCATCCATTCTGCTATAAACTCATTGGTTCTCTTTTTTAAAACTCATTGGTTCTCTTTTTTCAGTCAAAATTTTGCGATATCGAAATTTTCACGAATTTCTGTAAAAATGTTCGGACGTGTACAACTAGCAAACAAATACATTAAAAGTCGTTCTGACAATGGAGTATGCGCTTCTACATAATCCATTCTGCTATAAACTCATTGGTTCTATTTTTTCTATGGACAGTCAAAATTTTGGGATATCGACAATTTTTACGAATTTATGTAATAATGTTCAGACGTGTGCAATCAGCAAATAACTGTATTAAATATCGTTTTGAAAATGGCATATGCGATTCTGCATCATTCATTTTGCAATAAACTCATTGGTTCTATTTTTTCTATGGACAGTCAAAATTTTGAAATATCGACATTTTCACGAATTTCTGTAAAAATGTTCAGACGTGTGCAATTAGCAAACAAATGCATTAAATGTCATTCTGACAATGGCGTATGCGATTCTGCATCATCCATAGCAAAAAAATGCATTAAAAGTCGTTCTGACAATGGTGTATGCGGTTCTGCATCATCCATTCTGCTATAAACTCATTGGTTCTATTTTTTCTATGGACAGTCAAAATTTTGCGATATCGAAATTTTCACGAATTTCTGTAAAAATGTTCAGACGTGTGCAATTAGCAAACAAATGCATTAAATGTCATTCTGACAATGGCATATGCGATTCTGCATCATCCATTCTGTAATAAACTCTATGGTTCTATTTTTTCTATGGAGAGTCAAAATTTTGGGATATCGACATTTTTACGAATCTCTGTAAAAATGTTCAGACGTGTACAACTAGCAAAAAAATACATTAAAAGTCGTACTGACAATGGCATATGCGATTCAGCATCATTCATTCTGCTATAAACTCATTGGTTCTATTTTTTCTATGGACAGTCAAAATTTTGAGATATTGACATTTTCACAAACTTCTGTAAAAATTATCAGACCTGTGCAATCAGCAAACAAATGCATTAAATGTCGTTCTGACAATGGCGTATGCATTCAGACGTGTGCAATTAGCAAATAACTGTATTAAATGTCATTCTGACAATGGGGTATGCGATTCTGCATCATCCATTCTGCTATAAACTCATTGGTTCTAATTTTTCTATGGACAGTCAAAATTTTGCGATATCGAAATTTTCACGAATTTCTGTAAAAATGTTCAGACGTGTGCAACTAGGAAACAAATACATTAAAAGTCGTTCTGACAATGGCATATGCTATTCAGCATCATTCATTCTTCTATAAACTCAATGGTTCTATTTTTTCTATGGACAGTCAAAATTTTGAGATATTGACATTTTCACGAATTTCGGTAAAAATTATCAGACCTGTGCAATCAGCAAACAAATGCATTAAATGTCGTTCTGACAATGGCGTATGCATTCAGACGTGTGCAATTAGCAAATTGCTGTATTAAATGTCGTTCTGACAATGGCATATGCGATTCTGCATCATTCATTCTGCTGTAAACTCATTGGTTCTATTTTTTCTATGGACAGTCAAAATTTTGGGATATTGACAATTTTTACGAATTTCTGTAAAAATGTTCAGACGTGTGCAATTAGCAAATAACTGTATTAAATATCGTTCTGAAATGGCATATGCGATTCTGCATCATTCATTTTGCAATAGACTCATTGGTTCTATTTTTTCTATGGACAGTCAAAATTTTGGGATAGCGACATTTTCACGAATTTCTGTAAAAATGTTCGGACGTGTACAACTAGCAAACAAATACATTAAAAGTCGTTCTGACAATGGAGTATGCGCTTCTACATAATCCATTCTGCTATAAACTCATTGGTTCTATTTTTTCTATGGACAGTCAAAATTTTGGGATATCGACAATTTTTACGAATTTATGTAATAATGTTCAGACGTGTGCAATCAGCAAATAACTGTATTAAATATCGTTTTGAAAATGGAGTATGCGCTTCTACATAATCCATTCTGCTATATACTCATTGTTTCTATTTTTTTCTATTGACAGTCAAAATTTTGGAATATCGACATTTTCACGAATTTCTGTAAAAATGTTCAGACGTGAGCAATTAGCAAACAAATGCATTAAATGTCGTTCTGACAATGGCAAATGCGATTCTACATCATCCATTCTGCTATAAACTCATTGGTTCTATTTTTCTAAGAACAGTCAACATTTTGAGATATTGACATTTTCACAAACGTCTGTAAAAATGTTCAGACGTGTGCAATTAGCAAACAAGTGCATTAAATTTCGTTCGGACACTGGCGAATGCGATTCTGCATCTTCCATAGCAAAAAAATGCATTAACATTCGTTCTGACAATGGCGTATGCGATTCTGCATCATGCATTCTGCTATAAACTCATTGGTTCTATTTTTTCTATAAACAGTCAACATTTTGGGATATCGACATTTTTACGAATTTCTGTAAAAATATTCAGAAATATGCAACTAGCAAATAAATACATTAAAAGTCATTCTGACAATGGCATATGCGATTCTGCATCATGCATTCTGCTATAAACTCAATGGTTCTATTTTTTCTATGGACAGTCATCGACATTTTCACGAATTTCTTTAAAAATGTTTAGACGTGTGCAATTAGCAAATAAATGCATTAACAGTCGTTCTGACAATGGCGTATGCTACATTATCCATTCTGCTATAAACTCATTAGTTCTATTTTTTCTATGGACAGTCAAAATTTTGGGATATCGACAATTTTTACGAATTTCTGTAAAAATGTTCAGACGTGTGCAATTAGCAAATAACTGTATTAAATATCGTTCTGAAAATGGCATATGTGATTCTGCATCATTCATTTTGCAATAAACTCATTGGTTCTATTTTTTCTATGGACAGTCAAAATTTTGGGATAGCGACATTTTCACGAATTTCTGTAAAAATGTTCAGACGTGTGCAATTAGCAAACAAATGCATTAAATGTCATTCTGACAATGGCGTATGCGATTCTGCATCATCCATAGCATTCTGCATCATAAAAATGCGTTTAAAGTCGTTCTGACAATGGGGTATGCGATTCTGCATCATCCATTCTGCTATAAACTCATTGGTTCTATTTTTTCTATGGACAGTCACAATTTTGCGATATCGAAATTTTCACGAATTTCTGTAAAAATGTTCAGACGTGTGCAATTAGCAAATAACTGTATTAAATGCCGTTCTGACAATGGCATAGGCGATTCTGCATCATCCATTCTGTAATAAACTCTATGGTTCTATTTTTTCTATGGAGAGTCAAAATTTTGGGATATCGACATTTTTACGAATCTCTGTAAAAATGTTCAGACGTGTGCAACTAGCAAACAAATGCATTAAATGTCGTACTGACAATGGCATATGCGATTCAGCATCATTCATTCTGCTATAAACTCATTGGTTCTATTTTTTCTATGGACAGTCAAAATTTTGAGTTATTGACATTTTCACAAACTTCTGTAAAAATGTTCAGACGTGTGCAATTAGCAAACAAATGCATTAAATGTCATTCTGACAATGGCGTATGCGATTCTGCATCATCCATAGCAAAAAAATTCATTCATCATCCATTCTGCTATAAACTCATTGGTTCTGTTTTTTCTATGGACAGTCAAAATTTTGCGATATTGAAATTTTCACGAATTTCTGTAAAAATGTTCAGACGTGTGCAACTAGCAAACAAATACATTAAAAGTCGTTCTGACAATGGCATATGCTATTCAGCATCATTCATTCTTCTATAAACTCAATGGTTCTATTTTTTCTATGGACAGTCAAAATTTTGAGATATTGACATTTTCACGAATTTCGGTAAAAATTATCAGACCTGTGCAATCAGCAAACAAATGCATTAAATGTCGTTCTGACAATGGCGTATGCATTCAGACGTATGCAATTAGCAAATAACTGTATTAAATGTCGTTCTGACAATGGCATATGCGATTCTGCATCATTCATTCTGCTATAAACTCAATGGTTCTATTTTTTCTATGGACAGTCAAAATTTTGGAATATTGACATTTTTACGAATTTCTGTAAAAATGTTCAGACGTGTGCAACTAGCAAACAAATACATTAAAAGTCGTTCTGATAATGGCGTATGCAATTCTGCATCATTTATTCTGCTATAAACTCAATTTTTCTATTTTTTCTATGGACAGTCAAAATTTTGGGATATCGACATTTTTACGAATTTCTGTAAAAAATGTTCAGACGTGAGCAATTAGCAAACAAATGCATTAAATGTCGTTCTGACAATGGCAAATGCGATTCTGCATCATCCATTCTGCTATAAACTCATTGGTTCTATTTTTTCTAAGGACAGTCAAAATTTTGCGATATTGACATTTTCACCAATTTCTTTAAAAATGTTCAGAAAAATGCAACTAGCAAATAAATACATTAAAAGTCGTTCTGACAATGGCATATGCGATTCTGCATCATGCATTCTGCTATAAACTCAATGGTTCTATTTTTTCTATGCACAGTCAAAATTATGCGATATCGACATTTTCACGAATTTCTGTAAAAATGTTTAGACGTGTGCAATTAGGAAATAAATGCATTAACAGTCTTTCTTACAATGGCGTATGCGCTTCTACATTATCTATTCTGCTATGAATTCATTGGTTCTATTTTTTCTATGGGCAGTCAAAATTTTGGGATATCGATATTTTTACGAATTTCTGTAAAAATGTTCAGACGTGTGCAATTAGCAAATAACTGTATTAAATATCGTTCTGAAAATCGCATATGCGATTCTGCATCATTCATTTTGCAATAAACTCATTGGTTCTAGTTTTTCAATGACCAGTCAAATTTTTGGGATATCGACATTTTCATGACTTTCTGTAAAAATGTTCAGACGTGTGCATTTAGGAAATAAATGGATTAAATGTCGCTCTGACAATGGCGTATGCAATTCTGCATCATCCATTCTGCTATAAACTCATTGTTTCTATTTTTCTATGGACAGTCAAAATATTGGGATATCGAAATGTTCACGAATTTCTGTAAATATATTCAGAAGTATGCAATTAGCAAATAAATTCATTAAAAGTCGTTCTTACAGTGGTGTATAAGCTTCTACATTTTCCTTTCTGCTATAAACTCATTGGTTCTATTTTTTCTATAAACAGCCAAATTCTTGGAATATCGACAATTTTACGAATTTCTGTAAAAATGTTCAGACGTGTGCAACTAGCAAACAAATACATTAAAAGTCGTTCTGATAATGGCGTATGCAATTCTGCATCATTTATTCTGCTATAAACTCAATTTTTCTATTTTTTCTATGGACAGTCAAAATTTTGGGATATCGACATTTTTACGAATTTCTGTAAAAATGTTCAGACGTGAGCAATTAGCAAACAAATGCATTAAATGTCGTTCTGACAATGGCAAATGCGATTCTGCATCATCCATTCTGCTATAAACTCATTGGTTCTATTTTTTCTAAGGACAGTCAAAATTTTGCGATATTGACATTTTCACCAATTTCTTTAAAAATGTTCAGAAAAATGCAACTAGCAAACAAATACATTAAAAGTCGTTCTGATAATGGCGTATGCAATTCTGCATCATTTATTCTGCTATAAACTCAATTTTTCTATTTTTTCTATGGACAGTCAAAATTTTGGGATATCGACATTTTTACGAATTTCTGTAAAAATGTTCAGACGTGTGCAATTAGCAAATAACTGTATTAAATATCGTTCTGAAAATCGCATATGCGATTCTGCATCATTCATTTTGCAATAAACTCATTGGTTCTATTTTTTCAATGACCAGTCAAATTTTTGGGATATCGACATTTTCATGACTTTCTGTAAAAATGTTCAGACGTGTGCATTTAGGAAATAAATGGATTAAATGTCGCTCTGACAATGGCGTATGCAATTCTGCATCATCCATTCTGCTATAAACTCATTGTTTCTATTTTTCTATGGACAGTCAAAATATTGGGATATCGAAATGTTCACGAATTTCTGTAAATATATTCAGAAGTATGCAATTAGCAAATAAATTCATTAAAAGTCGTTCTTACAGTGGTGTATAAGCTTCTACATTTTCCTTTCTGCTATAAACTCATTGGTTCTATTTTTTCTATAAACAGCCAAATTCTTGGAATATCGACATTTTTACGAATTTCTGTAAAAATGTTCAGACAAGTGCAATTAGCAATTAACTGTATTAAATGTCGTTCTGACAATGGCATATGCGATTCTGCATCATTCGTTCTGCTATAAACTTAATGGCTCTATTTTTTCTATGAACAGTCAAAATTATGGGATATTGACATTTTCACGAATTTCTGTAAAAATGTTCAGACGTGTGCAATCAGCAAACAAATGCATTAATTGTCGTTCTGACAATGGCATATGCGATTCTGCATCATCCATTCTGCTATAAACTCATTGGTTCTATTTTTTCTATGGACAATCAAAATTTTGGGATATCGCCATTTTCACCAATTTCTGTAAAAATGATCACAAATATGCAACTTGGAAATAAATACGTTAAAATTCGTTCTGACAATGGCATATGCGATTCTGACAATGGGTTCGCTATTACCGTTATTATTGAAGTGTCTAATATTAAGGTCGTGTTAAACGACAATTTTGTACATTTTATAATAAAGTACCCTAGGATAGAACACAATGCCACTATCCTTAATTTCGCTGAAAACAACAACATAGCTGATTGCGGTGACAGAATAATTGCAATCGCAAACTGCAGGTCCACCCTTATTGCAACATTCTGTAGAGAACAACACAATACAACTTGTGCGCAACAACTTCATTCTGGAGAGATCGCGCAGTGCACCACGCGTCCAAGCCACCTCGTTTGTAGACAGAGAAGTGGCAGGGAAAATTATTAAACTACTCAGATACGAAGAATTATATTAAACCTATAAAAGTTTTAAAAGGCATAGTTCCCGTAAGTAAACCATTATATTTTTCATTCCTTAATCTAATCTTCATTCCTTAATGAATTGATGACCACCAAACCATCGCCTATCGCTGTAATTTGTGGGAGGTTGTTGAATGTTGTGCTGCATACTTCAGCTTCGTATAGGCCCCATGTAACGGTATTTTGATGATTTTTGCTACATTATAGACAGATTTTTCTTCAGGTTTCAGATTTAAATATTGTAATAACTTATGACAAAAGTTACCTATGCAGGTCCAAGTCGTCGTAGGCTTTCGGTATTTTAAAGATTTTAACAAAATTGTTAACGGATTTTATTTTTTGTTTGGAAATTGCGATTCTGCATTTGGATGTAGTATCCATTATGAACTTTAAATACCAAATTTGAAACAACTCCGGTGAATAATGTCGTTAACATCATCAAAATACCGAATATCGGGAGGTACCGTTATATGGGGGCTATATGATAACCTGGACCTACATGGCCCATTTACGAGCTTAACATGCCTACTGGCAAAATATACATGTGTGCAAAATTTTAGCCTTCTATCTCAATTTGTTCGAAATATAGCGTGATTACAACAGACAGACAGACGGATATGGCTAAATCGTCTTAGAATTTTACGGTGATCAAGAATATATAAACTTTGTTGGGTCTGACATGAGTATTTCGAGGAGTTACAAACGGAATGACAAAATTAATATACCCTCCATAGTATGGTGTAGAGTATAATAAACGAATTATCGGAAACAATAAATGGTTTGATAAATAACGAAAAAACAAAGCAGATAAACACAGAATATTTATATGAGAAACTACTATCAAGAAATAGAATTATTGTCATGGTATTTGAAAACCTAATGTCATCTATTACCCTTTCAAAATTAGGAATAATTAACGCATCAATTTTAGACTCCAGTGATTTGGAGAATTTAATCAATGAGCGCTCTACAAATATCGCTATTACCGTTATTATTGAAGTGTCTAATATTAAGGTCGTGTTGAACGACAATTTTGTACATTTTATAATAAAGTATCCTAGGATAGAACACAATGCCACTATCCTTAATTTCGCTGATCGCGCAGTGTACCACTCGTCCAAGCCACCTCGTTTGTAGACAGAGAAGTGGCAGGGAAAACTATTAAACTACTTCTAGATAGATACGAAGAATTATATTAAACATATAAAAGTTTTAAAAGGCATAGTTCCAGTAAGCAACCCATTATATTGTTCATTCCTTAATCTAATCTTCATTCCTTAATGAATTGATGACCACCAAACCATCGCCTATCGCTGTAATTGGTGGGAGGTTGTTGAATGTTGTGCTGCAGTTAGCGGTGTTACGTGTCATTAGTTCCAGAGCGCATGATGTGAGTGATGATAACAGACAAAATGTTGGCATAGTATCGCTGCAGTTTCTTACTGCTGAGGTTTAATTGTGACATGCAGCGAGGGTGGATTCTTGCAAGTGGAGCATGAGGTGACCTTTTGCTACTGGTAATATAATAATTTTCTTACATTTATACTTAGGGATAGCATATCTTATCAGGAAATATATTACATTATATTATTAAAGTCTTTGTGAAGTGTTGGTTTTCTATTGTGAAATTGATTTCTTTGCTATCTAAAAGGATAGGATTCAAAAATCAAATTTTTGCGAATGTAATAGAGGTTATTAAGTTATTTAATTTTGTTATTATCGCCCTGTTTCTGGCTAGGAGGACATCATAAAGATCCTGTATCAACTTCCCTTTGTTTTTCTGCCTATAAAATTTTGTTAACTGCAGTGGTGGGGCTATTAATTTCTTTCTGCACTTCGGTGTTAATAGTAAACTGTCTCTCCTGTGAGTTGATTAGTTGGTCAACTGTGTTGGTCAGTTTGTAGAAGTCATCATGATCAGGTGTCCCAGTGATGTATTTCAGGACTGTTCATAATGCATTCGGGCTTCTCGCTTGTCTGTGTTGAATATTTACCGTCTGTATCAGTCTACTTATTTGGTTTACGTATGCATCCAGCAATTTTCTCATATGAGTTTGGGGAAAGTAGTTTGTAGCATTAGCTGTTTCATCTCTTAGTAATTCGTATAAAGTTGGGTTAGTAACATGTTTTATGTGTCCAAAGTTTTCCCAAATTACGAGATCCCCGCCGGTTACCCGAATGTATCTCGCATTAGAGTAGTCCAATAAACGTCCATCTGATGCCGACACTAATATGGCTATGACCAATCTTAAGGCAATCCTAAAAACTGTAAACAATATTTCGTTTAACTCACTACCAATATAATATTGCTTCTTTCTTTACATTATAGTGAAAGGGGCTTTACCGAAGATTGTCCTTATGGGCCCTTCTCCCTCTTATCAAACTGTTGTCTCTAGATCTTGTTGGACTTTTTCTTCACTATAAGTCACGTCGGTTCTTATTGTGAGTTGCTAACTCTTTATCCTGGGCGGATTTTAAACGTGACATTATTTGTTCATCATCCTTTGTTGAATGGAAGACGCTTATGGGTTTCATTCTAGTCACCGTATGTATTGATTTATTATACTCAATGGTGGCATTTCCATCAGTGTGTTGTGGAAGCGCTCCACCTGCCCATTTGATGTGCTGTGTAGGGGTGGGACATTCACGATACCTATGTAAAAGTGATTTTTTAACATAGCCTTAATGTTCGAGTTAAGTGACTTTTCGTTGTCACAATAAATGGTTTTTGTACCATGGAACATATTGAGCAACTGTAGTAACCGTGGCTTAACATCCACTATAGTCCTGGATTTTAGTGACTGTACTATCGCAAATTTTGAAAATTTGTCGATGCTAGTCAGAAAGTACTTTGACCCAGTGGAAAATATGTCAATGTGAAGGACTTCCCCGCAAAATGTTGGTATGGGTGTCTGGGCAATAATTTTGCCTTTTTGGATGACGATCATACTTTGCCTGGGAACATACTCGGCAGTTTGCCACCAACTGCTTCGCTTTCTTTTCCATTTTTGGAAAAAAAACTAGTCGTCCAGAATATGCTTCATATATTCCTAAGCTGTTCAGTGTGCTCGATTATGTTGAGCTGTTATAATTTCCTGTTGTTCATTCGGGTCGGATATATCGATAACTAACTTTTCCGTGTGTCTGAATTTAACATTGGGAAAGAGTTCAACCAATTTATGCGGGAATCGTACCAGAGTGGGCAAGTCGCACCGCAGTGCGTTCACTACATCCGTTTTTACAGACTTTTGTAGGTGTTTAATCAAATCATCGTTTGCTCGGAATGTAATGAGGTGTTTTGTCTTTTTTCCAAAGATAATAAAAGTTTTTATCTGAGGCTCTACACCACGATTATCTGATTACGAAAACAGTTTACCGGTTTGTCGGTTCTTTCAATTGTGTTAGTTGATGACATTTAGCTATGAATTATATCAACACTTACACTATCCAATGCATTTATATGTTGCCTAGATAACGCATCGGCGACCACATTTTTCTTTCCAGGTATGTAGATCAGCCTTGCATTGCATTCGTCAATAAATGCTTTCCATCTTTTAATTTTTGAGTTCGGATTTCTGTCCGAAACGGCAAATGTTAGTGGTTGATGATCTGTGAATACATTCAGATCTGATACTCCGTAGAGCTAATTTCTAAGCGTTTTTAGTGCCCAGACGATGGCCAACAACTCCCGTTCAATAGTAGCGTAATGTTCTTCGCTTTCGGATAAAGTGCGGGAGATCATAGTGATAGGTCTGCCTCCTTGCGAAAGGACAACTTCTATAGCATGCGACGATGCTTCCGTCGTTAAATCAAATGTTTTCCGAAAATCTGGATATGTTAACGTTACATCTTCTGACGTTAGGATTTCTTTTATTGTGTTGAATGCCTCTTTCTGTTCACTGGTCATATCAATTTTAATTTTTTTCGACTGCGATGCAAAAACTCGGCCATATTCTCCTCTTTGTATGTTCGAGAGTGGCTTTGCAATCTTGGCAAAGTCTTTTATAAAACAGCGGTAATATCCCGCCAATCCTAAGAATGAGCTTAATCCCCTTAGAGTGGTAGGCTCGGGAAAATTTTGAATTGTATTTACTTTTTCTGGACTTGCTCTAATTCCCCCTTGAGTTTTCTTTAATTTTGTGAATTAATGGCATTCGTATACTACCGTGGAGATTACGAGGTCTTAAAGCAAAACTATAATTTCCACTTTTTAAATCTAATAAACAATTATATTTTTTTAATAAAGTCCATTCCAAGTATTCCATCACATTGAATGGGGAAACACTTTGGAACAATATGAAAATTGTGTGGAACAATAAAATTAGATAATTTAAGATTAACGTCCATTGATCCTAAAGATTTTATGACTCCTTTCCCGATATCTGATAGATTAGTTGTATTATTTTTATTTACATTTTCTTATTGTCCATATAAATTCTGTATTAATGATATGTCAGCACCAGTATCAACTTGCAAAATTAGTCTACATTTTGTGTCGGCATTTTTAACTTCTATAAAATTACTTAGACTGAGATTAAAATAATATATTTCATTTAATCTGCATCGCTCGTTCTCGTTTCCGGATTGTGTTCCATTTACACTACGGTTATTGTTTCTTTGTCTGTTGCGATTACTACGTCTATTATAATATTGACTTTGTGGTCTGTCATTGTTGTATCTACGATTGTCTCTATTTTATTTTTTTTATTAAAATTTTGCGTCTATTGCCAACCACTAACCGATTTTCTAAAAGGTGAAGATGGCAAAATTAGTGCTTCCCAATCGAAAAGGATAAAAAAAATCTTAATGAGAAGCAACTCCAGACGTTCAAAAACTTAAGGAACGTTACACTGATCGCATGGTAACTGATATTTTTGATTAAAACGAGAAATCAATCAATCTCTTTTATGATTACTGAGTACATGACAAAATTTGTTGAGTGTTTTAGATATCCGAATTCCTTGCAAATAACGTCATTTCCGTCCTTAATTGGTATATAATTCGAAATGGTGTAATCATTAATTTTTGTCGGGTAATAGTTCATAAGCTGTGAAATAGTTAATTTCTCGTATATAATTGCTCTGGAAGCGATTAATTGGACGATTGCGGATTTTGAGAATTTATCAACGCAAGTGAGAAAGTATTTCTTGTCAGTCGAGAAAATGTCGATATGCAACATTTCTCCAGTATATGAAGGAATGGACGTGTCTCCAAGAATATGTCTCTAGGGTTGTCGATCGTATTTCGCTTTTTGGCATACTTTACAGTTTGAAACCACCTCTTTAGCTATCATCGTCATTTTTGGGAACAAATAGTCTTGCAGAATATGTTTTGCATTCTCCTGGGCGTGCCCTATTGTGCTCCAAGACAGTAATTTTTATACCCTCCACCATACTGTGGAGTCGATTTAGCGATGTCCGTCTGTCTGTCTGTCCGTCTGTCTGTCTGTTGTAATCACGCTATATTTTGAATGAATTGAGATACAAGGCTAAAATTTTGCACACAGCTTTATTTTTACAGTAGGCAGGTTAAGTTCGTAAATGGGCCATGTAGCTCCACGTTTTCATATAGCCCCCTTATAACGGTACCTCCCGATATTCGATATTTTGATGATTTTAGCGACATTATTCACACGAATTGTTTCAAATTTGGTATTTGAAGTTCGAAATGGATACTACAGCCTAAGACAGAAAATTGTCTGTGCAGGTCCAAGTCTTCGTATAGCCCCCATATAACTGTACCTCCCGATATTTGGTATTTTCATGATTTTAGCGACATTATTAATCGGAATTGTTCAAAATTTGGTATTTGAAGTTCGCAATGGATACTACAGCCTAAGACAGAAAATTGTTTGTTCAGGTATACGTCTTCGTATAGCCCCTATATAACGGTACCTCCCTATATTCGGTATTTTGGTGATTTTATCGTCTTTATTTACCAAAATTTTTTCAAATTACGCATTTAGAGTTCGTAATGAAAACTCCAGTCTGTGACAAAAAATTGTCTATGCAGGTCCAGGTCTTCGTATAGGCCCCATATACCAGTACCTCCCTATATTCGGTATTTTGACGAGTTTAGGTACAATACTCACCGAAGTTGTTTGAAATGTCGTATTTGAAGTTCGTAATGGATGCTACAGAATATGACAAAAAAATTGTCTACGCAGGTTCATGTCTTCGCACAGCTCCGATATAACGGTACCTCCCTATATTCTATACTTTGATGATTTTAGCTACATTATTCGCGTTTATTTCAAGTTCCGAATTTGAATTTGGTAATGACTCATGACAAATAATGCCTGTGTGGGTCCACGTCGTATAGGCACCAATATAACGGCAATATTCGGTATTTTTAAAATTTTACCAAAATTTTTTCAGGATTTTATTTCCAAATTCGTTCCAAATGGTGGAGGGTTTTCAAAGTTCGTCCCGGCCGAACTTACTGCTTTTTAACTTGTTTTTTGTTCGTTTTTGTCAAAAATGTCAGTTATCATGCGATCAGTGTAACGTTCCTTAAGTTTTTGAATGCCTGGAGTTGCTTCCATTAAGATTTTTTTTATCCTTTTCGATTGGAAAACACTAATTTTGCCGTCTTCGCCTTTTAAAATATCGGTTAGTGGCTGGGCAATAGACGCAAAATCTTTAATGAAGCATCTGTAGTAACTTGACAATCCACGAAACGACCTTACATTAAAGAGTGTTGCAGATTTTGCATAATTGAGGATGGCCTCTACCTTTTCTGGATTCATTTTTATACCATTTCTAGAAAATATAAAGCCGAGATATTCAGCGCTTTCTTGAAAAAATGTGATTTCTCCCGGGAAATTCTCATATTGGCAGCATATAATTTGTCCAATACCCATTCAATATGCTTGACGTGATCTTCCTCTGTTTAAGAGAAAAAGATGACATCGTCAATCAATCCTTTTCGATTGGAAAGCACTAATTTTGCCGTTTTCGCCTTTTAAAATATAGGTTAGTGGCTTGGCAATAGACGCAAAATCTTTAATAAAGCATCTGTAGTAACTTGACAATCCCAGAAACGACCTTACATTAAAGAGTGTTGCAGATTTTGCATTATTGAGGATGTCCTCTACCTTTTCTGGATTCATTTTTATACCACTTCTAGAAACTATAAAGCCGAGATATTCAGCGCTTTCTTGAAAAAATGTGATTTCTCCCGGGAAATTCTCATATTGGCAGCATATAATTTGTCCAATACCCATTAATGACGTGATCTTCCTCTGTTTAAGAGAAAAAGATGACATCGTCAACATAAACATGACATGATTTCACAATTTGCTGCCTCAGAACATCATCAATGGCCCTTTGGAAAATACTAGGGGGGTGTAGTAAATAATCTCTCTTTACCAAGATTTGAGAGAATAATGGTTATTTCAGGTATTGGGTATTTGTCATCGATGTCACTAATCGTTTTTTAGTGTTGCCGTATTCATCTTTTCTTGTTTTATCAACAACCCAAACGAGATTGTTATAGGGTGAACTAGAAGGCCGTTTCGTTGTTAACAAAGTCAGCTACACCCATGGGATATGGATATAGTTTTGAGTAGATTGGAATAGTAGCTACAATATACGTATTGTAGGGGAGTGATTCTTTAGGATTTGCAAAAACGCCAAAAAAGTTTCTTATCATTTCCCTAAATTTTCCTGCGATTGATGGGGGCACCTTTATGTCCTCCACTTGCGTAAAATTTACATATACGCATTTAAAAAATTGGATCTTCTCGATGTCAGTTATAGTTTTCAATTCCCTACTCTCGAAATTCAATGTTGCACTTGTCTGTGTCAACAGATCAAGGCCAATGATACCGTCAAACGTTGAAAGTGAAGGTAAGATAAAAAAAGGACTGTTGGTGTTGAAAATATTCACCGTGCACTTTTCTTTAATTGCTGTGAAGCCGTCAATTGACTTCACTATAAATGGGTTGCTTACTGGAACTATGCCTTTTAAACCTTTTGTATATTTTGCAGTACCGCTATTAGGCCTTTTTCCCGTCTACAAATTTGATCGATTTCGAAATGGTTGTTACAGGTTCTGATTTTGAGGTAAGCCCTGCATAGACGGCTTGAATTTTGATGATTGTAGGAATTGAACGGATTCGTCGACCTCCATAGGTTCTACCGAATAATTTTCATTTCTATTTGTACGATTTTGAATTCGCTTCATAAAATGTGGATTTTATTATAGCCACCTCTGTGTGCTTAATGTGGTTCATTTTTATTCTTGTCCCTGTCTTCGCGAGATTTCGCGAAGCTTGAGACAATATGGCATCTTTCCCGATTTGATTCGACCTCTTGGGCTATCGCCAAGGCTAATGGTAAATCAGACGGTCGGGCAGAAAAAAGTACGTTACTTAAATCTTTTTTGATGCCGGAGATGAAAACGGGTAACGCATCCATTTTGCGTTCATAGAATTTGCAACAGCATCATCGTACGACAAAGCAGTTTTATTTATAAGTAGAGTAAATTTTTTCTCTACTTCGTCGTAGAATTCTAATAGTGTTACACTACCCTGACGTAGAGTGGATAACTCTTGCTTTGTTGATTTATTTCAATTTCTTTGTAAGACACAACTTCAGGGGTCGGTATTGAAAATTTATCGAATTTGTCGTTAATATCAGAAATTTGCTTTTCAAACTGGTCTCTTTGGACCCTCAAGGCTGCCTAGATGGCAGAGTCAACGAACGCGCGTATGCTTTCTTCTGTTGTAACCATTATGTTATTATTGTTAGGCATTCTGTTATTATACTTTGTGGTCAAGAAATGTTTATCGTTGTTATTGCGATAAACACTTCGTATTTTTTAATGCCAGTTGGGCGTCAGTTAAAATGATTGCCTGTTGCAAGTTATAAGACGTTGCACCTTTTGAGTTGAAGTTGGATGAATTTTAATTTCACAAGCCGTTGGGCGCTGTGTTCTTTATTAATGTCAAAATCAAACTGAGCTCTAGCAAATAATTTTAACTTAATTCTAAATATCCAAACTGTTGACTGTGCGCTTTTGCCTTTGTTGGCTGCTTTCTGCAAGCTACTTGCTGGAGTCGCATGTTGGAGTATCGAGTTGCCAATATTTTATGGTATGATGTCTACAATAAGTGACGACTTAGTATCAACATCTTGCCACTAACGTGTGTTTTATCCAATCGCTCATCCACTACTCATCTACAATTTATTAAAGGTACGGTCACACTGCGCAAATATTTGATCGCAATTTGTTTTCCCATATTTGAATGAACAAATGTGAAATTCGTTAGAGTTGATTCGATGTTCACATTACACTCGAATATTTAACAGATTTTGTTTACTCAAGCAGTCACCAAACAGCGTCAAATAGTGCTATGGGAAAACATGTTTGACACATGTTCACATTCGTAAAATATATTTTCCCATTAAATTGTTTGATCAAACTGTGAGAAAACATAAGTTTATTTGGCCGAGAGAAATAGACAGAGAGATACTGAAAAAGAGACATAAAGAAAATGAAGTTTCGGGTATAATTTATTTGGAAAAGGGAAGCAAAAGTCCAGCTGTTGGGGAATAAATTCCTTGTCAGAACACTTTTTTTTTGCATTTTTGTATATATGTATCATTGTAGAAGAATACAGCTGCTGGGACAATGAACTGTCAAATCAATTTAGGAATTGAAAATAATGAATTAAATATTATTGAAATTTGTAAAAATTGTTGACGAAACGACCTGCCAATTCCGGGCGATACACAGGACCAAAAATACAATGTGTAAATCATCTTAATGATGATCATAATCTACCTGTTTTACCTGCTGACCTAACATACGAAGAAGAAGCGGAACAGGTCGAGGTTGACAACGAAAATGATGACCTTAATTTATTGGGGACAACGCCCCTCTTGCCTAGGATTTGAAGGTCAATTGGGAGGAGAGAAGCTAAGCTCCTTGTCGACAAGAGCTATATCAAACCACTACCTGAATTAAAAGGAATTAAATTAGTTCAGCATTCTTTTTTAGTAAAATCAATCCACGGGGTTACCCATATCAATCAGAAATGTGTAGTTAAAATGTTTGGTATAGTTGCTGATTTTTCATTTTACCTGAATTGACGTCATTTGACGGCGTCATTGGCCTTGACATATTGAATAGTGTACCTTATTCAATATGTCAAGGCCTCTATTGATTTAAAATCAAACACAATTAATCATGACAATGGAAAGGAAACTGTTTTATTCATAACTAGACAGGACTTTAATCATCTGCAACTTCAGGCCAAGTCGGTACCAAACCATTTGAAAGAAGCATTTTCAAGGTATTTAAAAATGTTAATGGAGTGTTTGCAGATCCCAATGAGGCACTTCCATACAATACAAACGTCTATGCGACGAACCGCACAGAAGACCCAGTGTACTCGAGATTGTACCCGTATCCTTTAGGTTTTTCGGATTTAGTAAAAAAAGAAATCCAGAACTCATTGGCGAATGGTATTATTTGAAAGTCTAGGTCTCCATACAATAACCCAATGTGCGTAATAAAGAAAAAGGGTCTTGACGAAACTGGACAAGAGAAAAAAAGTTTGGTGATAGATTTCCGAAAACTTAATGAGAAAACTATCAGCAAGAAATATTCGATTCAAGAAATCACGGAAACCTTGTCCAATCTTGGAGGAAGTAAATTTTTTACCACAATTGACTTGAAATCTGGGTTTCACCAGATAAAACCATCAGAACCACTGCGTTTTCCATAAAAACGGAAAATACGAGTTTTGTAGACTGTCCTTCGGTCTGAAGAATGCTCCAAGCATTTTTCAGAGGGCGATACGTGACGTGTTAAGAGAACACATCGGGACGAGGTGTTTCGTCTACGTGGATGATGTAATCATATTCTCGAAAAACGAGCAACAACACTTACAAGATGTGGAATTAGTACTGAGAAGTCTATTCGAAGCCAATATGAGGGTTTCGGCTGAAAAATCAAAATCCTTCCAAACTGAGGTTGAATATTTAGGATTTCTTCCCTGCCAGATCAGAAGTGATAAAGCAAACACGTTTAGTAACAAATGAAAAAACAGTACTAGTGCCAAATCATGCAATTCAACCAGGAATATTCATAGCTAGCACAATAGTAGAAAGTGATGTAGCTTTTATAAGAATAATAAATACAACTAAAGATGATGTCACATTAAACAGTAAAAATATTATATTTGAATCATTAGAAAATTATGATATATAGTAGCGGAAAGTCAATAAATAGATAAAAGAACTAAAGAAGTTCAAAGTAAATTAAAATTTCCTTTTCTTTTTAAAGAAGGCCTCAAAAATCTCTGTGCTGATTTCAGCGACATTTTCGGTATTGACACCTATAACATAACCTATAACATCAAATAACTTCTACAAAACAAAAACTTAGATTGAGTGACAAAACACACAGAGACTCCACGCTTCTTTGGAAGAACCTTTCAGTGCATCCCTCAATCTAATTATGTTGTGCAGGTTGGAGTAACCAAACTCCATAGTTGTGATTTCAAAAGACTCATGAAACGTGAGCCATTCTTCTGGCAATCCCGTAAAGGTAGGCAATGGATATATCTTCTCCTGGAGTGAATTCAAAATGGCGTCGACATTGGCAGAATTACCAAGCAGAGACTCTACGGCTTCTTTGGCAGAACCTTTCAGTGCATCCCTCAATCTCATTATGTTGTGCAGGTTGGAGTAACCAAACTCCATAGTTGTGATTTCAAAAGACTCATGAAACGTGAGCCATTCTTCTGGCAATCCCGTAAAGGTAGGCAATGGGTATATCTTTATGTGTGGAATGGACGTTGAGTTGTTGGCTGTGGAATTGTGGACGGACATTTCTGAGGTTACGGAAATTTGGTGAGTTGGTGCGTGAGATGGCGTATTCTCAGGATGTGATGGTAGCTTTTGCTGGCAAGATTGTGGCGGTTTATGAAGTGGGTGTTGGCTTAATTGTGGCGGTTATTGTTGTGACGGTGTTGACTGATTATGCTGCAATGGATGGATGGTGGACTCAGAGTATGGCATTCATACAGTAATTATTAACTACCTCTGCGACTGCATCAGTATGAATGCTATTCAGACCCGCTTGATAGGCTTCATGATCTAGGGGCTCTCTCTTATATCGCTGGACCTCTCTCTCTAGATCGTGCAGGTCCTTCATGACACGCCTGGGTGGGGGAGTTCTATCCTCCATATGGTGGTTAGGGTGACTCCCACGATAACACCCAAGCAGGTATTGCAACGAAAGCATATGATTATGCTGACGTAAGGGAAGAACTTTCGTCTCCTCATGTAAATGGTCCACAGGAGTCATGAGGAGGCACCTGAAACAGTTCTCAGGGCGGCATTCTGGCAGGTCTGAATGCTTTTCCACTGCGTTGCACTTGTATTCGCCGACCACACTGGAGCCGCATAGCTAACCACAGACCGACCTATCGCTTTATAAGAAGTCAACAAGGTTTCCTTATCCGCACCCCAAGTGCTGCCGGCTAGCGCCTTGAGGACCTTGTTCCTACTTTTTATTTTATCGCAAGTAGCTGTGGCTTGCGCGGAAGACTTGAACATGCTATCGAATGTGACCCCAAGGATTTTGGGGTAGTTGGTGGTCGGAATTATATGCCCCTCGACCTGCACATTCAGCTGTGTTCTCATCTCCGCAGTCCATGTGGTAAATTGTGTGGCCGTCGATTTAGTGGCGGATATTTTCATATTCCTCGCGTGGAAAGGCTAATTGTGAAAACATTTGAGTGACTAATTGTTATGGCATTTGAATGGCGGTTTCTAATAATTGTCTCTTCATTTGCGTGGCTAATGTTGACTGTATTTGCGTGGCTTGTTGTAATTGCATTTGCTTTGAATTATCAAGAAATTGTGTTTGCATTGCCTGAATATGTTTTTGCATCGCTGTTATTTGCATCTTCATTTGATTTTTTAAATCGCAGATTTCGTTTGTGGATTTGTAGGTTGTGGCTGGTGAATTTGTGGTAGTTTTTTTGGTAGTAGTTGAGCAAGCAGCTGATTTGTGTTATTTGTGCAAGACATACTGACCGAAGCTGTATTATCAGGTTCGTTTTGGAGGCTGTCAGACGGCGTATTAAATTTTAGCGAATGAGCGATGGACATTTCGTAAGTGTCTGGATCAAAACGAGCTGGTGGAATTCTTCGGGTGCTCCGGCTGCTTGTTCTTCTTGACTCTCTCTCGTTCCGGAGAAAATCGGTATTCTTGTACAGCATTTTTTTTTTTTTTTTTTTTTCAAAAAACCGTAAAAATGGAAAATGCACCCATTATGAGGTATATATCGATTTTGTAGAACCGGATAAAAGCCAGATTTTGTATTCAAATTTTCGGATGAAATAACTAGGTATTTCCCTACGAAAAATTACTTTGCAGCAATCAGGTTCAAATAGTTACCTGTTATATAAAATTTAAAATGATCCATGCAAACCTTTAAATCTGACTTGCTTCAAAATTATTACTGACAATGAGTTGTTTGTTCTTTAACAAATTTCAAATGTTTTTCTTCATAAATTGTTTACAATGTCACAACTTTCTTGAGTTCGCTGTCCTTTCAAATCGCTGAATAGTTATGTAAACTCTCGGCACATTGTGGCACAACTACATAAGGTAAAAAAAGCTACCTCCAAAATATTTTTTTTCTATTCTATCAAAACATTTACACAGTTTGTATGTGTGTGTTGTTTTGAATAAATAAAAAAATATGAATTATTTTCAAATCTAGGCAACAGATAATAATTTTTATAATTTTTGGATAAAATAAAAATTTCCCTCTATCTTCGATTGAATTGAAATTTGTAAAAATAATTAAAAAAAAAAACAAAACAATGTTGCATATTCAAAAATTTTATTTGACACAAGACGACTTAGATACAGAGTCCCATTTTCCTAGTTTCTTTGCAGTTAGGAATCTTTTTTTAATTAGCCATGATACATGATTTCAGGTAAGTGCATCAACGCTTGGGGACTTGGGATTTTTGCAAATTTGAATAATTTTTCATTAAAAAATTTTAATACCATAATTGGTTTGACAGTTCATTGTCCCAGCAGCTGTGTCAATACGTCTACCTCATGGTAGAAGAATATAGGTAGACGCGTCGACACAGCTGCTGGGACAATGAACTGTCAAACCAATTTTGGAATTGATAATATTGATAGAAAAATTATTCAAATTTGTAAAAATTGTTGAAAACGCGAATAAGTAGTTTTTCGATAGTTGTGATAGTTATTGGCCTAATGGCTTTTTCATCGCAACATATAAATAAATAAATGTAATTATAATAACCTCCGAATGACGTCGTGTAAGAAAGCATAAAAATCTACTTATATTTGCAAAAACATTTACATTTTTTGACATATCAATGTTCCCAAGAGTGCATCTACCTGTATTCTTCTACCATGGTCTACCTGTATTCTTACACCATGGTAACATGTAACTGTGATTCATGACAGTTGTGTGTGAACACTTCGTAAACATACGTGCGGCATATTTTAGGTAGACCTGTTATATGAGCCCATTTCCTTAATAAGTTAAATGTTAACTTAGGTATTCCTAACTGACGGATATTGGAAATACGGAATGTTGACTGATCTTCTGAATAGCTTATCGACGAATCCTTATTTTGGCGCCGGCTTTGGCCTTTTTGGAGTCGGAGCAGGTGCGGCGATTCTTCGCAAAGGCCTACAAGGGAGTATTGTATTATTCAGACGACATCTTATGATTACATTGGAAGTACCGTGCCGTGATAAATCGTATCAATGGTTGTTGCAATGGATAACAGCTCACGCTGCTCGTGACACGCAACACCTAAGTGTTGAGACTTCAACCATTATGTATACGGCTATGGGCTCTGAATGGAGGCATTCGGACATCCGCGAAGGCGCCGCCCATTGTATTCGGTTGTATTAGATAAACAAATATCAATGCGAATTATCAGTGACTGCAAGGAATTTATTAACAACCCCCAATGGTATGCAGACAGAGGAATACCATATAGAAGAGGATATTTATTATATGGTCCCCCTGGTTGTGGGAAGTCAAGCTTCATTACTGCTTTGGCAGGAGAACTAGAATATGGCATGTGTTTACTTAACTTGTCAGAGAGAGGATTAACTGACGATAGATTGAACCATTTATTAAATGTTGCTCCGGAACAGTCTATAATATTACTTGAGGACATTGATGCAGCCTTCGCGTCCCGTGAAGATGTGCAGCACCAAAAAGCATCCCTCAATCTAATTATGTTGTGCAGGTTGGAGTAACCAAACTCCATAGTTGTGATTTCAAAAGACTCATGAAACGTGAGCCATTCTTCTGACAATCCCGTAATGGTAGGCAATGGATATATCTTCTCCTGGAGTGAATTCAAAATGGCGTCGACATTGGCAGAATTACCAAGCAGAGACTCTACGGCTTCTTTGGCAGAACCTTTCAGTGCATCCCTCAATCTCATTATGTTGTGCAGGTTGGAGTAACCAAACTCCATAGTTGTGATTTCAAAAGACTCATGAAACGTGAGCCATTCTTCTGGCAATCCCGTAAAGGTAGGCAATGGGTATATCTTTATGTGTGGAATGGACGTTGAGTTGTTGGCTGTGGAATTGTGGACGGACATTTCTGAGGTTACGGAAATTTGGTGAGTTGGTGCGTGAGATGGCGTATTCTCAGGATGTGATGGTAGCTGTTGCTGGCAAGATTGTGGCGGTTAATGAAGTGGCTGTTGTTGGCTTAATTGTGGCGGTTATTGTTGTGACGGTGTTGACTGATTATGCTGCAATGGATGGATGGTGGACTCAGAGTATGGCATTCATACTGTAATTATTAACTACCTCTGCGACTGCATCAGTATGAATGCTATTCAGACCCGCTTGATAGGCTTCATGATCTAGGGGCTCTCTCTTATATCGCTGGACCTCTCTCTCTAGATCGTGCAGGTCCTTCATGACACGCCTGGGTGGGGGAGTTCTATCCTCCATATGGTGGTTAGGGTGACTCCCACGATAACACCCAAGCAGGTATTGCAACGAAAGCATATGATTATGCTGACGTAAGGGAAGAACCTTCGTCTCCTCATGTAAATGGTCCACAGGAGTCATGAGGAGGCACCTGAAACAGTTCTCAGGGCGGCATTCTGGCAGGTCTGAATGCTTTTCCACTGCGTTGCACTTGTATTCGCCGACCACACTGGAGCCGCATAGCTAACCACAGACCGACCTATCGCTTTATAAGAAGTCAACAAGGTTTCCTTATCCGCACCCCAAGTGCTGCCGGCTAGCGCCTTGAGGACCTTGTTCCTACTTTTTATTTTATCGCAAGTAGCTGTGGCTTGCGCGGAAGACTTGAACATACTATCGAATGTGACCCCAAGGATTTTGGGGTAGTTGGTGGTCGGAATTATATGCCCCTCGACCTGCACATTCAGCTGTGTTCTCATCTCCGCAGTCCATGTGGTAAATTGTGTGGCCGTCTATTTAGTGGCGGATATTTTCATATTCCTCGCGTGGAAAGGCTAATTGTGAAAACATTTGAGTGACTAATTGTTATGGCATTTGAATGGCGGTTTCTAATAATTGTCTCTTCATTTGCGTGGCTAATGTTGACTGTATTTGCGTGGCTTGTTGTAATTGTATTTGCTTTGAATTATCAAGAAATTGTGTTTGCATTGCCTGAATTTGTTTTTGCATCGCTGTTATTTGCATCTTCATTTGATTTTTTAAATCGCAGATTTCGTTTGTGGATTTGTAGGTTGTGGCTGGTGAATTTGTGGTAGTTTTTTTGGTAGTAGTTGAGCAAGCAGCTGATTTGTGTTATTTGTGCAAGACATACTGACCGAAGCTGTATTTTCAGGTTCGTTTTGGAGGCTGTCAGACGGCGTATTAAATTTTGGCGAATGAGCGATGGACATTTCGTAAGTGTCTGGATCAAAACGAGCTGGTGGAATTCTTCGGGTGCTTCGGCTACTTGTTCTTCTTGACTCTCTCTCGTTCCGGAGAAAATCGGTATTCTTGTACAGCATTTTTTTTTTTCAAAAAACCGTAAAAATGGAAAATGCACCCATTATGAGGTATATATCGATTTTGTAGAACCGGATAAAAGCCAGATTTTGTATTCAAATTTTCGGATGAATTAACTAGGTATTTCCCTACGAAAAATTACTTTGCAGCAATCAGGTTCAAATAGTTACCTGTTATATAAAATTTAAAATGATCCATGCAAACCTTTAAATCTGACTTGCTTCAAAATTATTACTGACAATGAGTTGTTTGTTCTTTAACAAATTTCAAATGTTTTTCTTCATAAATTGTTTACAATGTCATAACTTTCTTGAGTTCGCTGTCCTTTCAAATCGCTTAATAGTTATATAAACTCTCGGCAGATTGTGGCACATCTACAGAAAGTAAAAAAAGCTACCTCCAAAATTTTTTTTTCTATTCTATCAAAACATTTACACAGTTTGTATGTGTGTGTTGTTTTGAATAAATAAAAAAATATGAATTATTTTCAAATCTAGGCAACAGATAATAATTTTTATAATTTTTGGATAAAATAAAAATTTCCCTCTATCTTCGATTGAATTGAAATTTGTAAAAATAATTAAAAAAAAAAACAAAACAATGTTGCATATTCAAAAATTTTATTTGACACAAGACGACTTAGATACAGAGTCCCATTTTCCTAGTTTCTTTGCAGTTAGGAATCTTTTTTTAATTAGCCATGATACATGATTTCAGGTAAGTGCATCAACGCTTGGGGACTTGGGATTTTTGCAAATTTGAATAATTTTTCATTAAAAAATTTTAATACCATAATTGGTTTGACAGTTCATTGTCCCAGCAGCTGTGTCAATACGTCTACCTCATGGTAGAAGAATATAGGTAGACGCGTCGACACAGCTGCTGGGACAATGAACTGTCAAACCAATTTTGGAATTGATAATATTGATAGAAAAATTATTCAAATTTGTAAAAATTGTTGAAAACGCGAATAAGTAGTTTTTCGATAGTTGTGATAGTTATTGGCCTAATGGCTTTTTCATCGCAACATATAAATAAATAAATGTAATTATAATAACCTCCGAATGACGTCGTGTAAGAAAGCATAAAAATCTACTTATATTTGCAAAAACATTTACATTTTTTGACATATCAATGTTCCCAAGAGTGCATCTACCTGTATTCTTCTACCATGGTCTACCTGTATTCTTACACCATGGTAACATGTAACTGTGATTCATGACAGTTGTGTGTGAACACTTCGTACACATACGTGCGGCATATTTTAGGTAGACCTGTTATATGAGCCCATTTCCTTAATAAGTTAAATGTTAACTTAGGTATTCCTAACTGACGGATATTGGAAATACGGAATGTTGACTGATCTTCTGAATAGCTTATCGACGAATCCTTATTTTGGCGCCGGCTTTGGCCTTTTTGGAGTCGGAGCAGGTGCGGCGATTCTTCGCAAAGGCCTACAAGGGAGTATTGTATTATTCAGACGACATCTTATGATTACATTGGAAGTACCGTGCCGTGATAAATCGTATCAATGGTTGTTGTAATGGATAACAGCTCACGCTGCTCGTGACACGCAACACCTAAGTGTTGAGACTTCATTTGTGCAAAAAGAAACTGGAAAAATTAAAACCAAGTACGATTTCATTCCCAGCATTGGAAAACATTTGATGCGTTATAAAGGAGTGTGGATGCAGGTTGAAAGGTCGAGAGAACAACAGACTTTAGATCTGCACATGGGCGTTCCTTGGGAGTCGGTAACGATAACTGCGTTTGGAAGAAACAAACAGCTTTATTTTGAAATGTTAGAGGAGGCTCGACAATATGCACTTCAAGCAACAGAAGGAAAAACCATTATGTATACGGCTATGGGCTCTGAATGGAGGCCATTCGGACATCCGCGAAGGCGCCGCCCATTGTCTTCGGTTGTATTAGATAAACAAATATCAATGCGAATTATCAGTGACTGCAAGGAATTTATTAACAACCCCCAATGGTATGCAGACAGAGGAATACCATATAGAAGAGGATATTTATTATATGGTCCCCCTGGTTGTGGGAAGTCAAGCTTCATTACTGCTTTGGCAGGAGAACTAGAATATGGCATATGTTTACTTAACTTGTCAGAGAGAGGATTAACTGACGATAGATTGAACCATTTATTAAATGTTGCTCCGGAACAGTCTATAATATTACTTGAGGACATTGATGCAGCCTTCGCGTCCCGTGAAGATGTGCAGCACCAAAAAGCATCCCTCAATCTAATTATGTTGTGCAGGTTGGAGTAACCAAACTCCATAGTTGTGATTTCAAAAGACTCATGAAACGTGAGCCATTCTTCTGGCAATCCCGTAAAGGTAGGCAATGGATATATCTTCTGGAGTGAATTCAAAATGGCGTCGACATTGGCAGAATTACCAAGCAGAGACTCTACGGCTTCTTTGGCAGAACCTTTCAGTGCATCCCTCAATCTCATTATGTTGTGCAGGTTGGAGTAACCAAACTCCATAGTTGTGATTTCAAAAGACTCATGAAACGTGAGCCATTCTTCTGGCAATCCCGTAAAGGTAGGCAATGGGTATATCTTTATGTGTGGAATGGACGTTGAGTTGTTGGCTGTGGAATTGTGGACGGACATTTCTGAGGTTACGGAAATTTGGTGAGTTGGTGCGTGAGATGGCGTATTCTCAGGATGTGATGGTAGCTGTTGCTGGCAAGATTGTGGCGGTTAATGAAGTGGCTGTTGTTGGCTTAATTGTGGCGGTTATTGTTGTGACGGTGTTGACTGATTATGCTGCAATGGATGGATGGTGGACTCAGAGTATGGCATTCATACTGTAATTATTAACTACCTCTGCGACTGCATCAGTATGAATGCTATTCAGACCCGCTTGATAGGCTTCATGATCTAGGGGCTCTCTCTTATATCGCTGGACCTCTCTCTCTAGATCGTGCAGGTCCTTCATGACACGCCTGGGTGGGGGAGTTCTATCCTCCATATGGTGGTTAGGGTGACTCCCACGATAACACCCAAGCAGGTATTGCAACGAAAGCATATGATTATGATGACGTAAGGGAAGAACCTTCGTCTCCTCATGTAAATGGTCCACAGGAGTCATGAGGAGGCACCTGAAACAGTTCTCAGGGCGGCATTCTGGCAGGTCTGAATGCTTTTCCACTGCGTTGCACTTGTATTCGCCGACCACACTGGAGCCGCATAGCTAACCACAGACCGACCTATCGCTTTATAAGAAGTCAACAAGGTTTCCTTATCCGCACCCCAAGTGCTGCCGGCTAGCGCCTTGAGGACCTTGTTCCTACTTTTTATTTTATCGCAAATAGCTGTGGCTTGCGCGGAAGACTTGAACATGCTATCGAATGTGACCCCAAGGATTTTGGGGTAGTTGGTGGTCGGAATTATATGCCCCTCGACCTGCACATTCAGCTGTGTTCTCATCTCCGCAGTCCATGTGGTAAATTGTGTGGCCGTCGATTTAGTGGCGGATATTTTCATATTCCTCGCGTGGAAAGGCTAATTGTGAAAACATTTGAGTGACTAATTGTTATGGCATTTGAATGGCGGTTTCTAATAATTGTCTCTTCATTTGCGTGGCTAATGTTGACTGTATTTGCGTGGCTTGTTGTAATTGCATTTGCTTTGAATTATCAAGAAATTGTGTTTGCATTGCCTGAATTTGTTTTTGCATCGCTGTTATTTGCATCTTCATTTGATTTTTTAAATCGCAGATTTCGTTTGTGGATTTGTAGGTTGTGGCTGGTGAATTTGTGGTAGTTTTTTTGGTAGTAGTTGAGCAAGCAGCTGATTTGTGTTATTTGTGCAAGACATACTGACCGAAGCTGTATTTTCAGGTTCGTTTTGGAGGCTGTCAGACGGCGTATTAAATTTTGGCGAATGAGCGATGGACATTTCGTAAGTGTCTGGATCAAAACGAGCTGGTGGAATTCTTCGGCTGCTTGTTCTTCTTGACTCTCTCTCGTTCCGGAGAAAATCGGTATTCTTGTACAGCATTTTTTTTTTTCAAAAAACCGTAAAAATGGAAAATGCACCCATTATGAGGTATATATCGATTTTGTAGAACCGGATAAAAGCCAGATTTTGTATTCAAATTTTCGGATGAAATAACTAGGTATTTCCCTACGAAAAATTACTTTGCAGCAATCAGGTTCAAATAGTTACCTGTTATATAAAATTTAAAATGATGCATGCAAACCTTTAAATCTGACTTGCTTCAAAATTATTACTGACAATGAGTTGTTTGTTCTTTAACAAATTTCAAATGTTTTTCTTCATAAATTGTTTACAATGTCACAACTTTCTTGAGTTCGCTGTCCTTTCAAATCGCTTAATAGTTATATAAACTCTCGGCAGATTGTGGCACAACTACAGAAAGTAAAAAAAGCTACCTCCAAAATATTTTTTTCTATTCTATCAAAACATTTACACAGTTTGTATGTGTGTGTTGTTTTGAATAAATAAAAAAAATATGAATTATTTTCAAATCTAGGCAACAGATAATAATTTTTATAATTTTTGGATAAAATAAAAATTTCCCTCTATCTTCGATTGAATTGAAATTTGTAAAAATAATTTAAAAAAAAAAAACAAAACAATGTTGCATATTCAAAAATTTTATTTGACACAAGAAGACTTAGATACAGAGTCCCATTTTCCTAGTTTCTTTGCAGTTAGGAATCTTTTTTTAATTAGCCATGATACATGATTTCAGGTAAGTGCATCAACGCTTGGGGACTTGGGATTTTTGCAAATTTGAATAATTTTTCATTAAAAAATTTTAATACCATAATTGGTTTGACAGTTCATTGTCCCAGCAGCTGTGTCAATACGTCTACCTCATGGTAGAAGAATATAGGTAGACGCGTCGACACAGCTGCTGGGACAATGAACTGTCAAACCAATTTTGGAATTGATAATATTGATAGAAAAATTATTCAAATTTGTAAAAATTGTTGAAAACGCGAATAAGTAGTTTTTCGATAGTTGTGATAGTTATTGGCCTAATGGCTTTTTCATCGCAACATATAAATAAATAAATGTAATTATAATAACCTCCGAATGACGTCGTGTAAGAAAGCATAAAAATCTACTTATATTTGCAAAAACATTTACATTTTTTGACATATCAATGTTCCCAAGAGTGCATCTACCTGTATTCTTCTACCATGGTCTACCTGTATTCTTACACCATGGTAACATGTAACTGTGATTCATGACAGTTGTGTGTGAACACTTCGTACACATACGTGCGGCATATTTTAGGTAGACCTGTTATATGAGCCCATTTCCTTAATAAGTTAAATGTTAACTTAGGTATTCCTAACTGACGGATATTGGAAATACGGAATGTTGACTGATCTTCTGAATAGCTTATCGACGAATCCTTATTTTGGCGCCGGCTTTGGCCTTTTTGGAGTCGGAGCAGGTGCGGCGATTCTTCGCAAAGGCCTACAAGGGAGTATTGTATTATTCAGACGACATCTTATGATTACATTGGAAGTACCGTGCCGTGATAAATCGTATCAATGGTTGTTGTAATGGATAACAGCTCACGCTGCTCGTGACACGCAACACCTAAGTGTTGAGACTTCACTTGTGCAAAAAGAAACTGGAAAAATTAAAACCAAGTACGATTTCATTCCCAGCATTGGAAAACATTTGATGCGTTATAAAGGAGTGTGGATGCAGGTTGAAAGGTCGAGAGAACAACAGACTTTAGATCTGCACATGGGCGTTCCTTGGGAGTCGGTAACGATAACTGCGTTTGGAAGAAACAAACAGCTTTATTTTGAAATGTTAGAGGAGGCTCGACAATATGCACTTCAAGCAACAGAAGGAAAAACCATTATGTATACGGCTATGGGCTCTGAATGGAGGCCATTCGGACATCCGCGAAGGCGCCGCCCATTGTCTTCGGTTGTATTAGATAAACAAATATCAATGCGAATTATCAGTGACTGCAAGGAATTTATTAACAACCCCCAATGGTATGCAGACAGAGGAATACCATATAGAAGAGGATATTTATTATATGGTCCCCCTGGTTGTGGGAAGTCAAGCTTCATTACTGCTTTGGCAGGAGAACTAGAATATGGCATATGTTTACTTAACTTGTCAGAGAGAGGATTAACTGACGATAGATTGAACCATTTATTAAATGTTGCTCCGGAACAGTCTATAATATTACTTGAGGACATTGATGCAGCCTTCGCGTCCCGTGAAGATGTGCAGCACCAAAAAGCATCCCTCAATCTAATTATGTTGTGCAGGTTGGAGTAACCAAACTCCATAGTTGTGATTTCAAAAGACTCATGAAACGTGAGCCATTCTTCTGGCAATCCCGTAAAGGTAGGCAATGGATATATCTTCTGGAGTGAATTCAAAATGGCGTCGACATTGGCAGAATTACCAAGCAGAGACTCTACGGCTTCTTTGGCAGAACCTTTCAGTGCATCCCTCAATCTCATTATGTTGTGCAGGTTGGAGTAACCAAACTCCATAGTTGTGATTTCAAAAGACTCATGAAACGTGAGCCATTCTTCTGGCAATCCCGTAAAGGTAGGCAATGGGTATATCTTTATGTGTGGAATGGACGTTGAGTTGTTGGCTGTGGAATTGTGGACGGACATTTCTGAGGTTACGGAAATTTGGTGAGTTGGTGCGTGAGATGGCGTATTCTCAGGATGTGATGGTAGCTGTTGCTGGCAAGATTGTGGCGGTTAATGAAGTGGCTGTTGTTGGCTTAATTGTGGCGGTTATTGTTGTGACGGTGTTGACTGATTATGCTGCAATGGATGGATGGTGGACTCAGAGTATGGCATTCATACTGTAATTATTAACTACCTCTGCGACTGCATCAGTATGAATGCTATTCAGACCCGCTTGATAGGCTTCATGATCTAGGGGCTCTCTCTTATATCGCTGGACCTCTCTCTCTAGATCGTGCAGGTCCTTCATGACACGCCTGGGTGGGGGAGTTCTATCCTCCATATGGTGGTTAGGGTGACTCCCACGATAACACCCAAGCAGGTATTGCAACGAAAGCATATGATTATGATGACGTAAGGGAAGAACCTTCGTCTCCTCATGTAAATGGTCCACAGGAGTCATGAGGAGGCACCTGAAACAGTTCTCAGAGCGGCATTCTGGCAGGTCTGAATGCTTTTCCACTGCGTTGCACTTGTATTCGCCGACCACACTGGAGCCGCATAGCTAACCACAGACCGACCTATCGCTTTATAAGAAGTCAACAAGGTTTCCTTATCCGCACCCCAAGTGCTGCCGGCTAGCGCCTTGAGGACCTTGTTCCTACTTTTTATTTTATCGCAAATAGCTGTGGCTTGCGCGGAAGACTTGAACATGCTATCGAATGTGACCCCAAGGATTTTGGGGTAGTTGGTGGTCGGAATTATATGCCCCTCGACCTGCACATTCAGCTGTGTTCTCATCTCCGCAGTCCATGTGGTAAATTGTGTGGCCGTCGATTTAGTGGCGGATATTTTCATATTCCTCGCGTGGAAAGGCTAATTGTGAAAACATTTGAGTGACTAATTGTTATGGCATTTGAATGGCGGTTTCTAATAATTGTCTCTTCATTTGCGTGGCTAATGTTGACTGTATTTGCGTGGCTTGTTGTAATTGCATTTGCTTTGAATTATCAAGAAATTGTGTTTGCATTGCCTGAATTTGTTTTTGCATCGCTGTTATTTGCATCTTCATTTGATTTTTTAAATCGCAGATTTCGTTTGTGGATTTGTAGGTTGTGGCTGGTGAATTTGTGGTAGTTTTTTTGGTAGTAGTTGAGCAAGCAGCTGATTTGTGTTATTTGTGCAAGACATACTGACCGAAGCTGTATTTTCAGGTTCGTTTTGGAGGCTGTCAGACGGCGTATTAAATTTTGGCGAATGAGCGATGGACATTTCGTAAGTGTCTGGATCAAAACGAGCTGGTGGAATTCTTCGGGTGCTTCGGCTGCTTGTTCTTCTTGACTCTCTCTCGTTCCGGAGAAAATCGGTATTCTTGTACAGCATTTTTTTTTTTTTTCAAAAAACCGTAAAAATGGAAAATGCACCCATTATGAGGTATATATCGATTTTGTAGAACCGGATAAAAGCCAGATTTTGTATTGAAAATTTTCGGATGAAATAACTAGGTATTTCCCTACGAAAAATTACTTTGCAGCAATCAGGTTCAAATAGTTACCTGTTATATAAAATTTAAAATGATCCATGCAAACCTTTAAATCTGACTTGCTTCAAAATTATTACTGACAATGAGTTGTTTGTTCTTTAACAAATTTCAAATGTTTTTCTTCATAAATTGTTTACAATGTCACAACTTTCTTGAGTTCGCTGTCCTTTCAAATCGCTTAATAGTTATGTAAACTCTTGGCACATTGTGGCACAACTACAGAAGGTAAAAAAAGCTACCTCCAAAATATTTTTTTTCTATTCTATCAAAACATTTACACAGTTTGTATGTGTGTGTTGTTTTGAATAAATAAAAAAATATGAATTATTTTCAAATCTAGGCAACAGATAATAATTTTTATAATTTTTGGATAAAATAAAAATTTCCCTCTATCTTCGATTGAATTGAAATTTGTGAAAATAATTAAAAAAAAAAAAAAACAAAACAATGTTGCATATTCAAAAATTTTATTTGACACAAGACGACTTAGATACAAAGTCCCATTTTCCTAGTTTCTTTGCAGTTAGGAATCTTTTTTTAATTAGCCATGATACATGATTTCAGGTAAGTGCATCAACGCTTGGGGACTTGGGATTTTTGCAAATTTGAATAATTTTTCATTAAAAAATTTTAATACCATAATTGGTTTGACAGTTCATTGTCCCAGCAGCTGTGTCAATACATCTACCTCATGGTAGAAGAATATAGGTAGACGCGTCGACACAGCTGCTGGGACAATGAACTGTCAAACCAATTTTGGAATTGATAATATTGATAGAAAAATTATTCAAATTTGTAAAAATTGTTGAAAACGCGAATAAGTAGTTTTTCGATAGTTGTGATAGTTATTGGCCTAATGGCTTTTTCATCGCAACATATAAATAAATAAATGTAATTATAATAACCTCCGAATGACGTCGTGTAAGAAAGCATAAAAATCTACTTATATTTGCAAAAACATTTGCATTTTTTGACATATCAATGTTCCCAAGAGTGCATCTACCTGTATTCTTCTACCATGGTCTACCTGTATTCTTACACCATGGTAACATGTAACTGTGATTCATGACAGTTGTGTGTGAACACTTCGTACACATACGTGCGGCATATTTTAGGTAGACCTGTTATATGAGCCCATTTCCTTAATAAGTTAAATATTAACTTAGGTATTCCTAACTGACGGATATTGGAAATACGGAATGTTGACTGATCTTCTGAATAACTTATCGACGAATCCTTATTTTGGCGCCGGCTTTGGCCTTTTTGGAGTCGGAGCAGGTGCGGCGATTCTTCGCAAAGGCCTACAAGGGAGTATTGTATTATTCAGACGACATCTTATGATTACATTGGAAGTACCGTGCCGTGATAAATCGTATCAATGGTTGTTGTAATGGATAACAGCTCACGCTGCTCGTGACACGCAACACCTAAGTGTTGAGACTTCATTTGTGCAAAAAGAAACTGGAAAAATTAAAACCAAGTACGATTTCATTCCCAGCATTGGAAAACATTTGATGCGTTATAAAGGAGTGTGGATGCAGGTTGAAAGGTCGAGAGAACAACAGACTTTAGATCTGCACATGGGCGTTCCTTGGGAGTCGGTAACGATAACTGCGTTTGGAAGAAACAAACAGCTTTATTTTGAAATGTTAGAGGAGGCTCGACAATATGCACTTCAAGCAACAGAAGGAAAAACCATTATGTATACGGCTATGGGCTCTGAATGGAGGCCATTCGGACATCCGCGAAGGCGCCGCCCATTGTCTTCGGTTGTATTAGATAAACAAATATCAATGCGAATTATCAGTGACTGCAAGGAATTTATTAACAACCCCCAATGGTATGCAGACAGAGGAATACCATATAGAAGAGGATATTTATTATATGGTCCCCCTGGTTGTGGGAAGTCAAGCTTCATTACTGCTTTGGCAGGAGAACTAGAATATGGCATATGTTTACTTAACTTGTCAGAGAGAGGATTAACTGACGATAGATTGAACCATTTATTAAATGTTGCTCCGGAACAGTCTATAATATTACTTGAGGACATTGATGCAGCCTTCGCGTCCCGTGAAGATGTGCAGCACCAAAAAGCATCCCTCAATCTAATTATGTTGTGCAGGTTGGAGTAACCAAACTCCATAGTTGTGATTTCAAAAGACTCATGAAACGTGAGCCATTCTTCTGGCAATCCCGTAAAGGTAGGCAATGGATATATCTTCTCCTGGAGTGAATTCAAAATGGCGTCGACATTGGCAGAATTACCAAGCAGAGACTCTACGGCTTCTTTGGCAGAACCTTTCAGTGCATCCCTCAATCTCATTATGTTGTGCAGGTTGGAGTAACCAAACTCCATAGTTGTGATTTCAAAAGACTCATGAAACGTGAGCCATTCTTCTGGCAATCCCGTAAAGGTAGGCAATGGGTATATCTTTATGTGTGGAATGGACGTTGAGTTGTTGGCTGTGGAATTGTGGACGGACATTTCTGAGGTTACGGAAATTTGGTGAGTTGGTGCGTGAGACGGCGTATTCTCAGGATGTGATGGTAGCTGTTGCTGGCAAGATTGTGGCGGTTAATGAAGTGGCTGTTGTTGGCTTAATTGTGGCGGTTATTGTTGTGACGGTGTTGACTGATTATGCTGCAATGGATGGATGGTGGACTCAGAGTATGGCATTCATACTGTAATTATTAACTACCTCTGCGACTGCATCAGTATGAATGCTATTCAGACCCGCTTGATAGCCTTCATGATCTAGGGGCTCTCTCTTATATCGCTGGACCTCTCTCTCTAGATCGTGCAGGTCCTTCATGACACGCCTGGGTGGGGGAGTTCTATCCTCCATATGGTGGTTAGGGTGACTCCCACGATAACACCCAAGCAGGTATTGCAACGAAAGCATATGATTATGCTGACGTAAGGGAAGAACCTTCGTCTCCTCATGTAAATGGTCCACAGGAGTCATGAGGAGGCACCTGAAACAGTTCTCAGGGCGGCATTCTGGCAGGTCTGAATGCTTTTCCACTGCGTTGCACTTGTATTCGCCGACCACACTGGAGCCGCATAGCTAACCACAGACCGACCTATCGCTTTATAAGAAGTCAACAAGGTTTCCTTATCCGCACCCCAAGTGCTGCCGGCTAGCGCCTTGAGGACCTTGTTCCTACTTTTTATTTTATCGCAAATAGCTGTGGCTTGCGCGGAAGACTTGAACATGCTATCGAATGTGACCCCAAGGATTTTGGGGTAGTTGGTGGTCGGAATTATATGCCCCTCGACCTGCACATTCAGCTGTGTTCTCATCTCCGCAGTCCATGTGGTAAATTGTGTGGCCGTCGATTTAGTGGCGGATATTTTCATATTCCTCGCGTGGAAAGGCTAATTGTGAAAACATTTGAGTGACTAATTGTTATGGCATTTGAATGGCGGTTTCTAATAATTGTCTCTTCATTTGCGTGGCTAATGTTGACTGTATTTGCGTGGCTTGTTGTAATTGCATTTGCTTTGAATTATCAAGAAATTGTGTTTGCATTGCCTGAATTTGTTTTTGCATCGCTGTTATTTGCATCTTCATTTGATTTTTTAAATCGCAGATTTCGTTTGTGGATTTGTAGGTTGTGGCTGGTGAATTTGTGGTAGTTTTTTTGGTAGTAGTTGAGCAAGCAGCTGATTTGTGTTATTTGTGCAAGACATACTGACCGAAGCTGTATTTTCAGGTTCGTTTTGGAGGCTGTCAGACGGCGTATTAAATTTTGGCGAATGAGCGATGGACATTTCGTAAGTGTCTGGATCAAAACGAGCTGGTGGAATTCTTCGGGTGCTTCGGCTGCTTGTTCTTCTTGACTCTCTCTCGTTCCGGAGAAAATCGGTATTCTTGTACAGCATTTTTTTTTTTTTCAAAAAACCGTAAAAATGGAAAATGCACCCATTATGAGGTATATATCGATTTTGTAGAACCGGATAAAAGCCAGATTTTGTATTCAAATTTTCGGATGAAATAACTAGGTATTTCCCTACGAAAAATTACTTTGCAGCAATCAGGTTCAAATAGTTACCTGTTATATAAAATTTAAAATGATCCATGCAAACCTTTAAATCTGACTTGCTTCAAAATTATTACTGACAATGAGTTGTTTGTTCTTTAACAAATTTCAAATGTTTTTCTTCATAAATTGTTTACAATGTCAGAACTTTCTTGAGTTCGCTGTCCTTTCAAATCGCTTAATAGTTATGTAAACTCTTGGCACATTGTGGCACAACTACAGAAGGTAAAAAAAGCTACCTCCAAAATATTTTTTTTCTATTCTATCAAAACATTTACACAGTTTGTATGTGTGTGTTGTTTTGAATAAATAAAAAAAATATGAATTATTTTCAAATCTAGGCAACAGATAATAATTTTTATAATTTTTGGATAAAATAAAAATTTCCCTCTATCTTCGATTGAATTGAAATTTGTGAAAATAATTAAAAAAAAAAAAAACAAAACAATGTTGCATATTCAAAAATTTTATTTGACACAAGACGACTTAGATACAGAGTCCCATTTTCCTAGTTTCTTTGCAGTTAGGAATCTTTTTTTAATTAGCCATGATACATGATTTCAGGTAAGTGCATCAACGCTTGGGGACTTGGGATTTTTGCAAATTTGAATAATTTTTCATTAAAAAATTTTAATACCATAATTGGTTTGACAGTTCATTGTCCCAGCAGCTGTGTCAATACGTCTACCTCATGGTAGAAGAATATAGGTAGACGCGTCGACACAGCTGCTGGGACAATGAACTGTCAAACCAATTTTGGAATTGATAATATTGATAGAAAAATTATTCAAATTTGTAAAAATTGTTGAAAACGCGAATAAGTAGTTTTTCGATAGTTGTGATAGTTATTGGCCTAATGGCTTTTTCATCGCAACATATAAATAAATAAATGTAATTATAATAACCTCCGAATGACGTCGTGTAAGAAAGCATAAAAATCTACTTATATTTGCAAAAACATTTACATTTTTTGACATATCAATGTTCCCAAGAGTGCATCTACCTGTATTCTTCTACCATGGTCTACCTGTATTCTTACACCATGGTAACATGTAACTGTGATTCATGACAGTTGTGTGTGAACACTTCGTAAACATACGTGCGGCATATTTTAGATAGACCTGTTATATGAGCCCATTTCCTTAATAAGTTAAATGTTAACTTAGGTATTCCTAACTGACGGATATTGGAAATACGGAATGTTGACTGATCTTCTGAATAACTTATCGACGAATCCTTATTTTGGCGCCGGCTTTGGCCTTTTTGGAGTCGGAGCAGGTGCGGCGATTCTTCGCAAAGGCCTACAAGGGAGTATTGTATTATTCAGACGACATCTTATGATTACATTGGAAGTACCGTGCCGTGATAAATCGTATCAATGGTTGTTGCAATGGATAACAGCTCACGCTGCTCGTGACACGCAACACCTAAGTGTTGAGACTTCATTTGTGCAAAAAGAAACTGGAAAAATTAAAACCAAGTACGATTTCATTCCCAGCATTGGAAAACATTTGATGCGTTATAAAGGAGTGTGGATGCAGGTTGAAAGGTCGAGAGAACAACAGACTTTAGATCTGCACATGGGCGTTCCTTGGGAGTCGGTAACGATAACTGCGTTTGGAAGAAACAAACAGCTTTATTTTGAAATGTTAGAGGAGGCTCGACAATATGCACTTCAAGCAACAGAAGGAAAAACCATTATGTATACGGCTATGGGCTCTGAATGGAGGCCATTCGGACATCCGCGAAGGCGCCGCCCATTGTCTTCGGTTGTATTAGATAAACAAATATCAATGCGAATTATCAGTGACTGCAAGGAATTTATTAACAACCCCCAATGGTATGCAGACAGAGGAATACCATATAGAAGAGGATATTTATTATATGGTCCCCCTGGTTGTGGGAAGTCAAGCTTCATTACTGCTTTGGCAGGAGAACTAGAATATGGCATATGTTTACTTAACTTGTCAGAGAGAGGATTAACTGACGATAGATTGAACCATTTATTAAATGTTGCTCCGGAACAGTCTATAATATTACTTGAGGACATTGATGCAGCCTTCGCGTCCCGTGAAGATGTGCAGCACCAAAAAGCGGCTTACGAGGGTTTAAACAGAGTAACATTTAGTGGCTTGCTTAACTGTTTGGACGGCGTGGCTTCGACAGAAGCTCGGATTGTCTTTATGACAACAAACTATATTGATAGATTGGACCCTGCATTAATTAGGCCAGGTCGCGTGGATGTACAAGAATACATAGGATATTGTTCCAAATATCAGTTAATAGAAATGTTCAAAAGATTTTATCAAGACAACGAGGGAGCCATGAACTTTGCAGACTCAGTAATCAGCACTGGCAAGCATGTTAGCCCTGCTCAAATTCAGGGATATTTCATGAGGTATAAAACTTCACCTGAAACTGAAGTAATTAGCAAAGTTAGTGAAATATGGAGTAGTGACGTTGCACGATAGAGTACCATGGATATACGATTGATTCATATTTATTTGTCACAATCGTTATAAAGTATTTGAAAAAAGAAAACTTTAATTTGAACTGAAGAAGAAAAAAGTTAATTTTTAGTATAATAAAAATAACTTTCATTGATGACGAATATCGCGGCTTAACTCTAGTTTAGTAAAAGTTAAGTTCGAAATTTTGTCCAGTGGTAGGTATTTTTACCCTGATCCCGGGAAACAATTTTTTTTGGGGGGACGGACCTGGGACCCCAGTTTTTTGACCCGAAAGTCCGGGTTCAAGACCCCGAGTAGACCCGGGTCCAATTACGCGATATAGACAATATAGATATCATTGGAAAGCTTATGAAAAAAGGGTCCATTATGGGGGACAACAAAATTGATGCCAAATTATAGCTGACACTCTTACCTTTCCAAAATGCTACAATTTGTGCTAATACCTTTAATGAGTCCAGAGTTATGGGTCTTTCCATCCGCATAACCCGATTCTAACCAGATCATTAAAACTATGTTTTCAATAAAAAAAATGTATTTTTCGCGTAAGCATCAAATTCAGAAATCTTTGGTTTGCGTTAGTCGGTGTTGGACATTCTCAGAGGAGAAAACCCCAAGCCCCGGCAGAAGGCCGCCTATTTACAAAATGTGTCAAATTTAGAAAAGTTTGGTTCGCGTTAGCCGGTGTAGGACATACCCAGAGGACAAAATCTCAAGCCCCGGCCGAAGGCCGGCTACTTACAAGAGGTACCCAATTTAGAAAACTTTGGTTCGCGTTAGCGGGTGTGGGACATACCCAGAGGAGAAAATCTCAAGCCCCGGTCGAAAGCCGGCTATTTACAAAAAGTGCCGAATTTAGAAACCTTTTGTTCGCGTTAGCCGGTGTGGCACATACCCAGAGGAGAAAATCTTAAGCCCCGGCTATTTACAAAAACTGTCAAATTTAGAAAACTTGTTCGCGTTAGCCGGTGTAGGACATACCCAGAGGAGAAAATCTCAAGACCCGGCCGAAGGCCTGCTACTTACAAAAGGTATCGAATTTAGAAAACTTTGGTTCGCGTTAGCGGGTGTGGGACATACCCATAGGAGAAAATCTCAAGCCCCGGTCGAAAGCCGGCTATTTACAAAAAGTGCCGAATTTAGAAACCTTTTGTTCGCGTTAGCCGGTGTCGGACATACCCAGAGGAGAAAATTTCAAGTCCCGGCCGAAGGCCGCCTATTTATAAAAAGTGCCCAATTTAGAAAACTTTTGTTATTCCGACGACTACTACGCGAAATAAACCGTTTTTATTGAAAACACATTTTAATGAACTGGTTAGAATCGGGTTATGCGGATGGTAAGACCCATATCTCTGGACCCGAAAAAGGTATTAGCGCAAATTGTAGCATTTTGGAAAGGTAAGAGCGTCAGCTATAATTTGGAAACAATTTTGTTGACCCCCACAATGGGCCCTTTTTGTCTTTTTGAGGGTTTCATAAAAAATCCGGGTCCAGAAAATCGACTATAACTTCCGAACCACGACAACTTACTGTGACCACTTGTTGGATAGGTATTTCCATAAGCATTCAATCGATACCCATATTGTCTATATGGGGTAAGTGGATCCGGGTCAGACGGGGTCTTAATCCCGGACTTTCGGGTTTGGGGTCCCGAGTCGTCCCCCAAGAAAAAAATAGTTTCCCGGGATCAGGGTAAAAATACCTACCTCTGGAAAAAATTTCGAAAAAATCGAAGAGTTTTTACTCTAGTTTTTTACTAGAGTTGTTCCAATATCGCATAACATTGTCAGTAATATTTTTGAAGCAAGTCGTATTTAAGGGCTTTGCATGGGTCATTTTAAATTTTATATAACAGGTAAATATTTGAACCTTATTACTGCAAAGTAATTTTTCGTGGAAAAATACCCAGTTATTTCATCCGAAAGTTTGAATAACTTGTTGGACATGTACAATTATACATATTTTGCACTTTTCGGATTTGTAGAAACGCATAAAACGAACTTGGGTTCCCATGAAAACCCTTCTTTTATATCCGAATTTTTGGGCCGAATAACTGCAGTTTTTCCCTCCAAAAAATATCTTTGCCGTGATTATGTTAAATATACCTACCAGTGATAAAAATTTCAGGTTAATCGGAGCATAGACACTAAACTCAACATAAAGCGACCCATAGACCACACAAATTTTTGTGCAAATCGCTTATGTGTGTTAGTGAAATAAGGTTGTATGTGTCACACGTGCGAGTTTGTGCAAATCGATCTGAAAAATCAAAACCATTTAGATTTTTCGGCTTGTTTGCGCAAATGTTTGTGTGGTGTGTGGGCGTTTGCACTAAATCTCGTCAGTTCGTGATAAACAGTCAAGCATTCCACAACAAAAGAAAAGAAGAATATAAGTTAAGTAGTTTTGTTTGTTTTTTGTTGTTATTTTTTAAAAATGGAAAGAGAAGAAGAACAGAATTTCATTTTGGAATTTATTGAAGTTTACCGGTCTTTGCCTGCTCTGTGGGACATAAGGTCGAAGGAATATGCAAACAGAGACATAAAGAATTCCCAATATTCCACTTTATTGTCAAAGTATAAGGAATTCTACACAGATTGTGCCAAAGCGACGGCAATAGCTGCGTTCTCAAACATTTTTCCGAATGACTTCACTCGCTGAGTACTTACTTCGAATGAAATTTGTGCAAACGTTTGCAACGTGTGTGTGCTAAATACGTGTGAATTTGCGCAAATAATTTGTGTGGTCTATTTGCCGCTTAAGGCATATTTGAGGTGACAATACTACATTAATGGTAGAAGAATATTCTTCTACCATGAGTACACTGTTGCCACTTGTGTGGTATTTTCGCGCCGAAGTCACGATTGAAGCATTGACCTGTTTCAGATGAAATTTACAAATACTTCAATCGGATTGTTCCTGCATTAATAATAACAAGTGTAGAGAAATTTAAGTGAGAACGGCAAAGTTGTAAGTTGACGGATCACAGTTGTATTGGCATCAGAAATTCATATCACTTCTAGGAACTGTTTTGGAATAAACGGCTACAATACATAGTTGTGTTCCAGTACTTTTTTAGTAGTAAAACTAGCAGAGGAGAGAACAGTTCGAAATGTCATTCTCATTTAGGTTTGCTCAAAAAATAAGGGAACGGAAAATTAGCAGAAATGCGATAAAATGTCATAATTCAAAATTCCAAAAGTAAACAGCCTAAATAGGACTGGTGAAACCTTACTGAAAAGAGCGCCAACATTTAAAAAATGAGTATTGAAGACGATAAGTTAAAATTAATAATTTATAATAATTTAATAATCTGATTCCTCATTCAGCCAGTCCTCTTCACTGCTGGAATCATCCAAAAGTAAATACATCAGTTGCTCCATATTTTCTCTTTTTGTTTTTTGCACGACAAATATTAGTTTTTCCTTTAGTTTTCAAGTTGATCATTTTCTTTATTGAAATGTATCAATACATTTTTCAACCTTGTTAGCCCTGCCAATTAAATGTCAAATTTACAATATGCACATTTCTGCTCGGCCAAATTCATGTAGCTAAAACAAGCAGAAATGTGCACCACTCAGCGCCATTTTTTTCTTGAGAGAGCTGCAAGTTTTGCTAGTTTTTGGAATATGGGAACGCGTTGTAGCAGAATTAGTGCTAATAAGTACTAATTTGCAGGTTCTGGAACACAACTCATATGACACTAATCACCCTAGCAGAAAACCTTGCTGTGACACCACTGTGTCAACAATAAAAATCAAGTTTACCCCATTTAGTTGCACCATATTCAACGAGTACAGTTGTATCTGTTTTCTTCCGACACATTTTTTCTCATATCTTTGGAGAAAATTCATTGCAGCTGGCGATTATAAGCAAGCATACTTTCTGGGGATACAGACTCGTCACACCCAAAAGTAGACAATTTTTTAACGCCATTTTTCAACTGGATGTGATATCTACTGGCTATGGCAGAAAAATACAGGTAGATGCATCAACGCTTGGGAACATTGATGTCATAAATTTTTAAATGTCTTTTCAAATATAGGTAGATTTTTATTTGTTTTCTTATACGTCGTCATTCGGAGGTTAGTATAATACGTGTTTTTCAACAATTTTTACAAATTTCAATAATTTTTCATTTATGTGGGTATTCTTTCAATTATTTGTAGTGTACGTATATCATAAATGTCTATATTATTTAACTTCATCCATTTCAATATCAAAATGTTAATAGCGCATAATAATTTGATATTATTCCCCATCCAAGAGTCACTGACTTCATTCATGTTGTCGGTGGTCCGTTACCCAAATACCTCTCGGTGTCGTATGGCACGCGTCCACTCATACTATTAAAATCAGGCTACACATATAAACATAATTTTAAATTGAATGTAAAATGTGTACATAGAAATTAAGTACAAATAAGCTGAGTCAATCTAAAGAAAGTCAATCCGTGTTTATCCATCAAACATATCTATTTTTAATCGCTCAACATTATATGGCGACAAGTGCTCTATTTGCACTGCACGAAAAAAATAAAAATGTAACAGTGACTGTGACAAGTGCTCTATCTCCACTGCACCAAAATAATTTGATACTCATCCGTTGCCCTCAAAAGCGGCGAATATACCAAACTCATTGAAAACACTGCCGAGACCAGTCCGGGGCAGTGCAACACATTCCGAGGAAACTGCTATGAATAGAAGGACGACAATAACAGAGGGTCCACAGCCTATTACTCTCGAAGAATTTCCCTTATATATATATATATATATATATATATATATATATATATATATATATATATATATATATATATATATATATATATATATATATATATATATATATAAGGGAAGCAAAAGATAATACAATATGAAATTGGATTATCATTCTTTAGCATAGTTCTTTATATGCGTGGTATTTCAGTTGTATTTTAAAGATTTTCTTATTCCTATTTTGCTTCATATTAACGTATTTTATATTTTATTATAGTTAACATTTATATTTTAAGTATCTTGTATTTATTTTTTAAACATTGTTCTCATTTTTTATAATACATTTTTTAAATATTTTTAACATATTTTGAACACATTTGCTCAAATGTGTTTTGTTTTTCTATTTATTGAATGGTTTTAATCTATCTTTATGAACTAGTTGTTGCTTTCCTTTACTATCCCTAATCTTTTTTATTATTTCTATCATTTAGGTCAGTTACCGTATATGATCCTAAATATATACTCTGTAATTTATATCCTACTTCATTCCTTAATAAAACTAAGTTTCCTATTTCTATATTAAAGTCATTTGTACATACTCGTTTAATGTTCTATGGCTGCGCTCTACTGTTCTCAGGGTTTGGTGGTGATGAGCGGTTGATGTCAACTTATCAATTTTAAGGTATTTACAAATATCTGTCATTAAAGCATATTTGTATTCTGTACCTTGGTCCGTTATGAATGTCATCATAGGTCCGTAGTGCAGCATAAAATTGTCGTCTATTGCTTTCGCTACCGTTTTTGAACTCTTATCACGAACTGGAATTGCTATAAGGTATTTTGTTAGATCACAAATTAATATTATGGCATATTCCTTACCATTTTCAGTTCTTGGTAAGGGTCCTGTAGTATCAATGAAAACAATATCAAAAGCGCCTGAAGGTGTTTCAGTAATAGTCATTGGGGTTTTTGTATATGTAATTGTTTTCGCTGTTTGACATTTTTTACATATTTTTACATAATTTCTTATATCTTTAGTCATTTGTGGCCAGTAATAATATTTTCTTATTTTCATCAGGGTACGCGTAATTTCCGCCTTAAATTGGATCATCATGGTATTTTGTCAGGATTTTACTTATATTGGACTTATTATTCCTGTCTATTAATGTAGAAGCGCTACTACATGTGTGTTTTCAGAGCTTTATACTACTATTAAATCGTCCATGTAGAGAAATGTTTGTGATGGTTTAAGTCCTGAAAATGCAAGAGTCATCATACGTTGGAATGAGTTTGGTGTTATTTTCAATCCGTACGGAAGTCGAGTATACCGATAAGAACCATTGCTGGTTGAAAATGATGCTACGGGATTCTTCTTCTAGCTCAATCTGGTGAAATCCAGATATTAGATCAGGGCATGAAAATATTTTGCTCTACCGAGTTGATCAAGAATATAATCTATTCTTGAAAGGGAAAATTTATCTGCTAACAACTTTTTATTTACTTGACGGTAGTCTACTATTAACCGCCATCTTTTCTCGGAAGAGTTTGGTAATGATTTCTTGGGTACCAAGAGAAGTGGGCTATTATAATCGGAAGAGATAACTTTATCTTTAATTAATTTTGAGACTTGTTTATCTATTTCTTTCTTATGAGATTCAGGTGTTCTATAATTCCGATATATATTGGTGTTTTGTTAGTCAATCTAAGTTTTTGTTCGTAGAAATTATTTGATGTCATAGGTTCACTGTCAATACCGAAAATGTCGCTGAATTCAGCACAGAGATTTCTGAGGCCTTCTTTAAAAAGAAAAGGAAATTTTATTTTACTTAGAACTTCTTTAGTACTTTTATCTATTTATTGACTTTCCGTTACTATATCATAATTTTCTAATGATTCAAATATAATACTTTTACTTTTTAATGTGACATCATCTTTAGTTGTATTTATTATTCTTATAATAGCTACATCACTTTCTACTATTGTGCTAGCTATGAATATTCCTGTTTGAATTGCATGATTTGGCACTAGTACTGATTTTTCATTTGTTACTGAACGTGTTTGTTTTATTACTTCTGATCTAGCAAGGAGTAAAATAGAGTTTTCTTTAATTTTGTGAATTAATGGCATTCGTATACAACCGTGGAGATTACGAGGTCTTAAAGCAAAACTATAATTTCCAGTTTTAAAATCTAATAAACAATTATAATTTTTCATAAAGTCCATTCCAAGTATTCCATCACATTGAATGGGGAAACACTGTGGAACAATATGAAAATTGTGTGGAACAATAAAATTAGATAATTTAAGATTAACGTCTATTGATCCTAAAGATTTTATGACTCCCTTCCCGATACCTGATAGAATAGTTGTATAATTTTTATTCACGTTTTCTTATTGTCCATATAAATTCTGTAATAATGATATGTCAGCACCAGTATCAACTTGCAAAATCAGTCTACATTTTGTGTCGGCATTTTTAACTTCTATAAAATTACTTAGACTGAGATTGAAATAATATACTCCATTTATTCTGCATCGCTCGTTCTCTGTTTTGTTATTCTATTTATTGAATGGTTTTAATCTATCTTTATGAACTAGTTGTTGCTTTCCTTTATTATCCCTAATTTTTTATTATTTCTATCATCTAGGTCAGTTACCGTATATGATCCTAAATATATACTCTGCAATTTATATCCTACTTCATTCCTTAATAAAACTAAGTTTCCTATTTCCATATTAAAGTCATTTGTTGTTCTATCATATAACTTTTTCTGTTTTGTTTTATAATTTTCTATCATTAATTTTGCGCGTTTGTACGCTGTTTGCAATCTATATTTAATTCACTTTGCATAGTCATCTAAATTATACAAAGCATCTACATTATCTATGTTTTCTAAATTTATTAATGGTGTAGGGATTTTTCCATATACTAGTTCAAAAGGACAGTATTGGTGTACTGTTGTTGGTGTTGTATTGTAACAATATTGGAAATATTTCAACCAAACATTCCAATCATTAATTTCTACAGATATGTATGAACGTACATACTCGTTTAATGTTCAATGGCTGCGCTCTACTATTCTCAGGGTTTGGTGGTGATGAGCGGTTGATGTCAACTTATCAATTTTAAGGCATTTACAAATATCTGTCATTAAAGCATTATGGCATATTCCTTACCATTTTCAGTTCTTGGTAAGGGTCCTGTAGTATCAATGAAAACAATATCAAAAGCGCCTGAAGGTGTTTCAGTAATAGTCATTGGGGTTTTTGTATATGTAATTGTTTTCGCTGTTTGACATTTTTTACATAATTTCTTATATCTTTAGTCATTTGTGGCCAGTAATAATATTTTCTTATTTTCATCAGGGTACGCGTAATTTCCGCCTTCAATTGGATCATCATGGTATTTTGTCAGGATTTTACTTATATTGGACATATTATTCCTGTCTATTAATGTAGTAGCGCTACTTTTACATTTTTCAGTATTTTATTGCCCATTTCTTTAAACTTATTTAACAAGACAGTTTCGAAAATCTGCTCGTTTCGTGACATTCTTAATCGTGTAGTTCCACATAAACCGGCTTCTGATTTAAGCCTTTGGAAAAACTGACATAAGTCGAGATTTCCATTGGAGTACATGTCACTCACTATAAATATGGATATAACCTTCTTTCCATGTTTTAGCAAACATTTTTTGGAATTTAGTTTTATTTCCACGTATTTACGCGCGTCATTATTATTATGACTTCATACACATTGGGCTTATTATCGTTATACTGTCCATTAATTTCTTTCGTATTACCTGCGCAGGTATTTTCCTGACTTTTAGACGATCTTCTCATTATCTTCATGATATTACTTGTCATGTCCTTAAGTTCATCTACTGTAATACGGGATAGTGCGTCTGCTACTCTATTGTCCCTCCCCTTGAGGTATTCCACTATAAAATCATATTCGTCCAAATCTAATCTAATCCGTGTTAGTTTGGATTCGCCACATGTATATTTGCTGGCGTCTGTAGTTATACAAAATTCTTTTTTGAAATCTGGATGTTGTAACAGAGTTGGTTTCTCAAATACTCAAACGCCCTATTACATTCCAGTGTCCATTCAAACGAAACATTCTTTTTACTTAACGTAGTTAAATGACGGGAGTATTCTGAAAAATTTTCAATGAAACATCTGTAGTAGTTACAAAATTCTACAAACCGTTTAACACTATCAGCATCTGTGGGCGTTGGGTATCTTTAAATAAGGTCATATTTACTTTCATCAGGAAGTATACCTTTATCAGTACATTTATGACCCAAAAACGCAACTTCATGCATAAAAAATTAAAACTTTTCTGGGTTTAGTTTCAAGCTGTAACGTCTGCATTACTGAAAAACATCTCTTAAATTTTTGAACATGTGTGTTTTCAGAGCATTATACTACTATTAAATCGTCCATGTAGAGAAATGCTTGTGATGGTTTAAGTCCTGAAAATGCAAGAGTCATCATACGTTGGAATGAGTTTGGTGTTATTTTCAATCCGTACGGAACAGTGTGGCTTGTTTGTTCGGGATAACGTAGTATTTTGTTATTGCAAAATGGTCAGGCTTTATCTTTTTATTGTTGTTTTTATAAAAACAACGTTTGTTTATTAGTGGAGAACGATGGTAATGTTTACTAGGGGTAAGGCAGGGAATACCTAGGTTTCGGAAAGAGCCACCAATCCACATCAGTTCCCTTGTTTTTGTCTGGGATATTCTCCCCAGAAGTTATTTTAAAAATAACTTCTATGACAAAAAACATTTTTTACCCAAGTGACAAGATCGTAAGCTCAATAGAAGAGGAACCAAAGAATAAAATAAAACTAAAATTCTTTTGGAAAGTCTTCTAAATCTTACAACCGCACTTGTAAACATTTACGTCTTTCTCCACTTGTTATGCTTTCGTTCAACCTGAACGAAGTAGCATAACCATGTAAGTTGGTTTTGTGTTTTACAACAAAAACCCCTTCGTCGACCGTGCCTTGTCTATTAATAGAACAGTGTGGCTTGTTTGTACGGGATACCGTAGTATTTTGTTGTTGCAAAATGGTCAGGCTTTATCCCTTTATTGTTGTTTTTATAAAAACAACGTTTGTTTATTAGTGGAGAACGATGGTAATGTTTACCAGGGGGTAAGGCAGGGAATACCTAGGTTTCGGAAAGAGCCACCAATCCCCATCAGTTCACTTGGTTATTTTAAAAATAACTTCTATGACAAAAAACATTTTTACCCAAGTGACGAGATCGTAAGCTCAATAGAAGAGGAACCAAAGAATTAAATAAAACTAAAATTCTTTTGGAAAGTCTTCTAAATCTTACAACCGCACTTATATACATTTACATCTTTCTCCACTTGTTATGCTTTCGTTCAACCTGGACGAAGTAGCATAACCATGTAAGTTGGTTTTGTCTGTTACAACAAAAACCCCTTCGTCGACCGTGCCTTGTCTATTAATAGAACAGTGTGGCTCCTTTGTTCGGGATACCGTAGTATGGTCAGGCTTTATCCCTTTATTGTTGTTTTTATAAAAACAACGTTTGTTTATTAGTGGAGAACGATGGTAATGTTTACCAGGGGGTAAGGCAGGGAATACCTAGGTTTCGGAAAGAGCCACAATCCTCATCAGTTCCCTTGTTTTTGTCTGGGATATTTTAAAAATAACTTCTATGACAAAAAACATTTTTTACCCAAGTGACGAGATCGTAAGCTCAATAGAATGTCAAGAAACGAGCAGATTTTCGAAACTGTCTTGTTAATTAAGTTTAAAGAAATGGGCAATAAAATACTGAAAAATGTAAAAGTAGCGCTACTACAAAACGTGATATTAATAGACAGGAACAATAAGTCCAATATAAATAAAATCCTGACAAAGTACCATGATGATCCAACTGAATGCGGCCATTCGGGAATAACGCGCACCCTGATGAAAATTAGAAAATATGATTAAAGATATAAGAAATTATGTTAAAATATGTAAAAAATTTCAAACAGCGAAAACAATTACATGACTATTACTGAAACACCTTTATATATATATATATATATATATATATATATATATATATATATATATATATATATATATATATATATATATAAAGGTGTTTCAGTAATAGTCATGTAATTGTTTTCGCTGTTTGAAATTTTTTACATATTTTAACATAATTTCTTATATCTTTAATCATATTTTCTAATTTTCATCAGGGTGCGCGTTATTCCCGAATGGCCGCATTCAGTTGGATCATCATGGTACTTTGTCAGGATTTTATTTATATTGGACTTATTGTTCCTGTCTATTAATATCACGTTTTGTAGTAGCGCTACTTTTACATTTTTCAGTATTTTATTGCCCATTTCTTTAAACTTAATTAACAAGACAGTTTCGAAAATCTGCTCGTTTCTTGACATTCTATTGAGCTTACGATCTCGTCACTTGGGTAAAAAATGTTTTTTGTCATAGAAGTTATTTTTAAAATATCCCAGACAAAAACAAGGGAACTGATGAGGATTGGTGGCTCTTTCCGAAACCTAGGTATTCCCTGCCTTACCCCCTGGTAAACATTACCATCGTTCTCCACTAATAAACAAACGTTGTTTTTATAAAAACAACAATAAAGGGATAAAGCCTGACCATACTACGGTATCCCGAACAAAGGAGCCACACTGTTCTATTAATAGACAAGGCACGGTCGACGAAGGGGTTTTTGTTGTAACAGACAAAACCAACTTACATGGTTATGCTACTTCGTCCAGGTTGAACGAAAGCATAACAAGTGGAGAAAGATGTAAATGTATATAAGTGCGGTTGTAAGATTTAGAAGACTTTCCAAAAGAATTTTAGTTTTATTTAATTCTTTGGTTCCTCTTCTATTGAGCTTACGATCTCGTCACTTGGGTAAAAATGTTTTTTGTCATAGAAGTTATTTTTAAAATAACCAAGTGAACTGATGGGGATTGGTGGCTCTTTCCGAAACCTAGGTATTCCCTGCCTTACCCCCTGGTAAACATTACCATCGTTCTCCACTAATAAACAAACGTTGTTTTTATAAAAACAACAATAAAGGGATAAAGCCTGACCATTTTGCAACAACAAAATACTACGGTATCCCGTACAAACAAGCCACACTGTTCTATTAATAGACAAGGCACGGTCGACGAAGGGGTTTTTGTTGTAAAACACAAAACCAACTTACATGGTTATGCTACTTCGTTCAGGTTGAACGAAAGCATAACAAGTGGAGAAAGACGTAAATGTTTACAAGTGCGGTTGTAAGATTTAGAAGACTTTCCAAAAGAATTTTAGTTTTATTTTATTCTTTGGTTCCTCTTCTATTGAGCTTACGATCTTGTCACTTGGGTAAAAAATGTTTTTTGTCATAGAAGTTATTTTTAAAATAACTTCTGGGGAGAATATCCCAGACAAAAACAAGGGAACTGATGTGGATTGGTGGCTCTTTTCGAAACCTAGGTATTCCCTGCCTTACCCCTAGTAAACATTACCATCGTTCTCCACTAATAAACAAACGTTGTTTTTATAAAAACAACAATAAAAAGATAAAGCCTGACCATTTTGCAATAACAAAATACTACGTTATCCCGAACAAACAAGCCACACTGTTCCGTACGGATTGAAAATAACACCAAACTCATTCCAACGTATGATGACTCTTGCATTTTCAAGACTTAAACCATCACAAGCATTTCTCTACATGGACGATTTAATAGTAGTATAATGCTCTGAAAACACACATGTTCAAAAATTTAAGAGATGTTTTTCAGTAATGCAGACGTTACAGCTTGAAACTAAACCCAGAAAAGTTTTAATTTTTTATGCATGAAGTTGCGTTTTTGGGTCATAAATGTACTGATAAAGGTATACTTCCTGATGAAAGTAAATATGACCTTATTTAAAGATACCCAACGCCCACAGATGCTGATAGTGTTAAACGGTTTGTAGAATTTTGTAACTACTACAGATGTTTCATTGAAAATTTTTCAGAATACTCCCGTCATTTAACTACGTTAAGTAAAAAGAATGTTTCGTTTGAATGGACACTGGAATGTAATAGGGCGTTTGAGTATTTGAGAAACCAACTCTGTTACAACATCCAGATTTCAAAAAAGAATTTTGTATAACTACAGACGCCAGCAAATATACATGTGGCGAATCCAAACTAACACGGATTAGATTAGATTTGGACGAATATGATTTTATAGTGGAATACCTCAAGGGGAGGGACAATAGAGTAGCAGACGCACTATCCCGTATTACAGTAGATGAACTTAAGGACATGACAAGTAATATCATGAAGATAATGAGAAGATCGTCTAAAAGTCAGGAAAATACCTGCGCAGGTAATACGAAAGAAATTAATGGACAGTATAACGATAATAAGCCCAATGTGTATGAAGTCATAATAATAATGACGCGCGTAAATACGTGGAAATAAAACTAAATTCCAAAAAATGTTTGCTAAAACATGGAAAGAAGGTTATATCCATATTTATAGTGAGTGACATGTACTCCAATGGAAATCTCGACTTATGTCAGTTTTTCCAAAGGCTTAAATCAGAAGCCGGTTTATGTGGAACTACACGATTAAGAATGTCACGAAACGAGCAGATTTTCGAAACTGTCTTGTTAAATAAGTTTAAAGAAATGGGCAATAAAATACTGAAAAATGTAAAAGTAGCGCTACTACATTAGCGCCAATTGAAGGCGGCCATTCGGGAATTACGCGTACGCTGATGAAAATAAGAAAATATTATTACTGGCCACAAATGACTAAAGATATAAGAAATTATGTAAAAAATGTCAAACAGCGAAAACAATTACATATACAAAAACCCCAATGACTATTACTGAAACACCTTCAGGCGCTTTTGATATTGTTTTCATTGATACTACAGGACCCTTACCAAGAACTGAAAATGGTAAGGAATATGCCATAATGCTTTAATGACAGATATTTGTAAATGCCTTAAAATTGATAAGTTGACATCAACCGCTCATCACCACCAAACCCTGAGAACAGTAGAGCGCAGCCATTGAACATTAAACGAGTATGTACGTTCATACATATCTGTAGAAATTAATGATTGGAATGTTTGGTTGAAATATTTCCAATATTGTTACAATACAACACCAACAACAGTACACCAATACTGTCCTTTTGAACTAGTATATGGAAAAATCCCTACACCATTAATAAATTTAGAAAACATAGATAATGTAGATGCTTTGTATAATTTAGATGACTATGCAAAGTGAATTAAATATAGATTGCAAACAGCGTACAAACGCGCAAAATTAATGATAGAAAATTATAAAACAAAACAGAAAAAGTTATATGATAGAACAACAAATGACTTTAAAATGTAAAAGTAGCGCTACTACAAAACGTGATATTAATAGACAGGAACAATAAGTCCAATATAAATAAAATCCTGACAAAGTACCATGATGATCCAACTGAATGCGGCCATTCGGGAATAACGCGCACCCTGATGAAAATTAGAAAATATGATTAAAGATATAAGAAATTATGTTAAAATATGTAAAAAATTTCAAACAGCGAAAACAATTACATGACTATTACTGAAACACCTTTATATATATATTATATATATATATATAAGTTAATAACAATAATATTAAAATAATACTTTCATTCCAAATTAATCTGCTATGTCTGCAGTTTTGACTCCAATAGTCAATGAACTCTTACACGCTCTTGTTACTTTATTATTTCGACACTCGATATGTTTCCGCTATTAACATGCGCAGCTATTTTTTGCTGACGCAACGTCTGCAAAATTAGGCATTGCAAGTGTTCTGATTAATGTGTCGCAAAAGCATAAATAATAAAATAATTTAGTTAAGCAGCAGCAGTAGCCAACAGTTCTTGATTAAAACCGGACTATAGAGAACATAGTTCTCTCCGAACAAATATTATAATTAAGAAATAAATAAAACCGGACCATAGAGAACATAGTTCTCTCCGAACAAATATTATAATTAAGAAATAAATAAAAATAGGACTATAGAGAACATAGTTCTCTCCGAACAAATATTATAAATAAAAAATAAAATAAAAATTAAAAGAAAAAATAAAATAAACAAAAAGTTTATTCACTTAAACAAAAAGTTTTATTAACTGGCGCCCGAGCAACCGGTACTAATAACAGTTACCGAATGAACCCTACGCCTGTAAGTGTCCGTCCGCAGGCAACCGTTCAGTCTAAAGTGTCATTGTGAATCCTCAGTAGGAACGCGAAAAGGACAACATTCACGTGATCGGAACGGTAGTGTTATAAGTTTGAATTAAAATGAAAATAAAAACAAAAAACTAACTAAAGAAAATTAGAAGTAAAGCGAATTAATTTAAAAGAAACAAAACAAAATACTAATTAAAGAAAAATTATTAAAAAGTAAAAAGAATTAATTATAATAAGGTGAATTAATAAAAAAAAGACAATCTTAATTCAAGAACAATTACTGAAGAAGGAGAAAGACTTAAAAATAACAAGAAGACATCCAAAGCTGCAACTACAACGAAGTTACTTTTCCAAATAACAAGAAGCTGCAACAACAACGAAGTTACATTTTCAAATAACAAGAAGCTGCAACAACAAGGTAGTTAAATTTCCAAATAACAAGATGATGAGTTCAAGTAACATTTTACTTATGTAAGTCATATTCTAATTATAATTTCTATTATTATCATATTAACAAAGAGAAATCTTATTTCGTACTCTGTAAAAATTGTTCCCAAACTTCGTTTTAAAAAAAAAATAATTATGCCTAACCCTAACGTCATAAGACCTCCTGTCCTTAACGCTCCTATCCCCAATCCAAATCCAGCGGTACAACTTAATGAGGAGTTAGAAAATAGAATAGCCGCCATTTGTGAGCAACAATGTAGGAATTTAGTTCAGGCAATTATAAATCCTAATAATGACCTTAACTACGGGACAGACCAAAACATTGACGACAGATATAGGAATAACCTAAGTGATCCAGACAAAATACCGGATATCGTCAGAAGTCTTAGAGATTTTTCCGGTAATCCCATGGAATTTAATTCCTGGAAGAAAAGTGTTGACCGTGTTTTACAAATTTACGATTCATGCAAAGGCACTCCTAAGTATTACGGAATTCTAAGCGTTATCCGTAACAAAATAACAGGCAACGCTGACATCGCTTTAGAATCTTACAATACTCCTTTAAATTGGAACTGCATTGTAAAGTGTCTATCAATGCACTATGCAGATAAACGGGATCTAGGAACACTAGAATACCAGATGACTTCTTTGATACAAGGTAGAAATACCATCCAAGTATTTTATCAAGAAGTCTATACTCAATTATCTTTAATAATTAATAAAATAGGATGTATGGATATGAGTCAAGAATCCTTGAGACTTTTAACACAAACGTACAGAGACAAAGCCCTAGATACCTTTGTACGAGGATTAAATGGTGATTTACCAAGACTCCTTGGCATTCGGGAACCCGCGGATCTCCCGCAAGCCTTGCATCTCTGTTTAAAACTAGAGAATCAAAATTATAGAACTGAGTACGCAAATAAGCACCAAAATCAAAGACAACGTCAACCACCACCCCTTCCAATACGCAATGCAAATACTATCCAAAGACAACCCTTTTATCCAGAACTGACATATCAAAATTTTAACCAGTACAATAAACCATTGAATAATATGCACCAAAATGCATTCCAAAATCACCAAACCATCCCCAAATTTAATTTTCGACCAAATCCTCAACCGCGTTTTCAATCGCATCAACCTTTTCCACCACAAAGACCAATAGCACCAAAACCTCAAAGGCCTCAACCTATGGAAGTTGACCAATCAATTCATACAAGAAATGTTAACTCATATTTCTCATCAAGAACAATTTAATAACAAAAGACCTCCGTCGGTAAGCTATGTTCCACCACCGCATAAGCTACAACGTAATTTTCACATAGAAAGTACACTAGATACTTCTACTATACCGAATTTCCAGGACGAACAGGCTGGAAATTATAACGAAAATGATTATGAGCAATTAATTCAAAATCAAGGAATTGACAAGTACGCTGAATCCTATGATCAAGATCAACAAGACGAAATGTCCACTCTAAATTTCACTGATATCCATTTTTTAGGCTAACGCATTCTTCGCTCCCATATTTTGAATGCAAAGCGAAGAATGGCAAAATTTTAAAAATTCTTATAGATACTGGATTTAATAAAAATTATATCCAACCATGTTTTGTTAATAATCCTATCAAAAATGAAAACATCTTTTATGCAAATTCAGTCTCTGGAGATATCAAAATCACACACCACACATTCGCAAACTTATTCAACTTACACAACCACCCAATAAAATTTTATATCCTACCTTCCTTGAAATCCTTTCATGGCATTCTTGGTCATGACAGCTTAAAAGAATTAAATGCAATTATCCATATTAAAGAAAAATATTTGTTAATAAATAATAGAACTAAGATAAAAATTCATCAACACATTTCCCAGTCGGTTAACAAAATGGAATTCAGAACCAATCATATGAACGAAACTCAAAAATCTCTGTTAGATCAAATTATAAAAGAGCATCCTAACCTTTTCACAGATCCTAATAAAAAACTTACGTACACTTCTCGAGTTCAAGGAGAAATCCGAACCCTCTCAGATTCACCAATCTATTCTAAGTCGTACCCCTATCCTATGTCATTGAAAAACGAAGTAGAAAAACAGATTAATGAACTATTAACTGATGGAATTATTAGACCCTCTAGATCTCCGTACAATGCATCCGTTTGGATCGTTCCAAAGAAAATGGATGCCTCTGGAGAGAAAAAATATAGAATGGTCATTGACTACAGGAAGCTGAACGCAGTAACTGTGGCCGATAGGTATCCCATTCCAGAAATCAATGAAGTTCTCGCAAATTTGGGTAAAAACAAGTAATTCACAGTTGTTGACTTAAAGAGTGGTTTCCACCAGATACCTTTAAGAGAATGCGACGTAGAAAAAACCGCCTTTTCCATAAATAACGGCAAATTTGAGTTTGTACGACTCCCATTCGGTTTGAAAAATGCTCCATCAATCTTTCAACGTACTCTCGACGATGTCTTGAGAGACCACATTGGAAAAATATGCTATGTCTATATAGACGACATTGTCATCTTTTCAAAAAATGAGAAAGAACATTTCGAAAACCTGAGAAAAATATTCCAAACACTAGAATTGGCATATTTCAAAATTCAACTAGATAAATGCGAATTTCTCAAAACAGAGGTTGAATTTCTAGGCTTTATTGTAGGAGCTGAAGGAATCAAAGCAAACCAAAATAAAATAGAAGCAATAGCCAATATAGGACCACCTAAAACCCTGAAAGATCTGAGAAGTTTTCTAGGTATGTCAGGTTAATACCTTCGTTTCATAAAGGATTATGCGAAGCTTGCCAAACCCCTGACATCCCTTTTAAGAGGGTAGGAAGGACGCATTTCGAAAAATACATCTAAAAATTTAAAGATTTCTTTAGATCAAAATGCTTTAGACGCATTCCAGAAATTGAAAAATTCACTTATCTCTGACGATGTCATGTTATCTCATCCTGATTTTGAAAATGGCTTCGATCTGACAACAGATGCCTCTGATTATGCAATAGGTGCAGTACTTTCGCAAAACAGAAAGCCTATTACATTTCTCTCAAGAACGCTCAGCAAAACCGAGGAAAATTACGCTACCAATGAAAAAGAAATGTTAGCGATAATTTGGGCCCTCAATTCATTGAGAAATTATCTGTACGGTAGCAGGAAAGTAAACATTTATACAGACCATCAACCTTTAACGTATGCTCTCAGCAGTAAAAACACAAACAGCAAAATGAAAAGATGGAAGTCCATCTTAGAAGAATACAACTACGAACTTAAATATCAGCCAGGCTGAACAAATGTCGTTGCAGATTCGCTATCCAGACCACCACAGATAAATTCTATGATAGCAACACAACATAGCGATGAAAGTTCGTCAGATAATATGATCCCCGCAATAGAATGTTCTATTAATGTCTTTAAGAATCAACTTCATATTTTAGTAAGTAACGAAGACAGCTACAAATTCGAAACTCCATTCCCAGCCTACCATAGGCACATTATCAAAAAACCCTTTTACACAAAAGACAACTTAATATTAATATTTAAAAAATATCTTAACCCCAGCGTCAATAACGGTTTATTTACAACCGAAACAATAATGGGGGTAATTCAAGAATTCTATCCCGAACATTTTAAAAACTACAAAATAAGATTCACTCAGTCACAAGTAGAAGAAATCGTAAATGAAACAGAGCAAGAAGAAGTTTTGATTAAAGAACATCGAAGAGCTCATAGAAACGCCAACGAAAACAAAAACCAGGTAATACAAAAGTACTACTTCCCTAAAATGATGGAAAAAGCCAAAAGGATAGTAAAAAATTGTCAGACCTGTAAAGAACAAAAGTATGACCGTAAACCTCACAAACCGCAATTTCAAACTACACCAATTCCGAGAAATCCAGGAGAGATTGTTCATATCGATATCTATTCGACTGAAGGAAACCTAGTACTTACAGCATTAGACAAATTCTCCAAATACGCTTTAGCAAAAATTTTAAAATCAAAGGCAGTTGAAGATATTAAAGGACCATTGAAAGAAATAATTTTAGCATTTGGCATCCCCAAGTCCATAGTCTTAGATAATGAGAAATCACTAAATTCCGTAACGATAAACTTCCTACTTAAAGATCAATTCGGCATACAAACCTACACAACACCCCCTTACGCTAGTACCGTCAACGGTCAAGTAGAGAGACTTCACTCTACTCTTTCAGAGATGATGAGATGTCTTAAATCAGACAAAGTTCACAATTCATTTCATGACTTAATCACCAAAACACTATACGAATATAATAGATCAATTCACTCTTCCACTGGTAAAAAACCGATAGACATATTTTTTAATAAAAACTTTAATAATGACGCGGAAAAAGCAATTTTGGAAAAACAATAAATCGCTTGACAGAAAAACAGAAACAAGACCTTGACTACCATAACAAAAATAGACAAGCACCCAAAACTTATTTAACAGGAGAAACCATTTTCGTTAAAGTTAACAAAAGATTAGGTTCAAAATTAACCCCGAAATATAAAAAGGAAACAGTCAAAGAAGACCGAAATACAACTGTATTAACAACGTCAGGAAGAATTTTTTACAAAAGCAATATTAAAAGATGATAACCTACCTTTTCAGATTATTTTTGTCCTATGCGTCGATGGAAATCCAAATCATGGATTACACGTCCTCCTACGTTGTCACCATTGTTAAGGGCACAGCAAAAATTCAGCAAGGAACCTTTACTATTATTCAATCAATAGACTTGGAACAATACGCAAAATCCATATCCCAAACCCACACCTTCATCCAACAAAACATTCCAAATAACCATAACCTATACCCCATCCTCAATCACGAACTCACCCAAATAAACAACATCCTAGAAAATCTAACACCCGTCATAAGAAATAAAAAAGAGCAATAAATAGTTTGGGAACAATTTGGAAGTATGTCGCAGGATCTCCGGATCATGACGACTTTGAAATAATAACTAATAATATTTACGAATTGAATAAAAACAGTAATAAACAATTTTATGTAAATGAAGCTTTTAATAAAAGAATAAATAACTTAACCGAAATTATTAATAAAATGTCAAATTTTGTAAGAAAAAGTGTTTATTTAGAAAATGAAACAGTTATTAATTTTCAAAATAGAATAAGATTAGTGAAAGAAGAATTAATAAATATTGTAAATGGAATAGAATGGGCGAAAATTGGCATCATAAACCCATTAATACTGAATAAGAAAGAAATCGAAGTAGCTATGAAAAAAATTGAAGAAGAAAATATTCCCTTTGTAAATCCAGAAGAGGCACTTCAATTCGCCAAAGTATCAATTTTGTATAACAGTAATAAAAATAAAATATTTTATATGGTTAAAGTACCATTAACAAAAACAGAAATGTATGAAAATGTAATCTTAAAACCAGTAAAAAAGGAAAAATATGTAATTAAACTTGAATTCCTAGAAATTTTAAAAAATGAAAAAACAATTTATGCTACCAAAGAAAAATGTGAAACATATAACTATATTACAATTTGCAAAGAAAATCAAATAATTGATATAACAAAAAATACTTGTATCCCCAATATTATTAATAATAAGAAATCTTCCTGTGTAACGAGCAATAATCAGCACATTTCACCAATTGAAGAAATTGAATCTGGCGTGATTTTATTAAATGGTTTTAATGGATCCATTAACATAGATGAAACATATCGATCTTTATCTGGAACTTTTCTCATTAAATTTCGTAACAGTACTGTAAAAGTTAACAATAGAACTTTTAGTAATTTAGAGGCTTCTCCTCTTCAAATGATACCTGCATTACTACAACCAACTCCTTTTGAAATTGACCATATAAATTTATTATCACTCGAAGCTCTTAATGAACTTCAAATTAATAATACCGAAACAATCTCAACTATCCAAAAACACCTACAGATTGGAAGTTTTTCAATATCCACTATCCTTTTCCTAGTTTTCATATTAATTGCATGTCTGAGTTTTTACTTCAAAAGCACCGGAAAAATAGTAATTTGGAAACCCCAAATCCCTTTCACTATTGACGAGTCAACTCAAAATCCAATTTGTTTACAAAATATTTCCGATACACAAAATCTGAGAGAGCTTGTAGCTCCAGTCAAACCTCCTAGATTGCACAATATCCCACTTTTCTGAATGATTGGGGACAATCAAATTAAGAAGGGAGGAGTTAATAACAATAATATTAAAATAATATTTTCATTCCAAATTAATCTGCTATGTCTGCAGTTTTGACTCCAATAGTCAATGAACTCTTACATGCTCTTGTTACTTTATTATTTCGACACTCGATATGTTTCCGCTATTAACATGCGCAGCTATTTTTTGCTGACGCAACGTCTGCAAAATTAGGCATTGCAAGTGTTCTGATTAATGTGTCGCAAAAGCATAAATAATAAAATAATTTAGTTAAGCAGCAGCAGTACCAACAGTTGTTGATTAAAACCGGACTATAGAGAACATAGTTCTCTCCGAACAAATATTATAATTAAGAAATAAATAAAAATAGGACTATAGAGAACATAGTTCTCTCCGAACAAATATTATAAATAAAAAATAAAATAAAAATTAAAAGAAAAAATAAAATAAACAAAAAGTTTATTCACTTAAACAAAAAGTTTTATAAACTTATATATATATATATATATATATATATATATATATATATATATATATATATATATATATATATATATATATATATATATATATATATATATATATATATATAGACACTTCTTCTTCTGTGGGTGAAATTTTTTTTTCTTCTCTCTCTTCTATTCTTCGAGAGCAATATGCTGTGGACCCTCTGTTATTGTCGTCCTTCATAGTCTCGGCAGTGTTTTCAATGATTTTGGTATATTCGCCGCTTTTCAGGGCAACGGATGAGTATCAAATTATTTTGGTGCAGTGCAAATAGAGCACTTGTCGCCATATAATGTTGAGCGATTAAAAATAGGTATGTTTGATGGATGAACACGAATTGACTTTCTTTACATTGACTCAGCTTATTTGTACTTAATTTCTATGTATACATTTTACATTCCATTTAAAATTATGTTTATATGTGTAGCCTGATTTTAATAGTATGAGTGGACGCGTGCCATACGACACCAAGAGGTATTTGGGTAACGGACCACCGATAACATGAATGAAGTCAGAGACTCTTGGATGGGCAATAATATCAAATTATTATGCGCTGTTAACATTTTGATATTGAAATGGATGAAGTTAAATAATATAGACATTTATGATATACGTACACTACAAATAATTGAAATGAATACCCACATAAATGAAAAATTATTTAAATTTGTAAAAAATAAACACGTATTATACTAACCTCCGAATGACGACGTATAAGAAAACAAATAAAAATCTACCTATATTTGAAAAGACATTTAAAAATTTATGACATATCACTGTTCCCAAGCGTTGATGCATCTACCTGTATTTTTCTACCATGGCCAGTAGATATCACATCCAGTTGAAAAATGGCGTTAAAAAATTGTAATTTTTGGGTGTGACGAGTCTGTATCCCCAGAAAGTATGCTTGCTTATAATCGCCAGCTGCAATGAATTTTCTCCAAAGATATGAGAAAAAATGTGCCGGAAGAAAACAGATACAACTGTACTAGTTGAATATAGTGCAACTAAATGGGGTAAAGTTGATTTTTGTTGTTGACACAGTGGTGTCACAGCAAGGTTTTCTGCTAGGGTGATTAGTGTCATATGTATTGTAGCCGTTTATTCCTAAACAGTTCCTAGAAGTGATATGAATTTCTGATGCCAATACAACTGTAATCCGTCAACTTACAACTTTGCCGTTCTCACTTAAATTTCTCTACACTTGTTACCGTCAACTTACAACTTTGCCGTTCTCACTTAAATTTCTCTACACTTGTTATTATTAATGCAGGAACAATCCGATTGAAGTATTTGTAAATTTCATCTGAAACAGGTCAATGCTTGAATCGTGACTTCGGCGCGAAAATATCACACAAGTGGCAACAGTGTAGCCATGGTAGAAGAATATTCTTCTACCATTAATGTAGTATTGTCACCTCAAATATGCCTCATGTTGAGTTTAGTGTCTATGCTCCGATTAACCTGAAATTTTTATCACTGGTAGGTATATTTAACATAATCACGGCAAAGAATTTTTTTTTCGAAGGAAAAACTGCAGTTATTCTGTCCAAAAATTCGGATATAAAAGAAGGGTTCCCATGGGAACCCAAAAGTTCGTTTTATCCGTTTCTACAAATCCGAAAAGTGCAAAATGTGCATAATTGTACATGGCCAACAAGTTATTCAAACTTTCGGATGAAATAACTGGGTACTTTTCCACGAAAAATTACTTTGCAGTAATAAGGTTCAAATAGTTACCTGTTATAAAAAATTTAAAATGCCCCATGCAAAGCCCTTAAATCCGACATGCTTCAAAAATATTACTGACAGTGTTATGCGATATTGGACTCTAGTTTAGTAAAAACTCTTCGATTTTTTTGAAATTTTTTCCAGAGGTAGGTATTTTTACCCTGATCCCGGGAAACTATTTCTTTCTTGGGGGACGACCCGGGACCCCCTGACCCGAAAGTCCGGGATCAAAACCCCGCCTGACCCGGATCCACTTACCCGATATAGACAATATGGGTATCGATTGAATGCTTATGGAAATACCTATCCAACAAGTGGTCACATGAAGGGGTAAGTTGTCATGGTTCGGAAGTTATATGGACCGGATTTTATATGAAACCCCCAAAAAGTCAAAAAGAGCCCATTATGGGGGTCAACAAAATTGTTTCCAAATTATAGCTGACGCTCTTACCTTTCCAAAATGCTACAATTTGTGCTAATACCTTTTTCGGGTCCAGAGATATGGGTCTTACCATCCGCATAACCCGATTCTAACCAGTTCATTAAAATGATGTTTTCAATAAAAAAATAGGCGGCCTTCGGCCGGGACTTGAGATTTTCTCCTCTGGGTATGTCCGACACCGGCTAACGCGAATAAAAGGTTTCTAAATTCGGCACTTTTTGTAAATAGCCGGTCTTCGGCCGGGGCTTGAGAGTTTCTCCTCTGGGTATGTTCCACACCGGCTACCGCGAACCAAAGTTTTCTAAATTTGACACTTTTTGTAAATAGCCGGCCTTCGGCCGGGGCTTAAGATTTTCTCCTCTGGGTATGTCCTTCACCGGCTAACGCGAACCAAAGATTTCTGAATTTCATGCTTACGCAAACGATACCCATATTGTCTATATCGGGTAAGTGGATCCGGGTCTAGTCGGGGTCTTGAACCCGGACTTTCGGGTCAAAAATCTGGGGTCCCAGGTCCGTCCCCCAAGAAAAAAATAGTTTCCCGGGATCATGGTTAAAATACCTACCACTGAAAAAAATTTCGAAAAAATTGAAGACTTTTTACTAAACTAGAGTTGAGCCCCAATATCCGTCAGTTAGGAATACCTAAGTTAACATTTAACATATTAAGGAAATGGGCTCATATAACAGGTCTACCTAAAATATGCCGCACGTATGTTTACGAAGTGTTCACACACAACTGTCATGAATCACAGTTACATGTTACCATGGTGTAAGAATACAGGTAGACCATGGTAGAAGAATACAGGTAGATGCACTCTTGGGAACATTGATATGTCAAAAAATGTAAATGTTTTTGCAAATATAAGTAGATTTTTATGTTTTCTTGCACGACGTCATTCGGAGGTTATTATAATTACATTTATTTATTTATATGTTGCGATGAAAAAGCCATTAGGCCAATAACTATCACAACTATCGAAAAACTACTTATTCGCGTTTTCAACAATTTTTACATATTTGAATAATTTTTCTATCAATATTATCAATTCCAAAATTGGTTTGACAGTTCATTGTCCCAGCAGCTGTGTCGACGCGTCTACCTATATTCTTCTACCATGAGGTAGACGTATTGACACAGCTGCTGGGACAATGAACTGTCAAACCAATTATGGTATTAAAATTTTTTAATGAAAAATTATTCAAATTTGCAAAAATCCCAAGTCCCCAAGCGTTGATGCACTTACCTGAAATCATGTATCATGGCTAATTAAAAAAAGATTCCTAACTGCAAAGAAACTAGGAAAATGGGACTCTGTGTCTAAGTCGTCTTGTGTCAAATAAAACTGTTGAATATGCAACAATGTTTTTTTTTAAATTATTTTTACAAATTTCAATTCAATCGAAGATAGAAGGAAATTTTTATTTTATCCAAAAATTATTATCTGTTGCCTAGATTTGAAAAAAATTCATATTTTTTTATTTATTCAAAACAACACGCACACACATACAAACTGTGTATATGTTTTGACAGAATAGAGAAGAAAAAAATATTTTGGAGGTAGCTTTTTTTACCTTATGTAGTTGTGCCACAATGTACCGAGAGTTTACATAACTATTAAGCGATTTGAAAGGACAGCGAACTCAAGAAAGTTGTGACATTGTAAACAATTTATGAAGAAAAACATTTGAAATTTGTTAAAGAACAAACAACTCATTGTCAATAATAATTTAGAAGCAAGTCAGATTTAAAGTTTTGCATGGATCATTTTAAATTTTATATAACAGGTAACTATTTGAACCTGATTACTGCAAAGTAATTTTTCGTAGGGAAATGCCTAGTTATTTCATCCGAAAGTTTGAATACAAAATCTGGCTTTTATCCGGTTCTACAAAATCGATATATTTTTGAAAAAAAAAAATGCTGTAAATGAATACTGATTTTCTCCGGAACGAGAGAGAGTCAAGAAGAACAAGAAGCCGAAGCACCCGAGGAATTCCACCAGCTCCTTTTGCTCCAGACACTTACGAAATGTCCATCGCTCATTCGCCAAAATTTAATACGCCGTCTGGCAGCCTCCAAAACGAACCTTAAAGTACAGCTTCGGTCAGTATGCCTTTCACAAATAACACAAATCAGCTGCTTGCTCAACTACTGCCAAACAATCCCACGGCGGCCGGTTCTATGTACCGGATTGACTCGGAGGCACATTTCTCCGACCAAGTTATTCAAACTTTCGGATGAAATAACTGGGTATTTTTCCACGAAAAATTACTTTGCAGTAATAAGGTTCAAATAGTTACCTGTTATATAAAATTTAAAACGCCCCATGCAAAGCCCTTAAATCCGACATGCTTCAAAAATATTACTGACAGTGTTATGCGATATTGGACTCTAGTTTAGTAAAAACTCTTCGATTTTTTTGAAATTTTTTCCAGAGGTAGGTATTTTTACCCTGATCCCGGGAAACTATTTCTTTCTTGGGGGACGACCTGGGACCCCCTGACCCGAAAGTCCGGGATCAAAACCCCGCCTGACCCGGATCCACTTACCCGATATAGACAATATGGGTATCGATTGAATGCTTATGGAAATACCTATCCAACAAGTGATCACATGAAGGGGTAAGTTGTCATGGTTCGGAAGTTATATGGACCAGATTTTATATGAAACCCCCAAAAAGTCAAAAAGGGCCCATTATGGGGGCCCAAATTATAGCTGACGCTCTTACCTTTCCAAAATGCTACAATTTGTGCTAATACCTTTTTCGGGTCCAGAGATATGGGTCTTACCATCCGCATAACCCGATTCTAACCAGTTCATTAAAATGATGTTTTCAATAAAAAACGGTTTATTTCGCGTAGTAGTCGTCGGAATAACAAAAGTTTTCTAAATTTGGCACTTTTTGTAAATAGGCGGCCTTCGGCCGGGACTTGAGATTTTCTCCTCTGGGTATGTCCGACACCGGCTAACGCGAACAAAAGGTTTCTAAATTCGGCACTTTTTGTAAATAGCCGGTCTTCGGCCGGGGCTTGAGAGTTTCTCCTCTGGGTATGTTCCACACCGGCTACCGCGAACCAAAGTTCTCTAAATTTGACACTTTCTGTAAATAGCCGGCCTTCGGCCGGGGCTTAAGATTTTCTCCTCTGGGTATGTCCTACACCGGCTAACGCGAACCAAAGATTTCTGAATTTCATGCTTACGCAAACGATACCCATATTGTCTATATCGGGTAAGTGGATCCGGGTCTAGTCGGGGTCTTGAACCCGGACTTTCGAGTCAAAAATCTGGGGTCCCAGGTCCGTCCCCCAAGAAAAAAATAGTTTCCCGGGTTCATGGTTAAAATACCTACCACTGAAAAAAATTTCGAAAAAATTGAAGACTTTTTACTAAACTAGAGTTAAGCCCCAATATCCGTCAGTTAGGAATACCTAAGTTAACATTTAACTTATTAAGGAAATGGGCTCATATAACAGGTCTACCTAAAATATGCCGCACGTATGTTTACGAAGTGTTCACACACAACTGTCATGAATCACAGTTACATGTTACCATGGTGTAAGAATACAGGTAGACCATGGTAGAAGAATACAGGTAGATGCACTCTTGGGAACATTGATATGTCAAAAATGTAAATGTTTTTGCAAATATAAGTAGATTTTTATGTTTTCTTGCACGACGTCATTCGGAGGTTATTATAATTACATTTATTTATATGTTGCGATGAAAAAGCCATTAGGCCAATAACTATCACAACTATCGAAAAACTACTTATTCGCGTTTTCAACAATTTTTACATATTTGAATAATTTTTCTATCAATATTATCAATTCACAGCTGCTGGGACAATGAACTGTCAAACCAATTATGGTATTAAAATTTTTTAATGAAAAATTATTCAAATTTGCAAAAATCCCAAGTCCCCAAGCGTTGATGCACTTACCTGAAATCATGTATCATGGCTAATTAAAAAAAGATTCCTAACTGCAAAGAAACTAGGAAAATGGGACTCTGTGTCTAAGTCGTCTTGTGTCAAATAAAACTGTTGAATATGCAACAATGTTTTTTTTTTTTAATTATTTTTACAAATTTCAATTCAATCGAAGATAGAAGGAAATTTTTATTTTATCCAAAAATTATTATCTGTTGCCTAGATTTGAAAAAAATTCATATTTTTTTATTTATTCAAAACAACACACACACATACAAACTGTGTATATGTTTTGACAGAATAGAGAAGAAAAAAATATTTTGGAGGTAGCTTTTTTTACCTTATGTAGTTGTGCCACAATGTGCCGAGAGTTTACATAACTATTAAGCGATTTGAAAGTACAGCGAACTCAAGAAAGTTGTGACATTGTAAACAATTTATGAAGAAAAACATTTGAAATTTGTTAAAGAACAAACAACCCATTGTCAGTAATAATTTAGAAGCAAGTCAGATTTAAAGGTTTGCATGGATCATTTTAAATTTTATATAACAGGTAACTATTTGAACCTGATTACTGCAAAGTAATTTTTCGTAGGGAAATGCCTAGTTATTTCATCCGAAAGTTTGAATACAAAATCTGGCTTTTATCCGGTTCTACAAAATCGATATATTTTTGAAAAAAAAAAAAAATGCTGTAAAAGAATACTGATTTTCTCCGGAACGAGAGAGAGTCAAGAAGAACAAGAAGCCGAAGCACCCGAGGAATTCCACCAGCTCCTTTTGCTCCAGACACTTACGAAATGTCCATCGCTCATTCGCCAAAATTTAATACGCCGTCTGGCAGCCTCCAAAACGAACCTTAAAGTACAGCTTCGGTCAGTATGCCTTTCACAAATAACACAAATCAGCTGCTTGCTCAACTACTGCCAAACAATCCCACGGCGGCCGGTTCTATGTACCGGATTGACTCGGAGGCACATTTCTCCGACCAGGGGCCGCCAACCCAGCAAATACATGTTCGTGTTCGTCCATTTTTCTGATGTGGGAGCAACATTACCCGGAATGTTTGCTCCGTATTCTCTTGGTCCGAGCCGGGATCGAGACCAACCTCGGACCATGGTTCTGCTCCGTTTGTCGTAATCGCATCCACCACAGATCGGTTTCGGTGAGATGCAACGGATGCATGGAGTGGGTGCATTTCCGGAATTGTTCCGGCCTAAACCGGATACAGGAGTATAGCGATAGGGACTACATTGCTTCCTGCTGCGTCAATGTAGACCCCAGTGAGTCTTCATCTTCGGCGTCCTCATCGTCGTCGCAATATGAGACTCCCCCGCAATCTCCTCAACAGCAATCTACGCAGCAGTTGACGCCACACATTGCTGTTCAGGTTCCGGATAATGCATCATTTCTCCAATTTAATTGTGATGGTCTCAGAGGTAAGATTAACGAAATTGTAAGCTTTATGAGTCGGAAGAACATCAAGGTCGCAGCGATCCAGGAGACGAAGCTGAGTACGACCTGCAGGCTTCAAAGTTGTGATGGATACAACGTACTGAGGAAGGATCGCTCCAGAGGTGGAGGATTAGCGTTCCTATTGCACCTCTATACTAGTATAGACCTATCTCGCCTGAGCTTGACTCTAGTGACCCGTACATGGAATGTATGGGGGTAGCGGTCAAGTGTGGAACCGCCGAGGTAGAGGTGCTCAACGTGTACATTCCGCCGTTAAATAGCTGTGCCCCACGTTATATGCCTAATATCAGTTCACTACTGGTAGGCAATAACCGTCTGGTGCTAGGGGATTTCAATGCCCATCATGAATTATGGCATTCCGTCCTAGGTAATGACCAGAGAGGCATGGCGCTGGCTGAGCAAGGGAAGAATGCCACAGTTCTCCGGACATATCCATCGTGTCCCCAGGTCTGACGAATGACGTAATTTGGCAATCAGTCATTTCTCTAGGCTCAGACCACCTCCCCATTATTATCGCCATCAATAGACCACCCGACTTCATTGACTCTGAACGCCGCACTTTCCTTAACCACGGGAAAGCTAATTGGCAAGAATTCAGAGAGTATACCAATCGCCGCTTCAGAGAACTGCCCAACCCATCTGATGTTCAGGTAGCAGATAGGTGTTTCCGGGACATCATCAAAGCTGCAGCCGCTCGCTATATACCTGCTGGTCGAATACCTGAAATAAGACCAAATTTCCCAGCAGAGACTAACCCTAATAACCCCAGAGTCAGGGAACTTACTCTGGAGGTAAACAAGTTAGTAGGTGAGCATAAGCGGAAAAAGTGGTTAGAACATCTGAAGCATTGCAACATCGGTACCGGAACGAGTAAATTGTGGGCAACGGTTAAGTCGCTTTCGAACCCTGGAAAAAAGGACGATCGGACGTCTGTCTCATTTAACGGCGTAGAAGTGGCAGATCCGAAGAAGTGCGCGTGTTATTTTTACCGGCAGTTTGTCGAGCACCCCGAGAGTGACAGGGCGAAGAGAAGGATACTACGCCGTGTACGATCCCTTCCAGCCGAGGAGGTACCACCACAATTTACGTTGGCAGGTGTTGCACAGGTAATCAGAATCGCAAAGTCATCCAAAGCGCTTGGTCCTGACGGAATCTCAATGGTGATGTTGAAGCAACTAGATGAACCAGGAGTTGAGTATCTGACAAAGCTTCTCAATCTGTCGTTAGCCACCCTAGTAGTTCCCGATGCCTGGAAAATGGGCAGGGTGGTCCCGCTACTGAAGCCAGGCAAGGATGCCAGCAAAAGTGATTCATACAGGCCGATATCACTTTTGTCACCAGTAGCAAAGACGCTTGAGGCTTTACTCCTCCCCAGCATAAGAGAGTGTTTCCCAGTAGCCGATCATCAACACGGATTCCGGAAATTGCATAGCACAACAACAGCTTTACACGCCATTTCCACACATGTCAGTAGAGGTCTCAACCAGAACAGGCTGTGCGACAGAACAGTTATGGTGGCACTTGATTTATCAAAAGCCTTTGATACAGTCAATCATGCAACACTGTTCGAGGACATTGAACGCACCACCCTCCGGCTATGTTTGAAACGTTGGATAGTAAACTACATGTGTGGACGCCAGTCGTACGTGGAATTCAGAAACAAGAAGTCGAGCATCCGTAGAGTTAAACAGGGAGTTCCCCAAGGTGGGGTGATATCTCCGGAACTGTTTAACCTCTACCTTTCTGAAATTCCACGCCCTCCAGACGGCATAGAGATTATAACGCACGCAGATGATTGTACGCTCGTGGCGTCCGGACCCATTATTGATGCCATTTGCGATCGGTTGAACGCTTACCTTGTTGATCTTACCGCCTTTTTCACTGCGAGGAATATGAAGATATCCGCCACTAAGTCGACGGCCACACTTTTCACCACATGGACTGCGGAGATGGGGCTATCCTTGAATGTGCAGGTCGATGGTTCTATTATTCCGACCACCAACTACCCCAAGGTATTAGGGGTCACATTCGATAGCCTCTTTAAGTCGTCCGCGCATACCACAGCTATCTGCGACAAGATTAGAAGTAGGAACAAGGTCCTCAAGTCTCTGGCCGGCAATACTTGGGGAGCTGATAAGGAAACCTTGTTGACCTGTTACAACGCGATAGGCCGGTCTGTGGTAAACTATGCGGCTCCAGTGTGGTCCGCTAACGTCGGTGCTACGCAGTGGAAAAATGTTCAGTCCTGCCACAACGCCGCCCTTAGAACCGCAACAGGGTGCCTTCTCATGACACCTGTCGATCACTTACATGAGGAGGCGAAGGTCTTACCGGTGCGACAGCATAAAAAATGCTGTCAATGCAATACCTGCTTGGGTGTTATAGACAAAGCCATCCAAATCACCATCTTGTGGATAGGCAACCTCCGCCCAGGCACGTTAGGAAAGACCTTCATGATCTAGAGAGAGAGGTACAGAGGTATAAGAGAGAGCCTCTAGATCAACAGGCCTATCAAGCGGGACTGAATAGTATTCACTCTAATGCGGTCTCAGAAGCCATTGAAGGATATAGAGTGAATACTGTGCTAGGAGACCATCCCCTTCCGTCGCAGCTGAAGAACGAGAGCTGCCCCGACAAACCCGAGTAGTCTTGGCTCAATTACGATCCGGATGGTGCAGCCGCCTAAATTCCTACTGGGCCCGGATCAACGGCGACGTGCCCAGCATGTGGCACAGGCCAACATGACACGCTGCACTTATTTCGCTGCCCAGACAAGCCAACTCACCTAACTCCAGTCTCGTTATGGACACAACCCATACAGGTTGCATCCTTTTTGAGACTGGACTTAGAGGCAGAACCCGATTGAACTGAGTCAAAAATGGAAACCGAACGAACACAGATGTATGAGCTGCTACAACAACAACAACAACTACTGCCAAAAAACTACAATAAATTCACCTACCACAACCTCCAAATCCATAAACGAAATCTGCGATTTAAAAAATCAAATGAAGATGCAAAAACAAATTCAGGCAATGCAAACACAATTTCTTATTAATTCAAAGCAAATGCAATCACAACTAGCCACGCAAATGCAGTCAACATTAGCCACGCAAATGAAGAGACAATTATTAGAAACAGCCACTTAAATGCAATCACAATTAGTCACTCAAATGTTCTCACAATTAGCCTTGCATAATCAGTCAACACCGTCACAACAACAACCGCTACAATTAAGCCAACAACAGCCACTGAGAATACGCCATCCCACACACCAACTCACCAAATGCTTATTACCTCAGAAATGTCCGTCTACAATTCCACAGCCAACAACTCAACGTCCATTCCACACATAAAGATATACCCATTACCTACCTTTACGGGATTGCCAGAAGAATGGCTCACGTTTCATGAGTCTTTTGAAATCACAACTATGGAGTTTGGTTACTCCAACCTGCACAACATAATGAGATTGAGGGATGCACTGAAAGGTTCTGCCAAAGAAGCCGTAGAGTCTCTGCTTGGTAATTCTGCCAATGTCGACGCCATTTTGAATTTACTCCAGGAGAAGATATACACATTGCCTACCTTTATGGGATTGCCAGAAGAATGGCTCACGTTTCATGAGTCTTTTGAAATCACAACTATGGAGTTTTGTTACTCCAACCTGCACAACATAATGAGATTGAGGGATGCACTGAAAGGTTATGCCAAAAAAGCCGTAGAGTCTCTGCTTGGTAATTCTGCAATGTCGACGCCATTTTGAATTTACTCCAGGAGACTTTCGGAAGACTAGAGCAGTTGATAAGGAGACAAATTAAAAAGGTCAGATCCATTCCTCCAGGTAATCGCATCAGCCCAGCTGACGGCACCTTTAAATGTCAAAACAAATTGTTGTAATGGTGAATTCGCCCTAAATCAATGCAACAACAAATTTGTTTATGTTTTCATCCCTAAAAGAAAATGAAAAAGTGGTCGATTTGCAATAAGAAATATTGTGATGGAAATTTAACACACTGAACTGAAAATATTACTTATATTTAACGTACATATATAGAAAATATAATATGGACTTCATCATTTATTAAAACCGTATTTCACCGTACATAACAATTTATATGGAAACTGTGACACAACCAAGCCAATTAAATCGTGAAAAAGGTGGTGCAAAAATGCTGTGAGAAAAAAATTGTTGCACACTTCACTCCCCCGAACTGCTTAACTTTCGTCATCTTCAGTTTTAGGGGTCAAATAATAGAGTATATGGGTCAGATCCTGTATACGATACTCTACCACCAATAGTACTTCGTCCGACATGGAAAACTGTTCTTAGACAAAGAACAGGCCTTGGTGAACGCATTTAGGTCACAACAGTCGAATGTTAAGGGCTCTGGCATTTCAATAATGACTACCGCATCTGCTTTGTCCACACTTGAAGTTTGTGCCAATTTAACATTGGCCAACACTACCAAATGTCTCATATTCATCGTTTTTAGTGCATGTGCCATCGTGTAATTTATCAAGTCTTCCATCATTTAGCAAATCTTCGATGGATGCACTGGTTAATTATGCCAACAAAACATGAATCACAGTTACATGTTACAATGGTGTAAAAATACATGTAGAAGAATACAAGTAGATGTCAAAAAATTTTAAATGTTTTTGCAAATATAAGTAGATTTTTATGTTTTCTTACACGACGTCATTCGGAGGTAATTATAATTCGCATTTTTTAACAATTTTTACAAATTTGAATATTTTTTCTATCAATATTTTCAATTTCAAAATTGGTTTGACAGTTCATTGTCCCAGCAGCTGTGTCGACGCGTCTATCTATATTCTTCTGCTGGGACAATGAACTGTCAAACCAATTATGGTATTAAAATTTTTGAATTAAAAATTATTCAAACTTGCAAAAATCCCAAGGCCCCAAGCGTTGATGCACTTACCTGTAATCTTGTATCAGAAAAGATTCCTTACTTCAAAGAAACTAGGAAAATGGGACACTGCGTCTAAGTCGTATTGTGTCAAATAAAATTTTTGAATATGCATCATTGTTTGTTTATTTTAATCATTTTTACAAATTTCAATTCAATCCAAGATAGAAGGAAATTTTTATTTTATCCAAAAATTATACAGTCTGTTGCCTAGATTTGAAATTAATATACAAACCATTATTGATGACATTTGCGATCGGTTGAACGCTTACCTTGTTGATCTTACCGCCTTTTTCACTGCGAGGAATATGAAGATATCCGCCACTAAGTCGACGGCCACACTTTTCACCACATGGACTGCGGAGATGGGGCTATCCTTGAATGTGCAGGTCGATGGTTCTATTATTCCGACCACCAACTACCCCAAGGTATTAGGGGTCACATTCGATAGCCTCTTTAAGTCGTCCGCGCATACCACAGCTATCTGCGACAAGATTAGAAGTAGGAACAAGGTCCTCAAGTCTCTGGCCGGCAGTACTTGGGGAGCTGATAAGGAAATCTTGTTGACCTGTTACAACGCGATAGGCCGGTCTGTGGTAAACTATGCGGCTCCAGTGTGGTCCGCTAACGTCGGTGCTACGCAGTGGAAAAATGTTCAGTCCTGCCACAACGCCGCCCTTAGAACCGCAACAGGGTGCCTTCTCATGACACCTGTCGATCACTTACATGAGGAGGCGAAGGTCTTACCGGTGCGACAGCATAACAAAATGCTGTCAATGCAATACCTGCTTGGGTGTTATAGACAAAGCCATCCAAATCACCATCTTGTGGATAGGCAACCTCCGCCCAGGCACGTTAGGAAAGACCTTCATGATCTAGAGAGAGAGGTACAGAGGTATAAGAGAGAGCCTCTAGATCAACAGGCCTATCAAGCGGGACTGAATAGTATTCACTCTAATGCGGTCTCAGAAGCCATTGAAGGATATAGAGTGAATACTGTGCTAGGAGACCATCCCCTTCCGTCGCAGCTGAAGAACGAGAGCTGCCCCGACAAACCCGAGTAGTCTTGGCTCAATTACGATCCGGATGGTGCAGCCGCCTAAATTCCTACTGGGCCCGGATCAACGGCGACGTGCCCAGCATGTGGCACAGGCCAACATGACACGCTGCACTTATTTCGCTGCCCAGACAAGCCAACTCACCTAACTCCAGTCTCGTTATGGACACAACCCATACAGGTTGCATCCTTTTTGAGACTGGACTTAGAGGCAGAACCCGATTGAACTGAGTCAAAAATGGAAACCGAACGAACACAGATGTATGAGCTGCTACAACAACAACAACAACTACTGCCAAAAAACTACAATAAATTCACCTACCACAACCTCCAAATCCATAAACGAAATCTGCGATTTAAAAAATCAAATGAAGATGCAAAAACAAATTCAGGCAATGCAAACACAATTTCTTATTAATTCAAAGCAAATGCAATCACAACTAGCCACGCAAATGCAGTCAACATTAGCCACGCAAATGAAGAGACAATTATTAGAAACAGCCACTTAAATGCAATCACAATTAGTCACTCAAATGTTCTCACAATTAGCCTTGCATAATCAGTCAACACCGTCACAACAACAACCGCTACAATTAAGCCAACAACAGCCACTGAGAATACGCCATCCCACACACCAACTCACCAAATGCTTATTACCTCAGAAATGTCCGTCTACAATTCCACAGCCAACAACTCAACGTCCATTCCACACATAAAGATATACCCATTACCTACCTTTACGGGATTGCCAGAAGAATGGCTCACGTTTCATGAGTCTTTTGAAATCACAACTATGGAGTTTGGTTACTCCAACCTGCACAACATAATGAGATTGAGGGATGCACTGAAAGGTTCTGCCAAAGAAGCCGTAGAGTCTCTGCTTGGTAATTCTGCCAATGTCGACGCCATTTTGAATTTACTCCAGGAGAAGATATACACATTGCCTACCTTTATGGGATTGCCAGAAGAATGGCTCACGTTTCATGAGTCTTTTGAAATCACAACTATGGAGTTTTGTTACTCCAACCTGCACAACATAATGAGATTGAGGGATGCACTGAAAGGTTATGCCAAAAAAGCCGTAGAGTCTCTGCTTGGTAATTCTGCAATGTCGACGCCATTTTGAATTTACTCCAGGAGACTTTCGGAAGACTAGAGCAGTTGATAAGGAGACAAATTAAAAAGGTCAGATCCATTCCTCCAGGTAATCGCATCAGCCCAGCTGACGGCACCTTTAAATGACAAAACAAATTGTTGTAATGGTGAATTCGCCCTAAATCAATGCAACAACAAATTTGTTTATGTTTTCTTCCCTAAAAGAAAATGAAAAAGTGGTCGATTTGCAATAAGAAATATTGTGATGGAAATTTAACACACTGAACTGAAAATATTACTTATATTTAACGTACATATATAGAAAATATAATATGGACTTCATCATTTATTAAAACCGTATTTCACCGTACATAACAATTTATATGGAAACTGTGACACAACCAAGCCAATTAAATCGTGAAAAAGGTGGTGCAAAAATGCTGTGAGAAAAACATTGTTGCACACTTCACTCCCCCGAACTGCTTAACTTTCGTCATCTTCAGTTTTAGGGGTCAAATAATAGAGTATATGGGTCAGATCCTGTATACGATACTCTACCACCAATAGTACTTCGTCCGACATGGAAAACTGTTCTTAGACAAAGAACAGGCCTTGGTGAACGCATTTAGGTCACAACAGTCGAATGTTAAGGGCTCTGGCATTTCAATAATGACTACCGCATCTGCTTTGTCCACACTTGAAGTTTGTGCCAATTTAACATTGGCCAACACTACCAAATGTCTCATATTCATCGTTTTTAGTGCATGTGCCATCGTGTAATTTATCAAGTCTTCCATCATTTAGCAAATCTTCGATGGATGCACTGGTTAATTATGCCAACAAAACATGAATCACAGTTACATGTTACAATGGTGTAAAAATACATGTAGAAGAATACAAGTAGATGTCAAAAAATTTTAAATGTTTTTGCAAATATAAGTAGATTTTTATGTTTTCTTACACGACGTCATTCGGAGGTAATTATAATTCGCATTTTTTAACAATTTTTACAAATTTGAATATTTTTTCTATCAATATTTTCAATTTCAAAATTGGTTTGACAGTTCATTGTCCCAGCAGCTGTGTCGACGCGTCTATCTATATTCTTCTGCTGGGACAATGAACTGTCAAACCAATTATGGTATTAAAATTTTTGAATTAAAAATTATTCAAACTTGCAAAAATCCCAAGGCCCCAAGCGTTGATGCACTTACCTGTAATCTTGTATCAGAAAAGATTCCTTACTTCAAAGAAACTAGGAAAATGGGACACTGCGTCTAAGTCGTATTGTGTCAAATAAAATTTTTGAATATGCATCATTGTTTGTTTATTTTAATCATTTTTACAAATTTCAATTCAATCCAAGATAGAAGGAAATTTTTATTTTATCCAAAAATTATACAGTCTGTTGCCTAGATTTGAAATTAATATACAAACTGTGTATATATTTTGACAGAATAGAAAAGAACAAGTAAAAAAACATTAAGTTCGGCCGGGCCAAACTTTTAATACCCTCCACCCTAGGGTAAAAGAACATTAGAAGAAATGTGGCAAAAAACATTAAAATGCCGAATATCGGGAGGTACCGTTATATAGGGGCTACACCAACACGTGCACCTATAATTACAATGTTTCGCCACACGAACTAGGACCCATTATGACCCACAAATACCAACTTTTACACAAATCAGTGAAAAAATGTGGCATAAATCATCAAAATACCGAATATCGGGAGGTACCGTTATATGGGGACTATACCAGAACGTGGACCTATACATGGAATGTTTTGCCACACGCTCAGGGACCCGTTGTGACCTACAAATACCAATTTTCAGACAAATCCGTGAAAAAATGTGGCATAAATCATCAAAATACCGAATATCGGTAAGTACCGTTATATGGGGGCTATACCAAAACGTGGACCTATACATGCAATGTTTTGCCACACGCTCAGGGACCCGTTGTGACCTACAAATACCAATTTTCAGATAAATCCGTGAAAAAATGTGGCATAAATCATCAAAATACCGAATATTGGGAGGTACCGTTATATGGGGACTATACCAGAACGTGGACCGATATATCTCATTTTCAATACCAACCATCCTAGGGACAATACACACACTTGTGCCAAATTTCAAAGGTCTACATCAAATAATGTGGGCTCTATCGTGATTTCAACAGACAGACGGACAGACAGACAGACAGACAGACGGACATCGCTAAATCGTCTTAGAATTTTATGCTGATTATGAATATATATACTTTATGGGGTCTACGACGAATATTTAGAGGTGTTACAAACGGAATGACAAAGTTAATATACCCTCCTACCCATGGTGGAGGGTATAAAAAAATATTTTGGTAAGTAATTGTGCCACAATGTGCCGAGAGTTTACATAACTATTTAGCAATTTTAAAAGACAGCGAACTCAAGAATGTTTATGTTGCGATGAAAAAGCCATTAGGCCAATAACTATCACAACTATCGAAAAACTACTTATTCACGTTTTCAACAATTTTTACAAATTTGAATAATTTTTCTATCAATATTTTCAATTCCAAAATTGGTTGGACATTTCATTGTCCCAGCAGCTGTGTCGACGCGTCAACCTATATTCTTCTACCATAAGTAGACGCATTGACACAGCTGCAGGGACAATGAACTGTCAAACCAATTATGGTATTAAAATTTTTGAATGAAAAATTATTCAAATTTGCAAAAATCCCAAGTCCCCAAGCGTTGATGCACTTACCTGAAATCATGTATCATGGCTAATTAAAAAAAGATTCCTAACTTCAAAGAAGCTAGGAAAATGGGACTCTGTGTCTAAGTCGTCTTGTGTCAAATAAAATTGTTGAATATGCAACATTGGTTTGTTTTTTTTTAAATTATATTTACAAATTTCAATTCAGTCGAAGATAGATGGAAATTTTTATTTTAGCTTTTTTACCTTCAGTATTTGTGCCACAATGTGCCGAGAGTTTACATAACTATCAAGCAATTTTAAAAGACAGCGACCGCAAGAAAGTTTTGATATTATAAACAATTTATGAAGAAAAACATTTGAAAATTGTTAAAGAACAAACAACTCATTGTCAGTAATAATTTAGAAGCAAGTCGGATTTTAAGGTTTGCATATATCATTTTAAATTTTATATAACAGGTAACTATTTAAACCTGATTACTGCAAACTAATTTTTAGTGGGGAAATGCCCTCAAATTTGCATTATGTTGAGTTTAGTGTCTATGCTCCGATTAACCTGAAATTTTTATCACTGGTAGGTATATTTAACATAATCACGACAAAGAAATGTTTGGGGAAAAGCGAAAGACTCCAGTTATTCGGCCCAAAAATTCGGATATAAAGGAAGTATTTTAATGGGAACCCAAAAGTTCGTTTTTATCCGTTTCTACAAATCCGAAAATGCAAAATGTGTATAATAGTACATGTCCTACAAGTTTTCTCGTTCCGGAGAAAATCGGTTTTTGTTGCTGACGGCAACGCTTCTGATGATGGCAAACCTGCTGCTGCCAATTTGTGACTCAAAAACTAACTCAAGAACGAATGTCATGTTGAGGAAAAACCATGGCGCAAAATTTCCCAAGCCGTTATTGTATTGTGTCTTTTTTCGTATTTATGTATGTATTGTAGTATACTAATTAGTTCCTAAGACATTTAGATAATAAATCATATTCACGTTACGTTAATTACTATCTAGCACATAAGTTTCTAATATTTATCGATAATTGTACCTAATAAAAGATTGAGCCTTGTTCTGTTGCTCGTCGGTCGCTGGACAGTCAGTCGAATGGAGAGAGCGAAAGCAAACAGACGGTGCATCAAAAAATAAATATAAATCAAACGGTGTTTTTTTTCAAAGTATTATCCACTACAAATATCAGAAGTGGGCCTTACCTGCCAAATAATAATAACTATTAAATAAAACAAATTATAGACATACAAAACCATAATTGTGGATTAAAATAGAAAATAATATAGAGTGTGAAAAAATGGCAAATCTGGCTCATTTAGAAAAACTATCCATTGCCTCATTACAATGTGTGTGCAAGCAGCTCAGTTTATCTGCTGAAGGCACAAAAAGAGTTTTAATACAACGTCTCAAAAACGTATCAGCGGATGATCTAGAAAAGGTTATACAAACTGTTGAAGAGGAAGAAGATCAAGTTACAAATTTAAGTGGCCTTTTGCACCAAATCGATGACCGTGATGACAATGCAATAGTACCGCTACAAAATGAACAGCAACAAAAATTACAGAAATCAAAAAGTGAGGAGAAATTAAAAAATGCAGAAAATTCAAAAGTACCGCTGCAAAATAAAGAACAAGCAAACATACAGAACCCTACTGCCATGCAGAAAAATAATAAGGACGACAACCATACAGCAGAATTGCAGAACAACAACAATAACTCGGAGGAAAGAACTATGCAAAATGTAGACTCTAAAAACTCAAAGCAAAACAACAATGAATACTGTCCGAGAACTTCTGTTACCGTCAGCAGCAGCTCCAAATCGTCGACAGAACAAGAATTCATCGAAAGAGAAGCCAACATATTAAGAAGAGAAAATGAGTTGCTGCGACGTGAGCATGAATCACTAACAAGAGAAAATGAATTATTAAAGAAGAGGCTAGAAATAAGAGAACACGGTGCCAGTGGAGTGTCGATTGATCTGGTCAGCAACTTTATGGCAGATTATGATGGAACAAGTGATGCAACATTTTGGACAACACAACTTCGTGACATCCAAAAAACATATCAGTTCAATGACAACATGTTGCGCACATTGTTTGCGATGAAACTTGTTGGAAAAGCTAAGTCTTGGTTGCATTCCAGGCGCAACACTGCTTGTGAAGATGTAGACAACTTACTTCAAGAATTCTGCTTGACGTTTGGAACAAACGACACAAAGTTAGAAAGACGACGCAAATTCGAACAACGTAAATGGCAACAGAATGAAAACTTTACAGATTACTTTAATGGAAAAATGTTGCTTGCCAACAAGTTAGAGATGGACGATGAAGAGTTGCTAGAATACATAATAGATGGGATAACAAATCTACAGATTAAAACGCAAGTGTCAATGCAACAACATAAAAATACTAGAGATTTGTATAAAGCCTTGGTGAATGTCAAATTGCCGAAAACAAATACTGCCATGGCAGTCACAACAAAATCTACAGCAACAACAACAACGAAGCTTGATGTAAGATGTTACAACTGCAATAGCCTTGGTCATTATGCTGTGGACTGCGGCAAACCCCGTCGGCAACCAGGTACATGCTATGCGTGTGGAAGCAAAGATCATATGGTTTCAAACTGCAGCCTTAACAAGAAGAAACAAAGCGAAACAAATTATTATGTAAGATATTTCTTATTTAGATTACATAACAAACCTAATTTTAGTTTTTCTTTAGAATGCCTCATAGATTCTGGAAGCCCGGTCAGCTTGATTAAAGAGGATATGGTTCCAAATGAATTCCAAATTCTTAATTTTGATAATAATACCTCATTTTATGGATTAAATTTTACTGAATTAAAAACAATCGGAAAATGTTTATGTTTAATTGAAGTCAATAAATGCTGTTATGAAATTGAGCTGATTGTGGTGGATGCAAAATCCATGAAGTATTCGATATTATTGGGAAGAGATTTTTTAAATATAACAAATAGAAAAATTATGATTGGGGAATCAGAAAAAGAAAACAAAGTACATAAATTACAAAATGAATTTGATTTGGATGAAAATACAGAATTTGAGAAAGCTATTATGGCATTAGAAAATTATACAGATAAAAATGATATAAATTTAAATGTTCAAGAAAATGTACCGCACGAAGTCAAGTCTACCTTAGAAAAAATATTCCGAAACACTTATGTAAATTTGGAAAGACATGAAGAACCAGAAATTAAGTTTGAAATGAAAATTAATTTAGATAATTTAAAACCATTCAATTGTCCACCTCGTAGACTTGGGTATGCTGAGAAACAGGCGCTACAGAAAATAATAGACGAACTTTTAGAGAATAAAATTATTAGAGTTAGCGAATCCGAGTACACCTCGCCGATAGTATTAGTACGCAAAAAGACGGGTGAATTAAGAATGTGCGTAGACTTTAGGCACTTGAATAAAATGACTATGAAACATAACTATCCTATACCCCTGATAGATGACCTTTTAGAAACCTTATGTAAAAAGACAATTTTTACAAAATTAGATTTACGGAACGGCTTTTACCACGTTCACATGCACGAAGAATCAGTAAAATTTACTTCCTTTATTACACCACCGGGACAATTTGAATTTCTCAGAATGCCTTTCGGCCTAAAAAATGCTCCGTCAGTGTTTCAAATGTTCATTAACAAAATCTTCGCAGATCTAGTAAAAGATAGAAAAGTTATAATTTACCTTGACGACATTATGATAGCCACCGATAACATCCCTGAGCACCTTTCGGTATTGGAAGAGGTTATGAAACGGATAGTAAAAAACAAATTAGAGTTGCGACTAGATAAATGCGAGTACTTACAGAATAATGTTAAGTATCTTGGTTACAATATAGACTCGTCGGGTATCCGAGCAGATGAAAAAGGTTTGGAGGCGATTAAAAATTACCCCGTTCCAGATAAAGTACACACGGTTCGAAGCTTTTTAGGATTGTGCTCATATTTTCGTCGTTTTATAAAAGATTTTTCAATCATAGCAAAACCGTTATACGACCTCACAAAAAAAGACAAGAAGTTTTCATTTGGCCTAGAAGAACTTACAGCATTCGACTTACTGAAAAACAAGCTTTTAGAATCCCCAGTTCTAGCTCTTTTTGATCCTTTAGCTGAAACAGAATTACACTGTGACGCCAGCGCGCTAGGTTATGGGGCAATACTAGTTCAAAAGGGAAGCGATGGAAAATATCATCCAGTATTTTATTTTTCAAAGAGGTCAAGTGAATCTGAATCAAAATTTCATAGTTATGAATTGGAAACCCTAGCTATCATATATGCGTTGAGGAGATTTAGAGTCTATCTCTTTGGGAGACCGTTCAAAATAATTACAGACTGTAATTCACTTAAGTTGACTTTAGGTAAAAAAGATCTGAACCCGAGAATAGCACGGTGGGCTTTAGAAATGCAAAACTTCGATTATGTCGTGGAACATCGCTCTGGAAAGCGCATGCAACATGTCGACGCACTTAGCAGATGCCAAGACATAATGATAATCGAAACTAACACGTTTGAAGAGAATTTAGTTATATGTCAAAATAGAGACCCAAATATAAGGAAATTAAAGGAGACACTACAAACTACAGAACATAAACATTATGAGATGAGAAATGGAGTATTATACAAGAAGCTTAGTAAAAATAGAGTATTATTTTACGTTCCGCTAGATATGGAGTCACACGTTTTGTACAAATTTCATGATGAGATGGGCCACGTTGGTATTAATAAAGTTACTGATCTAATAGAGAAACATTACTGGTTTCCACAACTGAAGGTTAAAGTGAAAAATCACATCGAGAATTGTTTAAAGTGCATATCATTTTCTAGTAAAAGTGGTAAGAAAGAAGGGTTTCTTCATAATATACCGAAGCCTGATAAACCTTTCGAGATGCTTCATATAGATCATTACGGACCTATTCATGGCAACGACGTGAAGAAGCATTTATTTGTTGATGCTTGTTCAAAATTTGTAAAACTATATCCCACAAAGACTACAGCAACAAAAGAGGCTATAAAGGCGTTGAGTGAGTACTTTAGATATTACAGTAGACCGACATATATAGTATCGGACAGAGGGACGTGTTTCACCTCCTCTGATTTCGCACAATTTTTGAAAGAAAATGACATTAAGCACATTTTAATCGCAACAGGGTCTCCACAAGCTAATGGCCAAGTCGAGAGGGTTAACAGAAATTTAGGGCCAATGATAGCAAAAATTAAAGACACAGATTCAAATTTAAGCTGGAGTGACATAATAGAAATTACAGAATTTACCATGAATAATACCGTTCACAGAATGATAGATGAACATCCAAGCGTTATGCTTTTTGGAATAAATCAAAAAGGAAAATGTACAGACGAAATACAGAAAAATGTTTTACCCGAAAATCGTCGAGATATTGACGAGGTTAGAACAAACGCAAATAAAAAAGAAATGCAAGCACAATCGTACAATGAAAGAATTACTAATGAGAAACTGAAAAATCCGGTTGAATATAAAGTAGGAGATTATGTAGTTATCCGAAACTTCGACTGCAAAACCGGGGTAGCGAGAAAACTAATACCGAAGTACAAGGGACCATACCAGATAACTACGATTTTAGATAATGACAGATATATTTTAGAAGACGTAGACGGTTTCCAGCAAACGCAAATACCCTACAAAGGCGTTTGGGCAGCCCATAATATAAAACCCTGGTTCCAAGGTAAAAAAAAATGCGATAACATACTGATGTAGATTTCGAAAGAATCAGGTGATTCTTATGGTCAGGACGGCCGAATTGTAGTATACTAATTAGTTCCTAAGACATTTAGATAATAAATCATATTCACGTTACGTTAATTACTATCTAGCACATAAGTTTCTAATATTTATCGATAATTGTACCTAATAAAAGATTGAGCCTTGTTCTGTTGCTCGTCGGTCGCTGGACAGTCAGTCGAATGGAGAGAGCGAAAGCAAACAGACGGTGCATCAAAAAATAAATATAAATCAAACGGTGTTTTTTTTTCAAAGTAGTATCCACTACAGTATGTATGTATTTGTTAACATTTTTACATATAAAAGGCCCATCAGGCACATATACTTTCCTTTGCATTTGTATCATCAAGTAAAAAACATGTAAGTTAAATTTAAATTGTTTGTGCCTTTATTTAAAATTTTAATATTTTGCCATTTTGTTTAAATTTTAATGTTCATTTTATTTATTGTGCCTTTATACCATTGTTAGTGAATAAACAACCAACTTGTAATCCTTACGCCTTTACTTAACGCAGTTGATAACCAGTACAAATAAAGCCAACAGAAATTTTAATTTAAAAAGCCAAATGCCTTTTGTTGTCAATCTAAAAGGAAAAAGGAAGCCGACGTTTATTCTCAATTGGTGATACAAATCTGAAAAAACAACCAATTTATTCAATGTTCTACAAGTCCATTGAACGTCAAAGCCATATCTGTCGAATGTTTATGTGAATATATGTTCGTGCGTGTGTTTTTCTGTTTAAAACAAATATTAGTCGGACGGACAGGCATTCGTGCCATTTTATTGCAAACAATTGTATTAAATCAATATTTGCACTAAGATATCGTCACTTTTTAAAATCATATTCCTTACCTCGTTATATTGCCAGTTTTTTTTCATGTCAGATCACCAGGAGTCAAGAAGAGCGAGCAGCCGAAGCACACAAGGAATTCCACCAGCTCGTTTTGATCCACATACTTACGAAATGTCCGTCGCTCATTCGCCAAAATTTAATACGCCATCTCGCAGCCACCAAAACGAACATGAAAATACAGCTTCGGTCAGTATGTCTTCCACAAATAACACTAATCAGCCGCCTGATCAACTACTGCCAAAAAACTAACACAAATTCGCTTGGCACAACCTCCAAATTCACAAACGAAATCTGTGATTTAAAAAATCAAATGAAGATGCAAATGACAGCGATCCAAAAACAAATGCAGGCAATGAAAACACAATTTCTTGATAATTCAAGCAAATGCAATCACAACTAGCCACGCAAATGCAGTCACAATTGTTAGAAACAGCCACGCAAATGCAGAGACAATTATTACAAACCGCCACTCAAATGCAATCACAATTAGTCACTCAAATGTTCTCACAATTAGCCTTGCATAATCAGTCAACACCGTCACAAAAACAACCGCTACAATTAAGCCAACAACAGCCACTGAGAATACGCCATCCCACACACCAACTCACCAAATGCTTATTACCTGAGAAATGTCCGTCTACAACGTCCATTCCATGAGTCTTTTGAAACCACAACTATGGAGTTTGAATTGGTATCCAAATTATCGACAAATGCAGTGAGCAAAAAAGTGGATAAGTCTAGAGCAACCTGCTACTATTGTTGATTTTGCCAAATGGTTGTCGACTCTTCGTTGTTTATCTAACATTGTTCATGACACTCAGCCCATAACCTCCACTCGCCGCCAGCATCCTGCTCCCTCACCAAGTCGCAAGTTCGCTTGCGGCCAATGTTTGGTTTGTCTGGGTGAGTGTTCTAACATAAAAAAATTGTCAGTCTTTCTTACAGATGGCCGTTGATGATAGATGGAACAAAATAAAGAAGCTCAAGACATATTTCTGCTGCTTGAAAAGAGGCCACCAAGTGAAAAACTGCATGATGAGACGTCGTTGTGGCATAAATGATTGCCTACACCTACATCGACGTCAGCCGCGATGCTAACAGATCGCCACACCACACCAAAGCCAAAATACACTTGGAACATCACAAACCGAACCCGAAAGGAGAAACTGCCATGCAACACGTGAAAACGAAAACTTTTTGTTCCAATTTTTGCCATGTTGTAAACTGACGTCGCGCGCGATCTGGATTTGCACGCATTTGGAGCTCCAGTGCCTCAATAATCACCGCACTTCACAAAAAACAAAAAGAATTTGCGTCACGATTAGTGGAACCGGCCGTCACAATGAAAAATTTACAATTTCCAATATTTCCACATCAGCTGATCTGTCATTGCCCGTGCAGAGTTGACATATGGCACATATTGTTAAATCCCAGCAATACCAGAAAATCGACGAAATCCCAATTGGGGATTATTCCGATGTTCGCCCAATGATGATATTGAGTCTACTACATGCTTTTTTGACAGTGCCATTAGAAGCCCTACGCCTTATGGATGATTTTGGGCCAATTGTGACTTTAACCAGATTGGGAGCCATTATTTATGGACCACTTCCAGGTGAAAACAAGTAAAAAAGCTGTAAGTTCGGCCGGGCCGAACTTTTAATACCCTCCACCATTTGGTACAAATTTGGCAATTTCCAAAAAATAAAATCAGTTAAAAATTCTGTTAATATCTTAAAAATTCCGAATGCTTATACGACGACGTGGGCCTGCATAGGCAAGTTTTGTCATGAGTTATTACAATATTTAAATGCGAAACCTGAAGAAAAATCTGTTTATAATGTAGCTAAAATCATTAAAATACCGTATATGGGGGGTACCGTTATGTGGGGGTTATACGAAGACGTGGACCTGCACAGACAATTTTCTGGCATGGGCTGAAGTATCCATTACGACCTTCACATACCGTATTTGAAACAATCCCGGTAAATAATGTCGCTAAAATCATCAACATACCAAATATCGGGGGGGCACGGTATATGGGGGCTATATGAAGACTTGGACCTATATGGCCCATTTTCTGTTTTATGCTGTAGTATCTATTACGAACTTCAAATACCAAATTTGGAACGATTTCGCTAAATAATGTCGCTAAAATCATCAAAATACCGAATATCGGGGGCTACCGTTATATGAGGGCTATATGAGGACGTGGACCTACATGGCTCATTTTTTAACTTAGGATTACGAATCCATTACGAATTTCAAATACCAAATTTGGAACGATTCCGTTAAATAATGTCGCTAAAATCATCAAAATACCGAATATCGGGGGATACCATTATATAGGGGCTATACGAAGACGTGGACCTACATAGATTATTTTCTGTCTTAGGCTGTAGTATCCATTACGAACTTCAAATACCAACTTTGAAACGATTCCGGTAAACAATGTCGCTAAAATCATCAAAATACCGAATATCGGGAGGTACCGTTATATGGGGGCTATATGATTGCTTGGTCCTACATGGCCCATTTACGAACTTAACCTGCCTACTGGCAAAATATACATGTTTGCGAAATTTTAGCCTTCTATCTCTATTTGTTCGAAAGATAGCGTGATTACAACAGACAGACAGACTGACGGATAGACAGACAGACACACAGACGGACATGGCTAAATCGTCTTAGAATTTTACGCTGATCAAGAATATATATACTTTGTTGGGTCTGACATGAGTATTTCAAGGAGTTACAAACGGAATGACAAAATTAATATACCATCCATAGTATGGTGGAGGGTATAACAAGTCAAAAAGTAGTAAGTTCGGCCGGGCCGAACTTTGAATACCCTCCACCATTCGGAACGAATTTGGAAAATTTCAGAAAATAAAATCATTAAAACACTCTGTTAAATTTTTAAAAATACCAAATATAGGCATTATATTGAGGTGTATACGATGTAGGCCTACATAGGCATTGTTTGTCATAAGCTATTACCATATTCAAATTCGTAACTCGAAATAAACGGTGAATAATGTTGCTAAAATCATCAAAATATCGTATATAGGGAGGTACCGTTATATCGGAGCTGTGCGAAGACCTGGACCTGCATAGACAAATTTCTGTCACAGGCTGTAGCATCCATTACGAACTTTAAATACCACACCTCAAACAATTTTGGTGGGTATTGTACCTAAAATCGTCAAAATACCGAATATAGGGATGTACTGATATATGGGCCCTATACGAAGACCTGAACCAGCATAGACAATTTTCTGTCTTAGGGTGTAGTATCCAATTCGAACTTCAAATAACAAATTTGAAACAATTTCGGTGAATAATGTCGCTAAAATCATCAAAATACCGAATATAGGGGGGTACCGTTATATAGGGGCTATACGAAGACGTGGACCTGCACAGACAACTTTCTGCCTTAGGGTGAAGTATCCAATTCGAACTTTAAATACCAAATTTGAAACAATTCCGGTGTATAATGTCGCTAAAATCATTAAAATATCGAATATCGGGAGGTACCGTTATATGGGGGCTATATGAAAACGTGGAAGTACATGGCCCATTTACGAACTTAACCTGCCTACTGGAAAACTAAACATGTGTGCAAAATTTTAGCCATCTATCTCAATTCATTCGAAAGATAGCGTGATTACAACAGACAGACGGACAGACAGACAGACAGACGGACAGACAGACAGACGGACATGGCTAAATCGTCGTAGAATTTTACGCTGATCAAGAATATATATACTTTGTTGGGTCTGACATGAGTATTTCGAGGAGTTACAAACGGAATGACAAAGTTAATATACCCTCCATAGAATGGTGGAGGGTATAAAATAATTATTCTAAACATGTTTTACATTTCCACATATGTTCCGGATCCGAAGATACGATTATGGAAGAAATAAGCAATATGATGCGAAATTATTTGGATACCGAAACAATAGACGTCAAAATGCTACAAAACCGTTGATGTCAGACGAGGATAAACGAGCGTTGGATATATAGGAATGTGAAACGAAGCACATTGATGGTCGTTATGAATGTGCTTTGTTGTGGAAGAAAGACGTTCCCTCACTACCCGATTCATACAATATGCCGCTTAATCGAATATACAGCGTTGAATGAAAAATGCAAAACACGAAGAATATGCAAAAGAGTACTGTTTTGATAGTAGGATCTAGTGCGATTCAATTCAAACACATAAATTTGAACTGACTCTTAGTATCCAAATTAATTTCCTTGCAAGCACATGAACTTGAAGGAAGCCGCCTAGATAGTAATTAAAACTCTTGGTTTAGTCACTACAAAAGACGACTGAATTTTCTTTATTTCTGGCTGTCTTTATATACATAATTTCTTAACATAATTAATTAAAATGCTATTGATAAATGCTGATATAAATTAATTGTAATGTAGGTCGGCTACTAGTAGACATTAAATGCTATGTAAGCAAAATAAATAAATGTGTTAAAGAAACTTAAAAACATTGCAAAAGTGAATGAACCAATGGCCAATGAACTAAAATAAAGAAAATTAACTGTAACAATAAAATAGTCCAAATATGTGATATAATAATGCTGTATAAGCAGTTTAAAACTTATAAATATGTAGGTGTGCTTGATTTTTGTATTTATTGTTTGTTTTGGTAATGAAATCTAAAGTATGTTTATAGAACAATAAAAAAAAAAATATTTATGTATGTTTTAACATTCTCCGCCGCGTTGACATTGTTCAATGAGTGCGCCTGGGTTGGATGCATGTGGGAATGACTCCATTGTAACATCGTTTGTTGATTGATGAGATCTTATAGCTGGTGTAGGTATGAATTGAGATGGCTTCTTAAATTTTGTGTGGATCCTCCAACTCAGCAGGCCAAGTAAAATAAGAATGCAGCAAGCTAAAGATGCGTAGCTAACTGCATAAGGATGTTGATTTGATGAGTGTATTAATTGTGGTAGGTGTTTTAGAGTTGATTCGTGCAACTGTTTTTGTATATTATCCAATTCTTCTTTATGAATCTTGTAAGAGGTGGTATTGGTATTTGTTGAAACCTTTTCAATTTCCTCTTGTCGACTTATATATTGAATGCCTTTCAATGTATGTATGTAAACTACTGGAAGCTGCAAAATGTCCATGTATCGTAACAAATTTGTTTTTTATTACGCAGTTAGGACCAATTTCCATTATTCCGGAATTTTTAATGATGATGAGGTTGGTTTCAGATCCGCATACCATTGAAGATTCAATATCGGCTGTAGTAGCAAAGATCCATTTATTTTGATGATGTAATTGACTCCAAACTGCTGTTCCAGTAATTTTGTGAAGACGGCAATTGCTAGTTGATTGGTTATTGAAGATATTGATCTCGCAAGGGTTAACAAGTGCATTTTTCTTGAGCTTTGACAGCTGATTTCTGCAAATATATTCATCATCGTTTGGTTTGAGGCAGCTTGAAATATCCTCTGATTTGACGAGAATATATTCTTCTCTATGTGCATCGGTAGATATGTATTCCGTTTCTGGTTGAATGGCGATTAAGGTGTCATTTTGTATTGTTGGAACTGCAACTATTTTGAACAACTGTTGGTTAACTAAGGGTATCTTCACTTCAAAAATGATTTCATATTTTGTAACTGCCCCTTTGACACTCATAAGCTTATAAAGTTGAATCAAATTGTCACCTGATGTTGGCAAAGCATGTGAAATTGGAAGATTAGCCTTAATGACACTAATTTCTTCTTTCAATTGATGAGGAGCCAATAACAGGGGACTTATTTTTCCATGATGAGTATCAGTAAGTACATTAATGATTTCGGCCTGTGTTCTCTGTAGATTTATTGCGGATAACATCAAATGCGTTGATAGAAGTCCAAACAGTTGAGAAATGTTGAATTGGGAGGATTCTTCAGCTATATCGTTATTGTGTTTGTCAATCCTTTTCAAAATCTCCCGTATTTTTTGATGAGTGTTAATCTCATCCTGCTTTATAACATTAATAGTTGAATCAATTATTGAAGTCTGATTTTTCAATAGACTGATTATGTGGTCCTGTTCGCCTTTTGCCTGGTTGATAGTCTTTGACATTTCTTCCGCATAGTCCGTATCAAGAACGCCAAAAAGTAAGTGCGCAATATTCCCAATTATGTTGAATGGAGATCTTTTTACACGTTTGTTGATGAATAATTCTTTGTCTTGTAGTAATTCATTTTTCGTCTGCTTCAGGTTGTTTACAAAAATGTTGCACATCTCATGCTGATGCATTACATGGCACATTTGCTGCAACGTTTGTAAGCCGGATGCCAATGACTCTATTTTCGAAACAAAGGGATTTAAGTCATAATATACTAACATCTTCCATTCTGCCGTATTCAGTTTCATTGTTCCTAACCCTTCAAAATATAATCCCGGATCATTGTGAAATTGTGTAACTTTCAAATTGTTGCACAGGACCATAGGTATTAGGAACAATGTTAATAATACTGATAGTATTATAGGACTGTTTGCAATTCTCACTCTTTTTGCCGGAATGACATCTCTTCCATGTTCATCTGTTACCGATTTTTTCTTGTAGGAAATTGTGCTTTCTTGAGTTGTATCTTTGTCAATTATAGCATTATCATGATCTTCTGGAAACAGTGGTGCTAGTCGATGGATTGGGTTGGGGTTTTTATTTCAGCAACTCTTACAGCTCCGTCATCACCGAAAAATACGTTAAGAACTCTCCCTAATGGCCACTTCATTGGAGGTAGATTGTCTTCCTTTATAATGACCATATCTCCTTTTCTAAGATTGGACATCTTTTGCCTCCATTTGTTACGTTGCTGGAGTTCTTGTAGGTATTCTTCCGACCACCTTTTCCAGAATTGGTGCTTAATATGCGAAATTAACTTCCAGTGTGTTATCCTGGATGTTTTCGAAGTTTCTGCTCTACTATCTACCTGCGAAGTTAGAGCTTCGCCGATTAGAAAATGTCCAGGCGTCAATGCTTCAAGGCAATCTGGATCGTTTGAAAGAGGTGTGAGCGGACCCGAATTTAAAATAGCTTCGATTTCTACTATTATTGTCTCTAATTCTTCATGAGTAAGTGTTTCCGTTGAAACACTACGGACCAAGAGACGTTTTGCGGACTTCACTGCAGCTTCCCATAAGCCTCCGAAATGCGGAGCTCTTGGTGGAATGAAATGGAACTGTATGCCCTTGGAACTTGCAGCTGATAAAAGTAGCTCTTGCGCCTTGTCCGAATATTAGGTTTCAGATAATTCCTCTAAACTATTTTTGGCTCCAACAAAGTTTGTAGCGTTATCGCAGTATATATTTTGGCAGTGACCTCTGCGAGCTATAAATCGTTTAAGAGCGCCAATGAATGATTCGGTTGATAGGTCCGATACGAGCTCTAAATGAACAGCCTTTGTTGCAAAGCAGCAGAATACAGCGACATAAGCCTTTGACCTGACCTTGTAATGTATCCAAAATGGCCCACAGTAGTCGACTCCAGAGTTGATAAATGGTCGAGCAGGAACTACCCTTGTTGCTGGCAAATTTCCCATTATTTGTTGATACACTTGTGGTCGCGCTCTATTACATTTTATGCATCTTTGAACAGTAGACCTTGCTGTTATCTTGCCTTTTATTGGCCAGAATCGCTGTCTTAATGCGTTTAACAGGGCATGAGCTCCACAATGTTTATTTTCTTCATGAACTGTCTTAAATAGCAGTTTCACCAAAGGATCATTATAAGGCAATATCATTTGGTGTTTCGCATCCATTTGTAGCATAGCATGTTCCAATCTTCCTCCAACGCGAAGAATGCCTTCATCATCCAAAAACGGTGATAAACTGCATAGCAAGCTATGCTTATTAATCTGCTTTTCAGCCTTCAATGCGTTGATATCAGCTGCAAATTCGGATGATTGTACGGCTTGAATTATTCGACGAAGGGAGTCGTCTAATTCGTTGGAAGACACTGCTATATGTTGAGGCCGGTGTGCCTTTTGCATACGTGCATTGCTTGTGAATCTAAGCACGTATGCCAAAATTCTTTGTAACTTCCTGAATGAATTTTTGTGCTCGATCATATGTATTAGATGCATGTCAGAAGCTACTATTGACGTCGTAGCTGCAGTCTTTAACTTCATGCTATTTGTTATATCCTCTTGCGGAGAGAATTTGGTCGGCCATAGTTCTTCCTTTCCATGAAGAAAAACTGGACCATGAAACCATAATCGGCATTTAGAAAGATCAGCTGGCGAGAGTCCTCGGGATAAAATGTCGGCAGGATTTTCTTTTGACTTAACGTGGTTCCATTGTTCTGGCACTGTTAAGTTTTGTATGGTGGATACCCTATTAGCCACAAAAGTCTTATATACGTTGGACCTTGATTTTATCCAGGCGAGTACTATTTCAGAATCAGTCCATAAAAACATCGGATTATTCTGAAGCCTTAGGTAATTTTTCACCCTGGTAGCCAGTTGAGCTGCTGCCACTGCGGCACATAGCTCTAATCGTGGTAGAGTTTGTTTTTTCAAAGGAGCTACCCTGGATTTAGCACAGATCAGACGTACAACGACTCGTCCATTTTTTCCAATAAAACGAATATAAATAGCCGCGCCAAAAGCTCTTTCCGTTGCATCGGCAAACACATGCATCTGGATTTTCGTCGGGATCTCCCCACAGAATACATGTCGCGGTATCTTAAAGTTGTTGAGACCTTCCAATTCCCTTCGAAATGTTTTCCAAGTGGCACAAAGTTTTTCGGGTAATGCTTCGTCCCAGTCTAATGTATGTTGCCAAAGCTGCTGAATAAATATTTTTGCCTTCACCACAATCGGTGCAAGTAGGCCAAGCGGATCAAATAATTTTGCTAGTTCAGACGTAACTACTCGTTTTTAATAGGATTTCATTATGATCAATGTTCGTTTTTACACAAAATTGATCTGCTTGCGGCATCCAATATAATCCCAACGTCTTTATTGTTTGAGATTCGTTGAGATCCAGGTTCACTTCTCGATCGCTATGTGGTATGTCCTTCAGCAATCTTGGTGTATTGGATGACCATTTCCTTAGAATGAAGCCGTGTTGTTTCAAGATTGTTATTAACTCCTTTTGTGTTTCAATAGCTGTACTTAGGCTATCTGCACCGCCGAGACCGTCATCCATATAAAAATTATCTTTCAGCATTTGTGAGCCTAATGGATAACGCTCCATGTTCTCGTTTGCAATCTTTTGTAAGCATTTTGTAGCCAGATACGGTGCTGAACGTGTCCCATATGTGACCGTATTAAGTTTTTAATAACTGACGGGATGGGATGGATCCTCTCTCCAGATAATTAGCTGATACCTTTGATCATCGGGATGCACTAAAATCTGCCTGTACATCTTTTCAATATCGGTTGTGAAAACGAATTTTGGCAATCGAAACCTCAGCAAAATAGAAAACAATTCACTTTGTACGATTGGTCCTGTATACATTAGATAATTTAACGATTGACCTGATGAAGTTTTCGCTGATGCGTCAAATACAACCCTAAGTTTTGTTGTTGTACTATCGGGCTTAAGAACACAATGATGCGGAATAAAATATTTAGGATTTGATACGGTACACACGTCAATCTTTTGCATGTGTCCTAATTGTTCATATTCTCGCATAAATTTAATGTACTGACTTCGGATATCTTCCTTCTGTAGAAGTCGGCGTTCAAGGCTCATAAATCGGTTATAAGCCATTGCATGTGATTTCCCCAATGCTGTTGGAGATTCTTGGAACGGAAGGCTGACGATGAAACGACCGTCTTAACATGTTGATTGAAGTGAGATTCGCAAAGGGTTTCCAATGGAGACGTGACCTTTTCAGTTGATTCCACTTCCTCAAGTTTCCATAATTTTTCGATAGCTTGTTCCAGTGATGTTTCACTAAAAATTGCGCATGTTAGCGCTGCTGATGTGTCGTCCGTTGACGATTGTTGAATTAAACCACCTACAATCCAGCCAAGCGCAGTATTTTGGAGTATGGGTTGATGACCATTTAGTTTTATTGTGCCTGGTTGCATTAAACTGAAGTAAAACTCAGCTCCGAGTAAAATGTCAATTTTTCCTTGAACGTTAAAATTAGGGTCCGCTAATCTAATATTCTTGGGAATTTGCCAGTTTTATATATCCAAATCATGATTTGGTTGCGGAGGTATAATTGTGGGCAAAACAAATGCTTCCAAATTTGTGGAAAATTCAGAATTGCTTGATAACATTTGTATGTTTACCCGATGATAAGCCTTCTTCTGAATCCTTCCGACTCCGGAAATAGATAAAGAGGCATCTGCTGTTCTAAGTGACAATTTTTGTATGAGTCTCTCCGTCACAATGTTCACTTGCGAACCCGAGTCTAACACCACTCTAAATTCGCCTGACATACCGTTAGTCGCTTTGATGATGACTCTAGCCGTTGCTAGGATTACATTTTTCTGATCTTCTGCTGATGCCGAAGAAACTGCAGTAAGGTTGACTGGTGCGATATCGATTTTTGTGGGTGGTGATTGATTTGAGGCCTCCGGCAACGGTTGAGACTTTTTTGGCAAATGTAGCAATGTATTGTGCTTATTACTACATATTTTGCAGTTGCCAGAAAAACAAGTTTTTGCTGCATGGTCCGATTTGAAACAATTTACACACAATTTATGTTGCTGTATCCATTTCAATCGCTCACCTTCTGTCATTGCCAAGAACTTCTTACAATGATAAATTGGATGGGAGTCGTTCTTGCATAGTTTACAACTCCTGTGATCCTCCACTGATGTTACGGACGAAACAGTTTTGGTTGAACCCTTGTGCGTAGATGCCGCTTTTCCAATCGATTCCATTGATTCGAATTGCAGTTCCAAAAATGAAAACAGCTCTTTCATAGTAGGAACTTCCTTCGGATTCGCCAGTGATTGCATGAATCGTATGTACAGAGCGTGATCCAATTTCTTTGTGATCAATTGAATCAATAGAGCATCCCAAGACGTTGTGTCGATTTGAAGATTGTTGAGGGCTAGCATGCATTCCTTTGTAGTGTCATGCAGAGCCTTGATGGGGGCCGTTGATGAAGTTCCATTTGGTTGACTCAAAATCCGTTCTACTAGAGTGGAAACAAGAACCCGCTTATTGTTATAACGTTCTTGCAGCAACATCCATGCCGTTTTGTAATTATCCTCTGTCAAGGATAGATGACTGATTAGTTTGCCAGCCTCGCCAGACAAATTGGTTTTGAGATACCACATTTTTTGAACACTTGGAAGAGACTGTTTGTCTACCATCTCGAAGAAAAGTTCATAGAACTGACGCCACTTCAAACAATCCCCATTGAATTGAGGAATTGTTACCTTTGGTAGTGGGAGTGAACTGTGTGCTATAATGTCACTCCCTAATTGAGGTGCAATGGTCACGGTTTCGCTGCATTTGTCTTTCAAGACTGCTAGTTTTATTAAGTTGTCTTGTACCGAATCTTCCAGCATATCGTAGTTTTCTTGACTTAATCCAATTTTCGATGGATCTTCAATCTGCTGCAATATTTCATCGTAGAGCTCCGTTATTTGATTCCATAGCTTTTTTATAGTATCTTCTTTGATGCTATAAAATTGCTTCGGCTGTTCCGCTTCGATTGTGCCCAAGCCTTGCAAGTGACGACTAAGGGCACTCATTTGAGCATTTATCATTCTGACAAGCCCATCAACACGGGAAGGTATTTTGTCTCCTGCGACAACTTCAGTCGATTTCTCTTTCAAGGTGGGAACTGGCTTACTTTTGGCTGACCTCAGTTTCTTCATTTCCGCGTCTATATATTCCATTGTTGAGCTGAACTTCTCTCCAATCGTTCTATATAGATTCCGAGCAATATACGGATCATCCTCTGACAATGATGGATCATCGCGAATTCTGTTTTCTGCCTTCTCAAAATTCTGCCATAACAGCCTTAGTTCATCAAGTTTGCTCTTGTAGAACTCTTCCGTTCTCCTTTCAAGAGATGCCTTCTTTATAGCAGAGACGAATTTTTCGAAATTGCTGCCTCTTTCTTCTTGCTGAGAAATAAGCTCTTGGACGTTTGCCATTATTGTTTGTTAATTTATCAGCGAGTAGCAGCAGTTGTTGTATGATGATTAGTTACAGGCAATTTCCTCCTCGTTTTCCTCCAGAGCTCCAAAAAGGGGTTTTTGAAATTGGTACGCATGCGTTACGTCCTCACACCTTGTGGATAACGTCACCAAAAAATGTTTCGGTTTAGTTACTGTCAGGATCACGTCGGGGTCACCAAAAAATGTTTTGATAGTAGGATCTAGTGCGATTCAATTCAAACACATAAATTTGAACTAACTCTTAGTATCCAAATTAATTTCCTTGCAAGCACATGAACTTGAAGGAAGCCGCCTAGATAGTAATTAAAACTCTTGGTTTAGTCACTACAAAAGACGACTGAATTTTCTTTATTTCTGGCTGTCTTTATATACATAATTTCTTAACATAATTAATTAAAATGCTATTGATAAATGCTGATATAAATTAATTGTAATGTAGGTCGGCTACTAGTAGACATTAAATGCTATGTAAGCAAAATAAATAAATGTGTTAAAGAAACTTAAAAACATTGCAAAAGTGAATGAACCAATGGCCAATGAACTAAAATAAAGAAAATTAACTGTAACAATAAAATAGTCCAAATATGTGATATAATAATGCTGTATAAGCAGTTTAAAACTTATAAATATGTAGGTGTGCTTGATTTTAGTATTTATTGTTTGTTTTGGTAATTAAATCTAAAGTATGTTTATAGAACAATAAAAAAAAATATTTATGTATGTTTTAACAAGTACAAATCCAAAATTGAGGAATACTTACAAAAGGGTTGTTGCCAGAAGCTTATGGCAAATGAGATTGACGAAGTCAACAATTATGTATTTTTCATTCCACACTTTGGCGTAAAAAAACCCCAACAAAAAAAGGGATTACGCCTAGTATTTGATGCAGCTGCCGAAGTTAATGGAATTTCTTTTAACAAATGTCTTTTGTCTGGTCCAGACATAAATAATCCACTAACGATTTTTGTGGAGAGATGGTAACGTGAACAAGCCTGTGGATATTTACGTTATGGAGCGATTGATATTTGGTGCCACCTGTTGCCCCACAATAGCCCAATTTGTGAAAAATTTAAATGCCAAAACCTGTATAGGTGAGTCTCCAAGAGCTGTGCATGGGATCATTGACCGACACTACGTGAATTATTATGTTGATTGTTTCGATGCAGAAGATGAAGCAACACATACTTTAAACAATGTTATTAAAATTTATAAATTGACCGGATTCAATTTACACGGGATAAAATCCAATTTCCGGCATGTTTTGAAGCAGAATGACAATCCCACTGAGGGTGATGAAACAAGTGGCAATACCGTTATTAATGACGGAGTGGAACGAGTACTCGGAATTCGATGGGTGCCAAAAACAGATGGTTTCTGTTTTGACTTAAAGGTAAACAAAGTGGACGGACAAATATTGAAATGTGAAAAAGTGCCAACCAAACGTGAGATGTTGTGTTGAAATATGTCCATTTATGACCCCTTTGGTTTCATTTGCGATTTTATGGTGACCACAAAGATTAGAATACAGTGTGTGTGGAAGAGTGGCATTAAGTGGGATGATAAGTTGCCGGCAGAAATATATTGTCAGTGGAAAGTGTGGCTTGAACAACTGCCAAACATTGTGAAATTTAATGTGCCAAGATATTATAGCCCAAATTTTAATACTAATGTGGTAGAGTTGCATCTATTTACAGATGCCAATGAAAATGCTAAGGCTGCAGTTGGATATTGGCGTGTAGTAAGTGACGACATAAAAGTGGTGTTTGTTATGGGTAAGACGAGTTGTGCCCCAACGCGGTATCACACTATATTTAAATTAGAGTTGCAAGCCGCTATTATGGGAATGCGGTTAACGGAATCTATTGTGAAAAATCATTTAAAACATATTGATGTCATTTTTTTTTTTTTGGACAGATTCCTCAACCGTAGTACAGAGGACAAGATCTAACCATCGAATGTACAAGCAGTTTGTGGCAAATAGAGTGGCAGAAATTCTGGATGGCAGTGAAATTAATCTGTGGAGATGGTGTTCCGGAGCAGACAATCCAGCGAGTGATGGGACCCGCATGAAGCTGTCAAGGCCGTATAATCCTGAAGGAAGGTGGAAGAATGGTCCTGATTTTTTAAACAGAGGTATGGAATATTGGCCCATGAAGACCTTAAGATGTTGTTGTTGTTGTTGTAGCAGTAGTACATGTATGTGCTTGCGTTCTGCTAATCTGGATCCAGCTCCAGGTTTAGAAATTCAGCTATCTTAACGGGCTGTACCCAGAGATCATCTGGAGTGAGTTGGGTAGGTTTGGCTGAGCAATTAAAAAGGTGTATCGTATTATGCGGGCCTATATCGCACGCTGGGCAGGCGTCACGCACATCTACATCAATTCGTGCCCAATACGAATTGAGACGACTACGCCAACCTGACCGTAATTGCGCCAAAACAACCCTGGTTTGTCTAGGCAGCTGACGTTTTTCAGCTGGAATGGTTGGGGGGGGTGGACCCCGAGGACGGCATTCACTTTATAACTGCTAATAGCATTCGCGACTGCATCGGTGTGAATGCCACTCAGACCTGCCTGATAGGCTTCTTCATCTAGAGGTTCTCTCTTGTAGCGCTGGACCCCCCCCCCCCCTTTAGATCATGTATGTCCTTCCTGACACGCCTGGGTGGGGGAGATTTATCCACCATATAATGGTTGGGATGACTCTCACGGTAACACCCAAGCAGGTACTGCAACGAAAGGATATGATTATCCTGACGTAAGGGAAGGACTTTCGCCTCCTCATGTAGATGGTCCACTGGTGTCATGAGGAGGCACCCTGTCGCAGTTCTCAGGCCAGCGTTCTGGCAGGTCTGGATATGCTTCCACTGCGTAGCACTAGTATTCGTAGACTACACTGGAGCCGCATAGCTGATCACAGACCGACCTATCGCGTTATAAGAGATCAACAAGGTCAGCACCCCAAGAGCTGCCGGCTAGCGCCTTGTGGACCTTGTTCCTACTTTTCATCTTGTCGCAGATAGCTTTGGCTCTCGCGGACGACTTGAACATGCTGTCGAACGTGACCCCAAGAATCTTGGGGTAGTTCGTGATCGGTATTAGATTCCCCTCGACCTGAACATTCAGCTGTGTTCTCATCTCCGCAGACCATGTGGTAAAGTGTGTGGCCGCTGATTTCGTGGCGGATATTTTAATATTCCTCGCGTGGAAGTATGCGGCAAGCTCCATGAGATACAGGTTCAACCTTTCGCATATGTCATCGACCACTGGACCCGACGCCATGATCGTACAATCATCCGCATACGTTAGGATCTCAATGCCGTCTGGAGGGCGAGGAATTCCGGAAAGGAAGAGGTTAAACAGTTCCGGAGATATTACCCCACCTTGGGAACTCCCTGTTTCACTCTACGGGCTTTGGACTTCTTGTTTCGGAATTCCACGTACGACTGGCGTCCACACATATAGTTGATTATCCAACGTTTCAAACTTGGCCGGAGGGTAGTTCTCTGCACGTCCTCAAACAATGTGGCATGATTGACCATATCAAATGCCTTTGATAGGTCAAGAGCTACCAACACTGTACTCTTCTCTTCGCCCTATCGATCTCTCGGGGTGCTCGACAAATTGTCGGTTAAAATATTCCGCGCACCTCTTCGGATTATTCACCGGTACGTCGTTAAAAGTGACTGAGGTCCTATCATCCTTTTTTCCAGGGTTCGAGAGCGACATAACCGTTACCCACAGTTTACTCATATCGGTTCCAATGTTGCAGCACTTCAGATGGTCTAGCCACTTTTTCCTCTTATGCTCCTGTACCAACCGGTTGACTTCCACTGTCAAATCACTGATTCTAGGATCAGCAGGGTTGGTACGACGGAGATCATCACGCTCGTTTGCTAATCCCGCTGCCTCTGCTGGGAAGTTTGGTCTTATCTCAGGTATATAGCGAGCGGCTGCAGCTTTGATAGTGTTTCGGAAAATCTGCTACCCGAACATCAGAAAGGTTGGTCAGTTCTCTGAAGCGGCGGTTGGTGAATTCTCTGAACTCTGTCCAGTGAGCTTTCCCATGGTTAAGGAAAGTGCGGCGTTCAGAGGTTATGAAGTCGGGCGAACTGCTTATGGAGACGATTATCGGGAGATGGTCTGAGCCAAGAGAAATGACGGGTTGCCAAGTCACGTCATTTATCACACCGGGTGACGCTATGGTTAAGTCTAGCGAACTGTGATACTCTCCTCTTATTCGGGTGGGGGCATCCTCGTTAACCGTGCAAAATGTGGAGCAGTCAATCTGCTCTGCCAGCGCTGATTCCCTCTGGACATTACCTAGGACGGAATGCCACAACACATGGTGGGCATTAAAATCCCCTAGTACCAGGCGGTTAGTGCCTACCAATAATGGGCTAATATCAGGCAAATAACGCGGTTCACAGCTATCAATCGGCGGGATATACACATTGAGCACCTCTACCTCGGCAGTTCAACACTTGGCTGCTACCCCCATACATTCCATGTATGGGTTACTAGAGACTAGCTCAGGCGAGATAGGTCTATACTGAACAGAATGGTGTAACAGGAACGCTAATTCCCCACCTCCACTTCTGGTGCGATCCTTCCTTAGTACGTTGTAACCATAACAACGTTGTAGGCTGCAATTTTCATTCAGCTTGGTTTCCTGCACCGCTGCGATCTTAATATTCCTCCGACTCATGAATTCCACTATCTCATCTATTTTGCCTCGAAGTCCGTTGCAATTGAATTGCAAGAATGATGCACAATCCGGAGTTGAAACAGCAACATGTGGCGTTAAGTGCTGCGGTGTTGGTTGCTGTTCTGGAGACTGCGGTGGAGTGCAATACTTCGACGACGTCTCTTATGAGGACGACGAAGAAGTGGACTCGCTGGGGACTACGTTACTGCAGCAAGTCGCAACATAATCCCTTTCGCTGTAGTCTCGCAAACGCCTTAATCCGGAACAGTTCTTAAAGTGCACCCATTCTCTGCATACATTACATCGCACCGAAACAGATCTGTGGTGGATGACGTTCTGACAAACCGAGCAGAACCAAGGTCTGGGGTTTTCCTCAATCCCGTGACGGACCAATAAAATCCGGAGCAAGCATTCCGGGATATGCTGCTCCCAATGCAGAAAAATTAACAAACAAAGAGGTAGTTCGACTGATCGAAGTGAAACGGTGCTGCGTTCCAGATACATAGTGATGGTGGCGAGGTGGCCTAAAATTAAACGTTTTTCCAAGTATAATAGATTCAAGAGAACGATGTCGTGGGTGCTTCGGTATGTGAAGTACTGTCTACGGAAAGCTAGAGGACAAGAAAAGATGACTGGTGATCTGTCTGTTGATGATGTAAATGAAGGCCAGAAGTACCTTTTTCGAAAGGTACAACAAGAAGCATTTGCGGATGATTTGTCGGCGCTTACCATAAACAGCAGATTGTCTGACAACAGTGAGCTAAATCCTGTTCTTGGAGACGACGGAATATTGTGCGTGTGTGGAAGAATTGAAAATGCCACACTCCTTTCAATAGGGGCTAGAAGACCTATAATTTTGCCGAAAAATCATCCGTTTGCATATCTTATTTTGGAATAGAACCATGTACGTCTCCGCCACAGTCGTGTGAGGTACGTTACACTTTTTGGGTTCCTGCACTTCGTCAACTACTTAAAACAATTCAAGCGAGCTATGTGTATTGCAAAATACTTCGGGCCAAACCTCGTCAGCCACAAATGGCACCATTACCTATGGAGCGTGTGACGCCTTATGTCAGAGCGTTTACCTATACTGGCTTGGACTATTTTGGCCCTATTCGGCGTCAAAAAGAAAAAAGATGGGTAGTACTTTTTACTTGCCTGACAGAAAGAGCCGTTTACCTTGAAATTGCCACCGCTGTATAATCGAAACTTCATTCATCGAAGAGGTGTCCCAGTTACCATTAGAAGCGACAATGGGACAAATTTCGTCGGCATCGCCAAGGAACTTCAAGGTACTGAAAATTTTATTGACAATAATGATTATTTTAATTCAAAGGGACGGCTCTTGGGATAAAGTGGATGCTCAACACACCAAACAATCCTAGTGAATGTGGTGTCTGGGAGCGCCTGGTCCAATCCGGGAAGAAAGCATTGTATGCCATGATGAAGAAGCAGGCGCCTAAATTGAGACATTTCGTTCCTTCCTTATAGAAGCAGAAAATATGGTCAATTCCAGGCCGCTGACCCATCTTCCAATTTCGCCAGAAGAATCCGAGCCGTTGACGCCGAATCATTTCCTGCTTGGATGCTTCAATTCCATTCACACGCCTGCACCATTTCAACGGAGGTTGATGTGTTTGAGGAAGCAGTGGGGTGTTCTGCAAAACATGAAGAATGGTTTTTGGAACCAAAGGTTGCGAGAGTACTTGTCAGAGCTGACTCGTCGCACGAAGTGGTGCCTGCCTTCGCAACCAGTCACAGTCGGCTGCCTAGTTTTTGTGTGTGATTCGGATCTGCCAAGAAGTCAATGGAAGAGAGGAAGAATAATCCAGCTGTATGTGGGTATGAACCAGTACCGGAATATATCGAAGACCAATAGCCAAACTAGGCGTACTTGATGTTGACACAAGATGTGGTGAGTCCCCCCACTGGGTCAGTTCACGGGGGTGGGGATGTTGCTGACGGCAACCCTGCTACTGCAATTTGTGACTCAAAAACTAACTCAAGAACGAATGTGATGTTGAGGAAAAACCATGGCGCAAAATTTCCCAAGCCGTTATTGTATTGTGTCTTTTTTTGTATGTATGTATGTATGTATGTATGTATTTGTTAACATTTTTACATATAAAAGGTCCATCAGGCACATTTACTTTCCTTTTCATTTGTATCATCAAGTAAAAAACATGTAAGTTAAATTTAACTTGTTTGTGCCTTTATTTAAAATTTTAATATTTTGCCATTTTGTTTAAATGTTAATGTTCATTTTATTTATCGTACCTTTATTTCACTGTTAGTGAATAAACAACAAACTAGTAATCCTTACGCCTTTACTTACCGCCGTTGACAACTAGTATAAAAAAAGTCAGCAGAAATTTTAATTTAAAAAGCAAAATGCCTTATGTTGCCATTCTAAAAGGAAAAAGGAAGGCGACGTTTATTCTCAATTGGTGATACAAATCTGGAAAAACAACAGTATTTTTGTACAACAACTTTTTTAAAAAGCCGTAAAAATGGAAAATGCACACATTATGGGGAATATATCGATTTTGTAAAACCGGATAAAACCCAGATTTTGTATTCAAATTTTCGGATGAAATAACTGGGTATTTCCCCACGAAAAATTACTTTGCAATAATCAGGTTCAAATAGTTACCTAAACATAAAATGATCCATGCAAAGCCTTTAAATCCGACTTGCTTCAAAAATATTACTGACAATGAGTTGTTTGTTTTTTAACAATTTTCAAATGTTTTTCTTCATAAATTGTTTACAATGTCAAAACTTTCTTGCAATCGCTTTCTTTTAAAATTGCTTACAGTCGTCGACTAGCATTCGTCGCGTACAGTCTTTCGATCGCTTCATCTGTGTTCACACTTTTTTTCATTAGAGTTCTCTCAGTGTCACTCAATTTTAACACCTTCTTATTAGTCTCTTTTTTCGTACATTTACTGTTGAGCCATTAATAAAAAAATATAAGTTTGCGTTTTTATTAAGGTGCATTATGCCCCCTGGACCCCCCAATTTAGGGACAATCAATTTGCTATTTTAGCACAGAGTCCCAAAAAAAAAACGTAAAAACGTGAAAGAGGAATTCTTTTAGCATTCCCAATTCTCCCTACCATATCAGCTCCAAACCCAAGGTATCTTGTAGTGTCTGCTTTAGATCAAACAAAACAGTTGACAGAGTACTCATGTTTTGCTATCCAAAAAGCATTTGACATAATAACAAAAGAAATTATTTCTATTTCTCCCCTGAGAGATGGTAGCTTGTTATTGTTGGTGAAATATAAAATAATTGCAAACAAAATTGTAAGTACTAAAGAATCGACTGGTGTATGCAAAATAGAATCTAAACTACACCAACAACTCAATGTCACTAGAAGCACCATTTACGCTCCATATCTCAACAATGTCGCTGAAAAAGAGATCATTACTGAACTCTCTGATCAGGGCGTTGTTGAGGTTTTTAAATATGAGAAATTAGTGGATGGAAAGAGAATTAAAACGTGAAGAATTGAAACGTGGAGTGATTCTTGTCACTTTCGATCTCTATAACCTGCCAGTAAAATTACAAATTGCGTATCACTCAGCCTTCGTAAAAGAGCACTACCCGAACCCCATGAGGTGTAAACAGTGTCAATTGTTAGGGCACACAGGAAAACGATGCAAAAATCCACGATTATTTGCAAATTGCAGTTTGCCCCCTCACTCTCCAAATGATTGCACACGCACTCTCTGTGCCAATTGCAACGAAAACCATCCATCGTCATCAAACAGTTGCAAATTATACAAACAACAAAAAGAAATTTTAAAACCAAAAACAATTAACAATTGTTCGATGAAAGAAGCATTGGGTTTGTATAAAAACCAACCAACAACAGACATTATTTCTAACACATTCTCTAATGTAGTGCCTGGAAACGAAATAAACGAATTATCAACAAATAAAACAACAACAAACACATCGACTACGTCAATTATAGAAACTACTCCAAAAGCACAAATCAATAACTTATTAAAAACTCCAACAAAAACCATCAACAAACCTACCATCACTCCCTCTCAATCAACAACAACTCCCAACCCAACAAAAAATATTTCTTCAACAACAACAACAACCACAAATACCATAAGCAAACCTTCGAATCTTACTCGTAATAATTCAAACCCAAAAATAAAAATAAACAACCCTCTACCAACTACAGCGAGTACCACTCACTGTACTAAAAACGTTTCAATAAGCAACCTTAACACCTCACAACTACAACAATAACCAAATGCACTTATTAAGGAGCCACCGTCAACATCTGGTTTCTCATTACCTAAAGAGAGACAAAATTCAATTTCAAATATCCAAAACACAATAACTGCAATGGACACACATACCGATCATTCATCTGATGAATGATCTTTATTATAATCTCATATGGGATTGAAAATTTTACAGTGGAACATCAGAGGATACTGTAATAACTACTCAAATCTTCAATTATTACTTTCGGATACTGATGCTGATATTGTTTGTTTGCAAGAAACAAAATGCAAACAAAGTCATACACCATGTATTCCAAAAAAATATATTGGTTACTTCTTTAATAGATACAATTCTTCTAAGGAAGGAGTTGCCATACTTATCAAAAAAAGTATTCCTCATCAAATTATCAATTCCACATCTCCACTGTGTTGTATCTCTGTTCAAATTAATCTTTCCATTCGTTTTACTATTCTATCTCTTTACCTTCCACCACAGGAAACAATACATCCTTCAATGCTTGACCCTCTTATCACCAACATGTCACCCCCTGTTCTTATCCTGGGGGATCTAAATGCCTGGAGTAGTCTCTGGGGCTCTCCCAAATCAAATAATAGGGGTATTACAGTTGAAGCCTTTATTGATAATTCCAATATGATAGTTTTAATTGATGATTCCCCAACTCACCTTAGCACACATGATACATTTACCCATGGTACAATGAAAAGAAGGTAGGTCAACTTTGAAAAAATTGCAAGTATAGAGGTCTGTCCTGTTTAGCTTGTAATGTCAGAATTATTATCAAAACAATAAAAAAATCAAACAACTTGTTGCATTTATTTTGAATAAACAATTGAAAACCGCGATAACTGAATGAAAGGTCAACACTTCTTTTCAAAATCATGTACTATATATCTCTAAAGGATTATTTCGCTACAAAAACTTTAGATTTTGTCGATGCCTGCGTTGAAATGAACATTTTGAAAACACCCGAATTTGAATGTTTTCTGAACAATTTTTTTTGTTATTGAAAAGAAAACACATACATAAACAAATAAAGATGACATATTAAGCCAAGAAAATAAAAAAATTAAAATCATATGGTATCATAGCCCTACCTTGATATCATTGTACCATGCATTTACCCATATAGATGTTGCTATTGTATCCATAACAGTATTTCCAAAATGCTCATGGCACACAGTAGATGATCTTTACAATAGCGATCATTTTCCTTCAGTGACAACTTTAAATATCAACACCAATTCTTCTGGTGCTTCTAAACCAAAATATATATAACAGATAGAGCTGATTGGATTAAATTTCGGAATAATATATCTTCAGTAGAAGTCAATTTTTCTCAATCTAAAAATATAATATAAGCAGAGAATATAAGTAGAGAACATCTTCTAGACTATAAGAGGTTTTCCTCTCCATTTTTAATAGAGCTAAAAGCATAGCAAAGACGAACGCCTTCCAACGTTTAACGTCAACAATCTCCCCAAACGTTTTCATCATCTTTTCTATGGGGTAAAATTCGTTTGCTTACAGAAAACTGGAAGCCAAGACAAATTAAATCAATAGACACTTATGGTACAACAATTACAGACTCAAATATTATAGCTACAACATTTGCACAACATTGGTCCTCAAATTCCAGTGATTCAAACTTTTCCGCAGAAACAAAACAGAATTACTGGAATTAGCACTTTCACCAACTCATTATTCGTCAAAATCAATATGTTTGAAAGAAGAACTCACTTTTCAAGAACTATTATATAGTCTGAAGACTTCAAAAGGCAAAACACCAGGTTTAGATAGAATTTCTTACCCCATGATAAAAAATACACCATTTTCTTTCCAAAACGCATTTTAGACCATTTTAACGATATTTATTCCTCAGGCATTATACCACAATTTTACAAATCGGCATCGGTATTGCCTATTCCAAAACCAAACAAACCCAGTAATCAAATTGAATCCTACAGACCAATACCCCTTTTACCATGCCTGAGTAAGCTTCTTGAAAAAATAATCTCTAAATGCCTTTGTGGTACATAAATAAACATAAACTTATATCTCACAATCAAGTTGGGTTTCAACCTGACTTAGTACAATGGATGCCCTACTACTCATTGACCACATCATCCAGAAGAATCGATCCACAAGAAGGAACACTTCAATTCTTTCCATTGATTTCATTAAAGCTTTCGATAGAATCGGCATACACATAATACTTCGAAAATTTGTGGACTGGAAAATTGGTCCCAAAATGTACAATTTTATTAAATCTTTTCTCACCAATAGAAAATTCTCAGTATTATTAAATAATATTCACTCCGAGACAGTATCGCTGCACAATGGTATCCCACAGGGATCTCCATTGTCAGTTACACTATTTATAATAGCATTTGATGAGTTAAGTCAAATTTTGTCTTCAAATAAACAAATCGTACATTGTATATATGCAGATGATCTTTACATCATAGCAAAGCCCCAAAACAATTTGGACATTAATCAAATATTTTCAGAAACTCTACAACAAATTGATAGTTGGTCCAATAAATCAGGTTCCAACATTTCCTATGAGAAAACAGTTCATCTGCATATATGCAATAAAAGAAATTGTAGCCCAATAAATATACATTACAATAATCATGCAATTCTAAATACCGATGTATGTAAGATTTTAGGCCTGTACATAGATAATAAGTATAGCTTTAAAAAACACTGTCAATATCTAAAACTAAACCTACAAAGTAGGTTTAATATTGTAAAATATTTATCAACTAAAAAGAGTCATGTTCACACCAATGCATTGTTGAAAGTTGTTAATGCTGTTATATTATCCAAAATCGAGTACGGACTTATTTTCTACACAAATGCACCAAAAACCTGTATGTCTCCTATAGAAAGCATATTTCACAATGCTATAAGATGCAGTCTTCGCGCATTTAGAACAACACTCATAACTAATCTAATGGCTGAAGCAGGCTTCGAGAAATTACATAAATAAGCCCATAATCTACAAGCTCGATTGGTACAGAAGGTGTTATGTTCTCAAGATGGAATTTTATCATACGAACTATCTTTACTGCGCAAAAGAAAGGCCGAACTAAAACGTCCATCTGTTTTATCCAATATTTATGAGATAGCTACGAATTTAAATTTATTTTCATACAAAGCTCCAAACCAAGTACATGCTCCATGGAATTTGGGCAAAAATATCTACGAAGGTTCATTAATATGCTATCCAAAATCCACTACAACTGCCCAGGTATTTACAACATTATCAAATCAAATATTTGACGAGCATAAAAAGTCTGGTTGGAAAATATTATTTACTGACGGCTTGAAAACTGATCATAATACCACATTTGCAGTAGTAACTGAAGATGGTTCCATACAAACTTCTGGCCTTCTTCCCCAACATGGTACAGTTTTTGATGCAGAATCTATTGCTGTATTAAAATCTGCGGAGTTGTTCAGAAATCAACACAGTAAAACTCTTATATGTACTGACAGTCGCTCCGTATGTACATCTTGTCTCAATTGCTGGAACAAGAACGAAATTATAACATCAATCCAACAGGAATTTATAACGATGAAATCTAAAATAAAAGTTATGTGGGTTCCTAGCCATGTTGGGATTTTTGGAAATGAGCTAGCAGACTCTGCTGCCAAATCAATAGGTAGCTCAGTACCAACCTTTACATTTATACGTTTTACGAAAAAATATGTAATAAATGTTGCAGTTCAATATTGCAAAAAAGAAGCCGAAATTGTTTGGAATGAATATAACCACATCTACAAATTATTTAATCCGCAAAAAATACCATTGGTACCATGGTAAAATGATATCAAGGTAGGGCTATAATACCATATGATTTCAATTTTTTTATTATCTTGGCTTAATATGTAATCTTTATTTGTTTATGTATGTGTTTTCTTTTCAATAACAAAAAAATTGTTCAGAAAACATTCAAATTCGGATGTTTTCAAAATGTTTATTTCATCGTATGCATCGACAAAATCTAGAGTTTTTGTAGCGAAATAATCCTTTAGAGATATATAGAACCTGGTTTTGAAAAGAGGTGTTGACCTTTCATTCATTTTTCGCGGTTTTCAATTATTTATTTATAAATGCAACAAGTTGTTTGATTTTGTTATTGTTTTGATACTATTTCTGACATTACAAGCCAAACAGGTATACCTCTATACTTGCAATTTTTTCAAAGTTGGCCTACCTTCTCTTCATTGTACCATGATTTGTACTACCTTCGACGACATCAATACACCAAAACAAATGTTTCACCCGCTTAAGACTGACTCACTGTAATCTTACACATAAACATCATTTTAATAATGAGTCACCACCGATATGTGAATTCTGCAATAGAACAACCTTATCTACCTACCATCTGATTATTGAATGTCCATCACTTCAAACATCAAGGACAACATTTTTCTCACAAACCAATCTACTGGATATACTAAAAAACTCTACCCACAACAACATCTATAACATCTACAATTTCCTAAAATCCCTAAATTTGCATCACAAAATATAATGAAACAAATCTTTGTATATATATAGATATATTAGCAACAACTCTATATAGTTCTATCCTTAAGATATTTCTTACACTTTAGCCGATAGCTTTAATTGCTAGTGCTTTTATAATTTCATTCTTTATTATAATTTGTAATTAAAAATAAAAAAATTTTAAATAAATAAATAAAATTGCGTAATAGTTATGTAAACTCTCGGCGCATTGTGGCACAATTACAGAAGGTAGAAAAAAAGCTACCTCTAAAATATTTTTTGCTTTTCTATTCTCTTTTAAATATAAGTAGACTTGTAAATGTTTTCTCATAGTACGCCAGTCGGAAGTTAACAACAAGATTATTATAATATGCCCTATTTAAAAATTTTTTGCAATTTTGAATAATTTTTCTTTCAAAAATTTTGATACCATAATTGGTTTGACAGTTCATTGTCCCAGCAGATGTATCAATGCGTCTACACATGGTAGAAGAATATAGGTAGACGCATCGACGCAGCTGCTGGGACAATGAACTGTCGAACCAATGTTGGAAATGAAAATGTTGAATGAAAAATTATTTAAATTTGTAAAAATTGTTGAAAAAGCCATGTTATAATAACCTCTGAATGACGTCGTATTAGAAAACATAAAAAACCTACATATATTTGAAAAGAAATTAAAAAACTTTTAACATGTCAATGCTCCCAAGCGTTGATGCATCTACCTGTATTTTTTTACCATGCGTCTACCTCATGTTAGAAGAATATAGGTAGACGCGTCGACACAGCTGCTGGGATAATTAACTGTTAAAACAATTTTGGAATTGAAAATATTGATAGAAAAATTATTCAAATTTGTAAAAATTGTTGAAAAACGCGAATTATAATAACCTCCGTATGACGTAGTGTAACAAAACATAAAAATCTACTTATATGTGCAAGAAAATAAATTTTGTTGACATATAATGTTCCCAAGCATGCATCTACCTGTATTCTTCTACTATGGTCTACCTGTATTCTTACAGCATGGTAACATGTAAACATGGCAGAAGAATACAGGTAGATGCATAAACGCTTAGGAGCATTTATATGTCAAAAAAATTTAAATGTTTTTTCAAATATAAGTAGATTTTTATATGTTTTATTATACGACATCATTTGGAGGTTATTATAATCCGTTTTTTCAACAATTCTTGCAAATTTATATAATTTTTCATTCAACATTTTCAATTTCAAAATTGGTTTGACAGTTCATTGTCCCAGCAGCTGCGTCGACGCGTCTACCTATATTCTTCTACCATGCATGTAAGTGTGATTCGTGACAGTTTGTTGTGTGTGAACACTTCGTAAACGTACGTGCGGCATATTTTAGGTAGACCTGTTATATGATCCCATTTCCTTGACAAGTTATATGATAACTTAGGTATTCCTAACTGACGGATATTGGAAATACGGAATGTTGCCTGATCTTCTGAATAGCTTATCGACGAATCCTTATTTTGGCGCCGGCTTTGGCCTTTTTGGAGTCGGAGCAGGTGCGGCGATTCTTCGCAAAGGCCTACAAGGGAGTATTGTATTGTTTAGACGACATCTTATGATTACATTGGAAGTACCGTGTCGTGATAAATCGTATCAATGGTTGTTGCAATGGATAACAGCTCACGCTGCTCGAGACACGCAACACCTTAGTGTTGAGACTTCATTTGTGCAAAAAGAAACTGGAAAAATTAAAACCAAGTACGATTTCATTCCCAGCATTGGAAAACATTTGATGCGATATAAAGGAGTGTGGATGCAGGTTGAAAGGTCGAGAGAACAACAGACTTTAGATCTGCACATGGGCGTTCCTTGGGAGTCGGTAACGATAACTGCGTTTGGAAGAAACAAACAGCTTTATTTTGAAATGTTAGAGGAGGCTCGACAATATGCACTTCAAGCAACAGAAGGAAAAACCATTATGTATACGGCTATGGGCTCTGAATGGAGGCCATTCGGACATCCGCGAAGGCGCCGCCCATTGTCTTCGGTTGTATTAGATAAACAAATATCAATGCGAATTATCAGTGACTGCAAGGAATTTATTAACAACCCCCAATGGTATGCAGACAGAGGAATACCATATAGAAGAGGATATTTATTATATGGTCCCCCTGGTTGTGGGAAGTCAAGCTTCATTACTGCTTTGGCAGGAGAACTAGAATATGGCATATGTTTACTTAACTTGTCAGAGAGAGGATTAACTGACGATAGATTGAACCATTTATTAAATGTTGCTCCGGAACAGTCTATAATATTACTTGAGGACATTGATGCAGCCTTCGCGTCCCGTGAAGATGTGCAGCACCAAAAAGCATCCCTCAATCTAATTATGTTGTGCAGGTTGGAGTAACCAAACTCCATAGTTGTGATTTCAAAAGACTCATGAAACGTGAGCCATTCTTCTGGCAATCCCGTAAAGGTAGGCAATGGATATATCTTCTCCTGGAGTGAATTCAAAATGGCGTCGACATTGGCAGAATTACCAAGCAGAGACTCTACGGCTTCTTTGGCAGAACCTTTCAGTGCATCCCTCAATCTCATTATGTTGTGCAGGTTGGAGTAACCAAACTCCATAGTTGTGATTTCAAAAGACTCATGAAACGTGAGCCATTCTTCTGGCAATCCCGTAAAGGTAGGCAATGGGTATATCTTTATGTGTGGAATGGACGTTGAGTTGTTGGCTGTGGAATTGTGGACGGACATTTCTGAGGTTACGGAAATTTGGTGAGTTGGTGCGTGAGACGGCGTATTCTCAGGATGTGATGGTAGCTGTTGCTGGCAAGATTGCGGCGGTTAATGAAGTGACGGTGTTGACTGATTATGCTGCAATGGATGGATGGTGGACTCAGAGTATGGCATTCATACTGTAATTATTAACTACCTCTGCGACTGCATCAGTATGAATGCTATTCAGACCCGCTTGATAGCCTTCATGATCTAGGGGCTCTCTCTTATATCGCTGGACCTCTCTCTCTAGATCGTGCAGGTCCTTCATGACACGCCTGGGTGGGGGAGTTCTATCCTCCATATGGTGGTTAGGGTGACTCCCACGATAACACCCAAGCAGGTATTGCAACGAAAGCATATGATTATGCTGACGTAAGGGAAGAACCTTCGTCTCCTCATGTAAATGGTCCACAGGAGTCATGAGGAGGCACCTGAAACAGTTCTCAGGGCGGCATTCTGGCAGGTCTGAATGCTTTTCCACTGCGTTGCACTTGTATTCGCCGACCACACTGGAGCCGCATAGCTAACCACAGACCGACCTATCGCTTTATAAGAAGTCAACAAGGTTTCCTTATCCGCACCCCAAGTGCTGCCGGCTAGCGCCTTGAGGACCTTGTTCCTACTTTTTATTTTATCGCAAATAGCTGTGGCTTGCGCGGAAGACTTGAACATGCTATCGAATGTGACCCCAAGGATTTTGGGGTAGTTGGTGGTCGGAATTATATGCCCCTCGACCTGCACATTCAGCTGTGTTCTCATCTCCGCAGTCCATGTGGTAAATTGTGTGGCCGTCGATTTAGTGGCGGATATTTTCATATTCCTCGCGTGGAAAGGCTAATTGTGAAAACATTTGAGTGACTAATTGTTATGGCATTTGAATGGCGGTTTCTAATAATTGTCTCTTCATTTGCGTGGCTAATGTTGACTGTATTTGCGTGGCTTGTTGTAATTGCATTTGCTTTGAATTATCAAGAAATTGTGTTTGCATTGCCTGAATTTGTTTTTGCATCGCTGTTATTTGCATCTTCATTTGATTTTTTAAATCGCAGATTTCGTTTGTGGATTTGTAGGTTGTGGCTGGTGAATTTGTGGTAGTTTTTTTTGGTAGTAGTTGAGCAAGCAGCTGATTTGTGTTATTTGTGCAAGACATACTGACCGAAGCTGTATTTTCAGGTTCGTTTTGGAGGCTGTCAGACGGCGTATTAAATTTTGGCGAATGAGCGATGGACATTTCGTAAGTGTCTGGATCAAAACGAGCTGGTGGAATTCTTCGGGTGCTTCGGCTGCTTGTTCTTCTTGACTCTCTCTCGTTCCGGAGAAAATCGGTATTCTTGTACAGCATTTTTTTTTTCAAAAAACCGTAAAAATGGAAAATGCACCCATTATGAGGTATATATCGATTTTGTAGAACCGGATAAAAGCCAGATTTTGTATTCAAATTTTCGGATGAAATAACTAGGTATTTCCCTACGAAAAATTACTTTGCAGCAATCAGGTTCAAATAGTTACCTGTTATATAAAATTTAAAATGATCCATGCAAACCTTTAAATCTGACTTGCTTCAAAATTATTACTGACAATGAGTTGTTTGTTCTTTAACAAATTTCAAATGTTTTTCTTCATAAATTGTTTACAATGTCACAACTTTCTTGAGTTCGCTGTCCTTTCAAATCGCTTAATAGTTATGTAAACTCTTGGCACATTGTGGCACAACTACAGAAGGTAAAAAAAGCTACCTCCAAAATATTTTTTTTCTATTCTATCAAAACATTTACACAGTTTGTATGTGTGTGTTGTTTTGAATAAATAAAAAAAATATGAATTATTTTCAAATCTAGGCAACAGATAATAATTTTTATAATTTTTGGATAAAATAAAAATTTCCCTCTATCTTCGATTGAATTGAAATTTGTAAAAATAATTAAAAAAAAAACAAAACAATGTTGCATATTCAAAAATTTTATTTGACACAAGACGACTTAGATACAGAGTCCCATTTTCCTAGTTTCTTTGCAGTTAGGAATCTTTTTTTAATTAGCCATGATACATGATTTCAGGTAAGTGCATCAACGCTTGGGGACTTGGGATTTTTGCAAATTTGAATAATTTTTCATTAAAAAATTTTAATACCATAATTGGTTTGACAGTTCATTGTCCCAGCAGCTGTGTCAATACGTCTACCTCATGGTAGAAGAATATAGGTAGACGCGTCGACACAGCTGCTGGGACAATGAACTGTCAAACCAATTTTGGAATTGATAATATTGATAGAAAAATTATTCAAATTTGTAAAAATTGTTGAAAACGCGAATAAGTAGTTTTTCGATAGTTGTGATAGTTATTGGCCTAATGGCTTTTTCATCGCAACATATAAATAAATAAATGTAATTATAATAACCTCCGAATGACGTCGTGTAAGAAAGCATAAAAATCTACTTATATTTGCAAAAACATTTACATTTTTTGACATATCAATGTTCCCAAGAGTGCATCTACCTGTATTCTTCTACCATGGTCTACCTGTATTCTTACACCATGGTAACATGTAACTGTGATTCATGACAGTTGTGTGTGAACACTTCGTAAACATACGTGCGGCATATTTTAGGTAGACCTGTTATATGAGCCCATTTCCTTAATAAGTTAAATGTTAACTTAGGTATTCCTAACTGACGGATATTGGAAATACGGAATGTTGACTGATCTTCTGAATAACTTATCGACGAATCCTTATTTTGGCGCCGGCTTTGGCCTTTTTGGAGTCGGAGCAGGTGCGGCGATTCTTCGCAAAGGCCTACAAGGGAGTATTGTATTATTCAGACGACATCTTATGATTACATTGGAAGTACCGTGCCGTGATAAATCGTATCAATGGTTGTTGCAATGGATAACAGCTCACGCTGCTCGTGACACGCAACACCTAAGTGTTGAGACTTCATTTGTGCAAAAAGAAACTGGAAAAATTAAAACCAAGTACGATTTCATTCCCAGCATTGGAAAACATTTGATGCGTTATAAAGGAGTGTGGATGCAGGTTGAAAGGTCGAGAGAACAACAGACTTTAGATCTGCACATGGGCGTTCCTTGGGAGTCGGTAACGATAACTGCGTTTGGAAGAAACAAACAGCTTTATTTTGAAATGTTAGAGGAGGCTCGACAATATGCACTTCAAGCAACAGAAGGAAAAACCATTATGTATACGGCTATGGGCTCTGAATGGAGGCCATTCGGACATCCGCGAAGGCGCCGCCCATTGTCTTCGGTTGTATTAGATAAACAAATATCAATGCGAATTATCAGTGACTGCAAGGAATTTATTAACAACCCCCAATGGTATGCAGACAGAGGAATACCATATAGAAGAGGATATTTATTATATGGTCCCCCTGGTTGTGGGAAGTCAAGCTTCATTACTGCTTTGGCAGGAGAACTAGAATATGGCATATGTTTACTTAACTTGTCAGAGAGAGGATTAACTGACGATAGATTGAACCATTTATTAAATGTTGCTCCGGAACAGTCTATAATATTACTTGAGGACATTGATGCAGCCTTCGCGTCCCGTGAAGATGTGCAGCACCAAAAAGCGGCTTACGAGGGTTTAAACAGAGTAACATTTAGTGGCTTGCTTAACTGTTTGGACGGCGTGGCTTCGACAGAAGCTCGGATTGTCTTTATGACAACAAACTATATTGATAGGTTAGACCCAGCATTAATTAGGCCAGGTCGCGTGGATGTACAAGAATACATAGGATATTGTTCCAAATATCAGTTAATAGAAATGTTCAAAAGATTTTATCAAGACAACAAGGGAGCCATGAACTTTGCAGACTCAGTAATCAGCACTGGCAAGCATGTCAGCCCTGCTCAAATTCAAGGATATTTCATGAGGTATAAAACTTCACCTGAAACTGAAGTAATTAGCAAAGTTAGTGAAATATGGAGTAGTGACGTTGCACGATAGAGTACCATGGATATACAATTGATCCGTTCCGTTTTTAAGCGGATTAGATTATATGTGTTTTAGTTTAGTTTTAAGTAAAGTTATACAAAGGGCCTGAAAATGAATGAAAAAAAGCGATTATGTGCGTCTTTCAATAATTAAAAATAAAATACCTCATCCGACGTTTTTCACCGCGCATGTATATATCAAACGGTTGCAACGAGCACGAGTGTGAATAATCTTGACCAATACTGTTAATTAAAAAATTAAAAAAATATGTCAACATTTTTTGTTTATTAAATACATTGATGTGTTCCTTTATTACAAATAATGATTTTTTTTACAAATAAGTCACTGAAGTCTAATATAACAAAAACCTAAATAAAACTAAAAATTGTGTGTTTATTAAATATAATATGTTCTAATTTCCTGAATGGGGGCTGTCTTTTACTTACCAAATGCTAAGTCAAATTACAATCATGATTTCGCTCAGGTTCAATAACTTGTGTGTTAATCAATTCACTCACGATACTAAACTAAGATGAATCAAACCCATCACACTCATTATAGAAGTTAAGGACTCTCGTCCTAGTTTGAAAAAAAAAATAATCCGTCAAACCCGACGAGAGCAGTTAAATTTAAATCAATTTATTATTTTAATAAAGAATGAAATGAAAGGAATAACTTAAAATTACGAACTATGCACGTTCTACTCCCGAACTCAACTGAAATCTGCCAGTTCCAATAGTTGTCTTCAAGCTTCGAATTTCTGGTAGCGACCCTAAAATTATGTTGCGAAATATGTTTCCCTCAGGTGCATTATGCTGATGGTGCACCTCGTGAACAGGTTCAACGTCTATGGGAAGATATTATATTGCAATTTCGCAATGGAATTAAAGTGCTGAATAAGCGACACGTGTAATGTTAAAATAGGGCAACACAGTGGTTTGGTGAGACTGGAATGTGTTAACTCTCCCCCTTTTAAAAATCTTCGTCCCGCAGATCAGGATGTTGGGAAGTATTTTGTTGTAGTACTGACAGGTTAAGTTTGGGTAGGTTTATCTTCGTTGTTAGTTTCCTCCAGATTATCCACATCAGTCCCATTAGTAGGAATAGACCCAAGGATCTTGACATCACGAACCAAATGTTTTTTCCTTAAGGTTGCTCAAAAGTCGTATGTTCGTTGAAGCCATTTCATGTATTAGATTAAGAGTAACCGATATGCTCCTATTCGTGATGGTGGTTAGTACCGATGGAAGTACTTGAACGCCAAAACTAGTCATACTCCAATTCATTTTATTGTTTACTGTTAAGGATTCATTTTGCATTTGTAGAATAAAGGATCCATCATGGTGATGGGATGTTCCATTGGGCCAAATACTACCGTTAAAGTTGTCCAAGAATAATGTGCCATCTTTAAGTAGTTCGACCTTTGATTCTTCACTAGATAACTTATCAAGCGCTTCCTTCTTACATTCGAAGGCATCTATTTTTAATACCATAGGTTTCGTCCTTGTTCATCAGTATCATTTTATGACTCACTTTTTGATCCTTTTTTAAGGCAGCTCGTACAATCAAGTGGTTAAATTTGGTTACATCTACTTTTGGCATCGATAAAATGTAAAGTAAGCGGGTGCTATTAGTGTAGATGGAAGGTTCGCTGTACTCAATGGCTTCGTTGAAATCACTGTATGGAAGAACTTCTATTTTGCCTATTAATTGATTTATCTCTTCTTTATTTAATAAGTTTATGTTTACAACTTTCGCCTTGGCCATTTGGCAGGCTAAGACCAATTCGCCTACTTCCTCCTTCATAATCATCAGCTTATGATGTATTTCCTGCGAAAACTTTGATTGATTGGTATGTATAAGTATGTCGTTGGTTGAAGTTACGGCTCCATTAATAGTCCACAAGAGTCCCTGAGTTTTTATGGAGATGTCTGAGTTTATTTTGTATTTCTGGTTGTTATTGGAAACCAGTGTATCTTGGCTTCGAAGAATCTCATCCCAATCTGTTGCAATAGGCGTTCCAGCTATCTATTTCCAAGCCGACCCAATCCAATTAATTGAGCGTTTGTGTTTTCCGATTTGGGTCTCTGCAATTCATCAAGTTGGGTGCGAATCCTTCCCAGCTGGAATGCCATAGTATCCTTGACAACAGTGGTCTCATTTATCCTGTTATATCATTCCCCAATCAATTTAATACATCCTCATAGCGTTGTAAGTCGATATTGTGGATTTTTATTATTATTGTGGATCGATATTTGAAGTGTCCATTGATCACCCAGCCGTAGTCATCACGAATCGTCAGAAACAATTATAATGTTGTGGCTTAAATCTAACAATTGAATTTAAAACATAGATATTTTTTGATACAAACTTATCTTTACGCCTCATATAATTCTTATTTATGAAACAAATATAATGATAAAGGTTTCAATTTGGAAAAGTATTTGCATAACCTTATACAATTTAAGAAGAAAGTGTATTGTGCCAAAATTTAACAAACTTTTATTGCATCAGATGTTGAAAAGAAAAGGAAATAAGTTTTTAGAAACAGTTGGGTAACATGTTAATGACACTAAAACAAAAAAAAAAAAAAAATCGAATTTTACTGCCAAAAATTTAACATTTTCTTAGTCTTATAAAATTTAGAATATTGTTTGATATTTCATAGGGTGTTAATACTAATTATCTAAATATTCTTGAGCATTTTGTTAATTTTATGAAGTGAGAGGAGTTTGGGCGACGGAGTAGTCTAGATGGGATCAGATGAGTGGGAGGTTTATATTTAGTTAGTAATGATTAGTATTTTTTGTAACTTTTTACTTATTTGGTTAATTGCTTGGCTTATGGTCATTAAAAAACTATGTTTTTTATTTTTGAATTTTTCCTTTTTTGATTTCCTCCGGAAATCATCTTTAGGGATAGGAGAGCAAAAGCTCGTCTATTGAGTTTAAATGTCACTATCAAACTCACATTTAAACTCTATAGACGAGCTTTCACTTTAAAAATATCCCTGAAGATGATTTCTGTAGGAAATCGAAATATTGGATGAATAAAAAAGGAAAAAATTCAAAAATAAAAAACATAGTTTTTTAATGACTTTAAGCCAAGCAATTAACCAAATAAGCAAAATAAATATAACAGGTCAACAATATACAACAACAACATTTTTGTAACTTTTAGGTTTTTTATTATCCATTTAATTTTTGTGAAACATATTTGGGTTCCTTTTTAGTTTACAATATTTTATAAATGTGACCTTTATTTCTGGGCTCCTTTTTGCTAGTATTTTATATATTTTTTACCCTTATTTTTGGGTTCCTTTTTGGTATGTAATATTTTGAAATCGTGACCCTTATTTATGGATTCCTTTTTTGTTGTAATTTTCATATTTTTCTTGACCCTTTCTATTTGGTATGTAATATTTCGTAATTGTGGCCCGTATTTATGGGTTCCTTTTTGGTTGCAATTTTTATATTTTTGACACTTATTTTGGATTTCTTTTTGCTATGTAATATTTCGTAATTGTGACCTTTATTTATGGGTTCTCTTTTACCCTTATTTTGGGTTCCTTTTTGGAATGCAGGCTTGAACTCAGATGACATATGTTTTTTTCGACACACTGACTTTGTCTACTCAATCATGCGCTATGTATTTCATAGGCAATGACAACTAACAACATCCCCATTTTGATTCATGTGTGCCATTGTCTAAGGTTCGATCGTGGCATGATTGACTCGAATATTTGTATGGTGTTCTCCATAAATGCAGGGTGTCAACAATGACGTCGAACCGTGTTATCGTCAAATTGTGTGTCATTTGTGTACGTGTGCTTAAATTGAGAGAGTGTGTGTGTGTGTGTTAATTTCGACGGTGAGGGTGTGTTTTTGTGTGTGCTGTAATTTTGAAGTAACCAAACACCGCGTACATATAAAATTGAGTTCAATAACAAAATGTGCATAGACATCAACAAATGAATAGAAAAAATGAAATATATACTGAATAATCCCAATTTATTGGTGATGATCATAAAATTTTGGTTATAAAAAAGAGGTAAATATTGTTTGCCTATTTTCTATCTATACATAGTGTTCTTTTGAAATTAAAGTTTGTGGGCAGAGATTTGACTCTCATTCAATAACATAAGTTGCACAGAATTGAACAATGGAAGTATATAGTGTTGTTCCCAACAAACCATTCCCTATGCGTAATTTAAATAGATTGGTGAATAAACTTACTATTAACGAATTTCTACAACTTTTCATAAACATACATCATTTGATGTATGTTGCTTCACACATAAAGTGCAACGAAAACCGGTTTCGTATGAAAACAAAAACAAAGTCGCTGCGACTGAATTTAAGTACCGTTATGTGTCCAAGTGAATTTTTTTTGTTTATGTTTTCAGTTGTCTTGTTAATTTTGATTGTTCAGTTGAAATAAGTGAAAATTTAGAAGCAAGAAAGTGAAAAAATACCATTTTTAAAAGTAAAATAAAATATAAAATGCATTACAAAATTAAACACAGTGTTCGTAAGGAAACAAAAGAAATTGTTGACTTACTCTGAAATGCAAAAAACATAAGTGCGGTTCTAGTGAAGTTACTTGTAATAAAAAAGATTCCATTGTAGCCACATGTAGTGCAGTGGACTCTAATTTAAGGGATGATCTTGCAGCCACTTGTAGTGCAGCGGATTCTAATTTAAGCGACGACAATAAATCTGAAGATGAAATAAATCTGTGCTTTACGCAATAAAACAATGAATTTGGATTTCTTCCAGTTATACACTGTGACTGAAGTGAATAACATAAACTTTAACAATATCTTTCTAAGCTCGGAACTCGTGCACAATACTTCAGAATGTCAAAATGTTATACAACCAAATCCTGTGGCATTAAAAGGTAAATACATATTCAATAATATTTTTACATACATGTTTTGAAATTTTTATACTTTATAATTTTTTGTTCTATTTATTTTTAGCGATAACGGAAGCCCTTGCTCAGACTATTGAACCCATGTTTTTGAGGCTAACGACTGAGGTAACTTCAATGCGGGAAGAAATAAAATCCCTACGGAATGAAGTGAAAGGTTTGAAGAAAGAAACATTATTGAAGTTCGTGATGCCTGATAACGCGTTTAAAGACTTGGATGATTTTTTAAAGTTCGAAAAGCAGTTAGAGGATGATAAAAACTTTTTTCTTTCGTTTGTAAGTTATATAGAGAAACCGCTTCCAATTAGTTAATTAACCTTTCTAGTTAACCTCAATTTTTTTCTTTTTTTTGTTATATTCAAAGGGAACAGAACTGTTATCTGTAGCAAAGGCACCGAATTTCACCAAAAACTGCTGGCGAAAAATTTTGACAGATCAAGTTGCGGAAAAGTTGTGTTAGAAAGGGACGGAAGATAAAAAGAGTGTGCGCAGTCTGAGTGTAGCAAAAGCCATAAGAAGTATGTACATAATTGACTTTAACAATTTTACGCATTTAAGTTTAATTCCTTTTTTAATTATACAGATGCTACTGTCTCCGTTGGATTAAATGCAGAGGATTTTGTGAAAAGCACAAAATAATTTTTGCGATTTGCCAAAAATAGGCTTGAGTCCAAAAAAAAAAAAAAAATATAATGCTTAATCGAAAAAATAGAAACAAAAAACTTTCTTTACAAGCCCAATTTTTTTTTTATTAATTTATATATGTAGAAAACAATTGAAGTTTCTTTTATGTTTGTAGTAATGATCTCTTTAATTTAATCTAATCATCTAATTAAACATCTAATTAATTCAACTATACCAAATAAAAAAAATTATAAATTTACAAATAAAGATGGAATGTGTGTCAACTAATTATTATCATTCTAAGCTTGTTGTATACTATAGACTAGCAAGCTTACAACAGGGTTCAATTTAGTTTATTGTATAATTGTTCCCAAGCGTATTACAATACTTTTCACAAACGTTTTCAAAGCTTACATTTTTAAGCTTTTTTAAATCTTACATTTCTAAGCTTGTTCAAAGCTCACATTTCTAAGCTTGTTCAAAGCTTACATTTCTAAGCTTGTTCAAAGCTTACATTTCTAAGCTTGTTAAAAGATTACAATTTTACGTTTGTTGTAAACTATAGACTAGCAAACTTATAACAGGGTTCAATTTTGTTTATTATTTAATTGTTACCAAGCGTATTACTATAGTTTTTACAAACGTTTTCCAAGTTTAAGGCTTATGATAGTAAGTTTGTTGACACCTTGCATTTATAGAGAACACCATGCAAATATTCGAATCAACCATGCCACGATCGAACCTTAGATAATGCCTATGGAATACATAGCGCATGATTGAGTAGGCAAAGTCAGTGTGTCGAAAAAACAATTCATACAATTCGTCTTGTGCAGGCCTTTAATGTCTATCGTACTTATTTACTTTAAATGTCTTACATTGTTTAACACATTCTCGAATTTTCCTTAACATAGCTGGAAGTGATATTTCTCAAGGATCTGTTACGGTGTGCACATTTATGTTCCTGTTCTATAATGCTAAATACCCTATCAGATACTGTAACATCCTCAACCATACGTTGTGTTATTCTTATCCGTTACCTATAAAAATGATTAGTAGGCCTCTTGTAAAGGGGGAATATAGTATTCAGCATTTTTTATTCCGTTATGACATGAGGATTTAATTTTCTTCAAAACGTTAGTAAGGGGTTCACTAGTCATCCTAGGCAAAGTCACAGAAAATCCCTTATAACCCTTATGCGTCTCTTCATTACACTCGAAACTCACCCTATTTCGTAGAATTATTTGATTTCAAAATACATTTACAGGCCACTCCACATGCGGTATTAGGTATGAACTGTCATGTTCAGCCGAATGCCTTCTGATGCTGTATCAGTTTCCGATGCCGGATGCCTTGTACCTTCTGATGCAGTGTCTGTTTCGGATGCAGTATCATTTTAGGATGCCGTATAGTTTGTGGAGTTCTGAACAACAACGGAGTCTGTGAGTGTGTTCACTTCTGTTCTGAGACAGGAGAGTGTATCGGCGACTACATTCGTTTTTCCTGGCCTATAGATCAATTGACAGTTATATTCTTCGATACGCGCTTTCCATCGCTTGAGCTTAGCGTTGTAGTTGCGATTGCTTAGAGAAAAGGTTAAGAGTTGATGATCAGTACAAATTCTTATTATCCTTGTACCATAATGGTATGACCGCAAGATTTCTAGTGCCCAAACAATCGCCAGGAGCTCTTTCTCATTGGTGGCGTAATTTTCCTCCGACTTACTTAGTGAACGCGATATGTATGTAGTGGGTCTATTCTCGCCAATATTACCTTGTGACAAAACTGCTCCAATAGCGTAATCTGATGCATCCGCGTTAGATTGAATGGTTTTGTGAAATCTTGAAAGGCAAGCACGTCGGCAAAAACTTAAAGCTTTTTTAACTGCCCAAATGCTGAAAGAGTCTCTTCGACTAGTATTATTCTTAGCTTTTTTGAAGCATTCACTCGTATTTGTGCATTTTCTCCTCTAGTTTAATTAGTTTGCGGGTTGGCTACCTTCGCGTAATTTCTGATAAATTTCCTATAATATGAAGCTTTTCAATTCTTTAAGATTTTTTGGGGCAATAAAGTTTTAAAATTTAGTTTAAGATTAGCATCCATAAGACGTGTGAACACTTTCTCAACATTATCCAAATGCTCATCTAAAATTTTCTCAAACACAATTATATAACGGTTGATTGATATAATAATACCCTACATGGCAAATATCTCCAATATATTATCTCAAGACATCATCGATCATTCTTTGGAAAGGCCAAATGTTTGCCTCAAAAATTCATACTTTCCATTCACAGTGGAGAATACTGTTTTTGATATGTCGGAATCTTTCATGGGTATCTGGTGAAAACCTGATGTGAGATCAATTGTTGTAAAATAATGTGCATTGCCAATGCTACAAGGAGTAGCATTGATATCAGGAATGGGATAGTTGTCAGCAATGTTTACAGCATTCAATCGTTTATAGTCGATCACCATACGATACCGTTTTCCCCGTTTGGTTTTGGTTTTTTGGGACATCCAATTTGGGGAATTGTATGAACTTTTTGACGGACGAATTATTCCTCCTTCGAGTAGTTCCTTTAATTTGCCTATCTACCTCTTCTCTCATACAAGCTGGGTACGGATTACTCTTTCTGTAAATAGGATCGGCGACTGATGTCTTATTTCCGCCCGAATATTCGTATCTAGCAATTCATTACCGCTAAGTAGTTCAAAAAGTTTGCAGTATTTTCCTAATAGGGAGTCGCTTCTATCGAGAACACGATGGGGTAAATTTTCCCCTATAGTGAAAAATTCATCTGAAGAGAATCGCGCTTTTAAAGGAATTTCGTAGTTCCCTATTATAACGAGGTCATTTTTCCTATCTATTATTGCCCCAATTGCCTTAATGTATCATCGCCGATGATACAGGAGAAATTTCCTAAATGAGGTAATACAAAAAATTGAATCTCTGTCGTATTCCCAATGTTATTAAATATTTTCAATTTCGATTTATTTTTAATAGTCGCGTGACCCCCAACAGATGCCACTTTAAATATCCTTTTAACAGGAACACACCATAATTTTTATTTGCCCCTGTATCAATCAAAAACTGTAGTACCTGACCATCTGACAAGATATACTCTATGTATGTTACGCTAGATGGCCGGACTCCAAAAAAACCCTTAGGCTTCTCATTGAACGACTCATCTTGGTCAAGTTCAGCATGTAAATCCTGTTCGTCTCTTGATTGTTCCTGTTCAGGTTCATCATGCATGTTTGCCTTGTTTCTAGTTTCCGGGGATAGTTTTCTGATGCTCCTCCTCGTTTGAAGGGATTTGGTCTATTCATATAATTAACGTTCCGAGTTTGGATTGAAGGATCCACATCCATTTTCTCCACCCATATGTGACACGTTCTAGTATATTGATATTCTCCAGGAGAGCATTCAATGCCCCCGTGATTTGTTTCGCGTTTGATCTTAATTCTTCCATATTGTGATGTATTCTAAATTTAGAAAGGGACTATAATAGATTTACGTGATAATCAGTTCTTGCATGTCCCCTTATTTGTTAGGAAATTTATTTAGAAAACTAGATCTGTTCCATCCCACAATTATTTTCTTTTTCAATTGATACCACTTTTATCTGTTAAGGGATTCCTCTTTTATCTTAAATTAAAATTTCATTTAGATTTTTCACTATTGGGGACTTAATCTTTTTATTATTCTGTAAACTCCACTTCACTGTTTTAAAAGTAATTATTTTTTTGGTTTCAATTTTCTAATAAAATGTGCTGTTTTCAATTTAAATTAATTATTCAATTTTCTTCTCTTTGATTTCCTTGTTAATTTAAATTCACTTCACTGTTTTTTCTTCCTTAATTTTGTATGACTCCAAACTGTTTTAAGGACCTTTTACGTGGGTCCTAGTTTGTATTAAAATATTAATCCGTCAAACCCGACGGAAGGAATTAAATTCTAAGTATTAAATTTAAATCAATTTATTATCTAAAAACCGAATGAAATGAAATGAATAACATAAATTTATGGACTCTGCACGTTCTACTCCCGATCTCAACTGAAATCTGCCAGTTCTGAAATTATGCTGCGAAATATGTTTCCCACAGGTGCATTATTCTGATGGTGCGCCTCCTGTACAGGTTCAATGTCTATGGGAAGATATCATATCACACCGTGTTTCTTACAAATGCAAAGTTTCTTACAGATGCAAAGTAATTTTCAGAAATATACATTGTGGAGTATGAGTCGGAGGGCTGCAAGAGTATGGTTGAGTTAGCTTGATCACACATGGTAGAAATCCAATCAAATTCAATCAGACATTCGTAACATGTTGATTCGAGTTGCTCAACAAATACGAGGAAGTTATGAGCAAACACATTGATCAATGTTCTGTGCTCGCAATCAGACAGTTTACATGAGTGCTTTGTTTATAAACTAATGTTGAATTCTTCATAATGGGACGATCATCGATCAGATCAGGTGAGCATGATCGGTTTGATTTTTCTTTGTAGGGTGAATGACTTGATTCAAACACGAAAGATCGAATATGAGCGCAATCATATTTCTGTAGAGATTTCAATAATAAAAGCAGTTATAGTTCTGTTAGAGATTTTAATAATAAAAGCTGTCCCCCATTAAAGAAATCGACACAAATGATATTTAATATAAAAACATTATTTTTATTTAACATTCTTTATATCTATAGCATATCACACTTCAGTGGCTCATTTCTAAAAATAGGAACATTATTTTTTAAAAAGTTATCAAAAATCAGACTTCAGTCACTTTAATTTTCCAGGAACACATTATTTCTAAAATAGTAATAAAATCAGACTTTAGTGGCTTATATCCAAAAAGCGGGGGGGGGTTCAAAAATCAGTTTTCCGTGGTTGTTCACAGATAAGTGAACATGTTTTTATAAAAAAAGAGAACAGCGGGCTACCTAGTGTAGATGAGAGGGATTTGTTAAGCAGGGATCTTCCTAATACAGTCCACATTAAATAAGGTAAGAAAACGTGGTGAGCAGACCTTCGAGTTAGAAATAAATAATACAGAATTTTCAATTGCTGCATGTGTTATGGTGGAGTTAGATTATGGGATGCAATCCATGGTAAAATTAAGAAGGTAGTCATTTCAAATAAGCATTCCCATCTCTGCATTTTCTGTAACTTACCTTGCCAAACTGCATGGAAAATAGGTTCCCAACTCTGATTTGTGTGTATACAATGGATTGGTAAACATAAATTTTGACAATGAGATGTTGTCAAATGAATAATTTTGAAAAAAAGTGTTGTCATATGGTTGCATGACTTTACCTTCTTAATTTTACCATGATGTAATCTTTACTCAGACTGATAAGCACATTGCCACATGTGATAGCTATGCGTGTCTATGACATCCTCCTAAGGTTTATGGTGGCATGGTGCATATGCATGTGTACAGTTAGTATCTCTCTCTCTCTTTCTCTCATTTACATTTAATGATAAATTAGGTTAAGTCATATTATCATAAGAAGTTCTTAAGAAATATTTTTAATAAATAAATTCAGTGTCTTACAAACGCTCAAAAGGAAAAGACTTTGCGCCTTTTAATTATTGATCCCGGTTTACATTGGTCCATCGAGCCGGATCGGTAGAGGATAAATGTTGAAGAATTTGCCTTAACATCGAGGAAATTCTGTCAGGCTAAAATTGGTCTTCAAGAGTGGAAAATTACCGAGCTAAAACTAAAGTTGGAATTGTTCCCATACAGAAGAAATTTATAAGCCAAATAAAAGGATGCTGAGTCAGAATGAGACTTCAGCACAGAAGACTGCGGTGCACACCGAGGGGGCTTCATATTTGAAGTCTTCAGACAGAAGGGGTGAGGCATTTCCCCAGGAGGACGAATTGGTGAAATGGCCGCCAATGATGATAATAAAGGAAGAAGCTGTCACTCTTCTCGAAATGATGGGTACAATTATGGAAATAGTGAGTATTTGACTTCGCCAAAGAAAAACTTATGGACGCGGCAAGAGACGTAATATTGTATCCAGGCGTTCATAGGCGGTTTCTAGGTATGCTTCTAAAGAAATCCAAACTAGCCGCTGCTATCAGAGCAAGTCAGCCGAATGCGACAGCGAGGCTGTATTCGAAAGATGTTAAGGTCATCCTTAAAGTCATGCAGGCTCTTAATGTGGAGACCAAAGAGAAAGTCCTTGGCTTGAAGAAACAAGTGGCCTACATAACATCCGAATTGGACAACGAGTGAAAGGGGCGCGAAGCAGCGGTAGCCGAAATGAGAAAAATGGAAGGTGATATTAAGGCAATGGAGGTTGTCTTGATTTCACAGAAAAAAAGAAAAGGAAGACGCACTTAAACTTGTCTCGAATTTGAAGGAGGAAATCGAAAATTCTGTATGTGTTGCCGAGGATACTAAGGATAAATTACTAGCAGGAGGCAGAACGCAAGGGCAAGTCTTTGAAGGCGGTAATAAGACAACTTAGTGATGAGTTGTCTTGCGCAAAAAGAAAACGACTTGCAGCTGAACCCGAACGTGACGGGTTGGCTGCAAATCTAGAAGCTGGTGAAGAAAAAGATAGAAGGATATTTCGGCTGGAGGGTGATATATTGCAACTGAAAAAAGAATTCCTCATATCGCAGAAAGCATCCAAAATCGAGGCTGATGAATTGGCTGCAAAATTAGCGGTCAATATCAACGAAAATATTATGGTTGAATAGGTTTATATGGAAGACGCAATTGCCGAAAAAGAATCAACTTTGAAAAAGGTAGATGAGCAGCTCACTGGAAAGCTGGACATAGGGAGATTGGAAGAAGTCGAAAATAAGCTGTTTGCCAGCGAGATGAAGACTAAGAAGAAAAGCGATCTGCGTCGTTGGAATAATACGATGCTGGAAGAAAGTCAAGTTATACTGAAGATGCCTAGTGGAAGTGGTGCAGCGAACAAAATACATGAATAAGGTCGGTGAGATGGCGCTTCCAGAGAAGGATGAGAACTTTGGCTACAGAAAGAAGACGACAGATAAAAAGGATTCGGCTTGGAAATTGAAGCCGGCAGATGTTCAAGAGAGACAGGCTGGAAAGAGGAGTTACTTGAGTGCAATAACTTAACTTCTTTTCTCTTAAAATATCAATTCTCTTAGATTTATTTAATTGTTCATATTTGTAATTTTTATATTTTATATGTATTTTTGCCCCTGCCAAGAATGTTCACGGATAAGTGAACATGTTTTTATAATAAAAGAGAATAGCGGGGCTACCTAGTGTAGATGAGAGGGATTTGTTAAGCAGGGATCTTCCTAATACAGTCCACATTAAATAAGATAAGAAAATGTGGTGAGCAGACCTTCGAGTTAGAAATAAATAATACAGAATTTTCAATTGCTGCATGTGTTATGGTGGAGTTAGATTATGGAATGCAATCTTTACTCAGACTGATAAGCACATTGCCACATGTGAGATAGCTATGCGTGTTTATGACTTCCTCCTAAGGTTTATGGTGGCATGGTGCATATGCATGTGTACATTTGGTATTTATCTCTCTCTCTCTCTCTCTCTCATTTACACTTAATGATAAATTAGGTTAAGTCATATTATCATAAGTAGCTCTTAAGAAATATTTTTAATAAATAAATTCAGTGTCTTACAAACGCTCAAAAGGAAAAGACTTTGCGTCTTTTAATTAATGATCCCGGTTTTTGTTAGTTACAATTTTTATTTAAAAAAAAAAATAAAAATAGTTGGCTGTCAATTTAAAAATAGTAGGCTGTGTACATTTCTAATGCTAGTTGTCACAAATATGGCTAATTTTTTCTGTTATTTTTCCAACAATCCAGTAAATAAAAATTTTCTGACATGTCAATCCGTTAAAAGTAGTATATTTCCACTTCGTCTTCGGGCTTATCCAAATTTGGGACAAAGACTGTTAAGTCCGCATTATATAGACTGGGGTGGGAACAAGTGCCGGCGAAACTCTCCCAATACAGCCAGTACGTCCAATACGTACGTCCATGGTACAATAAGGAGGTAGAACAGCTTCGTAAAACTACAGAAATACAGCCCTGAGGCTATGCCCGCTTTCTGTCAGACTCATTAAAAATTTTATGAAACAAATTCTTAACATTTTTTTCATACTTTCCTTCATATTTTAATGAAACAAATAGCGCGAACCATAAATGAAATGAACGGATTGTTTCTCAAAAACATGATCCAATCTGTTCAGTCTTCCAAATTGATGGCTAAACTGGCTAATACCTTTAATCCGCGAGCCCAATGATTGGTTTTGATTTTTTTCATTTTCAAAACAATAAATACATGCACAAAATTGGCAGAAGACGGGCACACTTAGAAAAAAATTGTAAACAACTAATAGCTCTACCTTTCCTTTTTATTGTACCATGCGTACGTCCAAAGATAAAGGGGGTGTAATAAAAAAGAAAATAAATAAAACAGGTGTTTGGCCAATTGCCGTGTATATTTATTGGTAAAGATATTACCTCTCATTCGCATAAAGATATGAACATAAACTTACAATTAAGCGAGGGTGAATTGCTTGCGATTCAAGCGTTGATGAATTCTAACTTAAACATTTGCCGTCAACTATATGTTTTAACGAATATCTCTTATTGCATACAATGGCATAACGAAGTAGTGAATCTATTTTCTTTCATCTTTTTCAATTTTTTTTTTAAATTTATTTTTTAATAAACGAGCTTACAATTATATCATTCGGGGTCGTTAACGATCTCAGGCTATTAGGGACCTCTTTAATATTCGGGGTCACTATAAACCCTAGGCCATTATGGACCTTTACCACATTCGAGATCGTTTGGAACCCCGGGCCATTAGGGACCTTGAAATATTTGGAGCCATACGAATCTCTGTGCCATTAGGGACCCCGCGAAGTGAGCCAATGTGTTTCGCTAAACCCCAAACAATCCGTACGACATACAACGATAAACATTTTTGTTATAGAACCCGTAAAAATCCAGAGAGAATAAGTATTTTGAGCGAGCAGCGTACCGGACGAAAGACGAAAACTATGATTTTTCACCAATTTAGGGTACAAATCTGCCCCTATCTAAATATCTTCTGGACAAGATATACCGAATTGTGGATCAGCCAAAACTATATTGGACAAATCTGATCTCATCGCTGAAGTGACCGAAATTGTTGGGAGATTTCTCGATATTCAATCTACAACCAACACCGATGTTTCCAAAATAGGCAATCTATCACAACGACTACAAACTTTTAAGTTCCACATTTTTCGACATTTAGCTGCATGAGTACTATTTACCACAGAAACTACAGAATTTGTAGAATGTACCGACAGATTTAAGTTTTTCTGAAGTCGTTCCGAAATGAATGTTCCCAATAGAACTGCTTTGTGAAATGATTGACGAACTACTTTACCGGGCGAACGATTACTGTAAGCAATTATGTTTTTTTGGTCAAAAGGATGAGGCGGACGAAGACAAAGTTGAATTTCTAGGGGTCACCATTTGACTCGGACTACTCACAATAGAGCCATCTCTGCCCAAAAAAGTGTGTCCACCGGTTTACCATTCGCGAACCGATGACAAACAGGCAATCTATGTTGTTGCTCTGTACTATGGTACAATGAAATAAATGTAAACCCATTTCAAACCAGTATTCCCAGCCCTGTATTTTCAGTAATTTACCATGTCAAATTTCAATGCATAAAAAACAGTTCCCATCTCTGATTTTGTGTGGTAGAAGAATACACGTAGTCGCATCGACACAGCTGCTGGGACAAAGAACTGTCAAAACAACTTTGAAACTGAAAATTTATTTAAAATTGTTGAAAAATCATATAAAAATATAAAGATATGCTTATTTTTGAAAACACCCAAGCTTTGTTGCATCTACCTGTATTCTTCTACCATGCGATTTATGAATATAGATTTTGACAATGAGATGTCGTCAAATTTATAAATTTGGAAAAAAATTGGACATATATGTATAAGATCGATACTAATTTATCTTTGTTTAATTTCTCCACACTCGCGTATTACTTGCACCTCACCACATCTCTCACCTACATCATAAATAATAAAATACCATGTGCAGTTCATCGTTGTTCTTACCGCATTCCCCCACTCCCCACAAGGTAAACATTGGTCGTATCGAGCCGAATTCAAGCCAACATTTGCTATAGTGGATGAAAATATCACTGGATTAATCTCATCATCACAAACTTATTTGACTAAGAAACCAGTACGTAAATTCAGATTTTTATTTGAAGTGAGCTACTCGTGTTTCTTAGTGCATATCAATTTGTTTAGTTTTGATCGAATTGCAATTGCTTTAAGCGCGTGTATTTGCTACAAAAAATACAGTCCACACATTATAACTTATACTGATCAGTCAGTTGGTCGACTTATGTTAACACTTCTTGTGTTAGTCCAGTGCATTTCCCTACAACAAGTAGCGCTGTTGTTGTGAAAATAATTAGCTTTCTTTATACTTATCATTCGTCTTCGCGTTGATCATACAAAAGCATTTGTCGTTCTTGCCCCGCTTCGTAAAATGTTTTTATTTCAAATTCTCATTTCAAATATTCAACCCTTTGTGAGAATAGAAAGTGTCCCCTAGGTGTTGCCCTACTTCCTCGCCTTAGTTGAAGAAAAATTTGCATCACCACATTGGTAATAGCAGCATACGTACACATTCCTTTATATTTGGTCGTTTGTTTATTTGTTGTTTAATTTCTCACCAACCAAACGTTTCAAAGGTTGAGTCCTTTAACGAGTTGTTTGTTTTTAATTAACAATAACAACACACTTGTAATAACAGTGCATCTATCTGTCGGTTGGTTACTTTGTCGTCGTCGCCAACGCACACTCCTTGTTGTTGCAATTGATGTGCGTGAAGATAAAATCGATTTTAACTAGCGAAGACAACACCCAGTCTGGGCGCACTTTCTGTTGTATAACAGTGTATAACAGATATGCGGAAAATAAAAACGATTTTTGTAGACGTAAAATAAAAACGATTTTTGAAGATGCGAAACAAGAATGCAATTTTTTTAAATTTGTAGTTATTCTTGTTTGTACCTGATAATGAACATAATTATAAATAAAAAAAAAATAAAATAACTAATTTAAAGGTGTTTCAATAAAAAAACTTTCGTCATCATACCGATTATTTTTTAATGGAAGAAAATTACATAGCCCACTGTGCAGCAATAAAAAATAGTGCACGCATATGAATGGCACTGCAGGAAAGGCAGTTCCAAGAGCTTTGTAAAACGCTATTACTTGGCCAAATCGATCGTGGAAAATTAGAGAAAAATCGATTTTTCTTATTTTTCAAAAGTTATCAACGAGTCCCACTGTGCGAAAACTAAAAATAGTGCAAGCTCATGGAATAGCACGTTGGAAAGCCCATGAGGTGTACTTTCGAGATATAAAAAGTCCTGAAAGATTAATCGGGCAGATTTTTTTAAAAAAATATTTTTCCTAAAGTCAAGTGTTTTCTAGAGGGAAACATTAAATGGCCCACTGTGCAGCAATAAAACATAGTGCACGCATATGAATGGCACTGCAGGAAAGGCAGTTCCAAGAGCTTTCTAAAACGCTATTACTTGGCCAAATCGATCGTGGAAAATTAGAGAAAAATCGATTTTTCTTATTTTTCAAAAGTTATCAACGAGTCCCACTGTGCGAAACTAAAAATAGTGCAAGCTTATGGAATAGCACGTTGGAAAGCCCATGAGGTGTACTTTCAATATATAAACACTCCTGAAAGATTAATCGGGCAGATTTTTTTAAAAAAAAATTTTCCTAAAGTCAAGTGTTTTCTAGAGGGAAACAGGGAAGTCACTTGGGCCCATTACTGTTTGTTCTTTACCTTAATGACCTTCCAAACGTAGTTCGTTTTTCCAAAATTTTAATGTACGCTGATGATGTGAAGCTTTTTCTTCACACAAATTCACTTAGTGATCAAATCTCTTTGCAATATGATTTATACTCACTCGTAAACTGGTGTAGTGCAAATGGTATGACCCTTAATCTAAAAAAATGCAAAAAGTTGTCTTTCTTTCGATCCCAACCTTTATTATTGGATAATGTTGATTCGTTTGTTGATTTGGGCGTAATATTAGATCCTAAGCTTCGGTTTCATTTGCATATTGATTCTTGCGTTAATAAAGCGAAATCTTTACTAGGATTCATCAAGCGCTGGTCTAAAGAGTTTGATGATCCTTACGTAACTAAAAGATTATTTGTTAGCTTAGTGCGTCCAGTATTAGAATATGGCTGTATATTGTGGAGTCCATTTTATAAATTTTACTCTGATAAAATTGAATCTGTACAAATTCAGTTTTTAATTTTCGCTTTACGTGGTTTAAACTGGAACGTTTCCGAACCTCTTCCTCCTTATGAGAGTCGGTTATTGTTAATTGACCTTCCATCACTTGAAAGAAGACGTCTTATATTAAGAGCATTATTTATCATTAAATTAGTACGCGGTCTCATTGATTCTCCATTTCTTATAGGTGAAATATACCATAATGTTCCTTCTCGCAGAACTCGTAATTTTGAACCCCTAAAATTATCGTTTGCGAGAACTAACTATGAGCTTAACAACCCTATGAGGTCACTTTGTGTTATTTATAACAGTTTATTTAACACTATTTGCTTAAGTAATCCATTAAATACAATAAAGAACTATATTCTACATATGTAATTTTGTTTGTTTAATGAATATTCGTTAATTGTTTCATGTCTTTGTCTTAATTTTCCAAACTCATTTTACGGCATCTTATCTACATCTCCCCAAGCGGAACTAGTAGAACTCGCCTTTGAGTAATAGTTGTAAACAGTAGATTGAAATTCTGTTATAAACTACTAAGCTGCTTGATCATCTGGCACTTGATCTACATTTCCCTTTGCGGTGCAGTAGACACAGCCAATGAGCAGCAATTTTTAAAATCTGTACCTTGTTAACTTTGTTTACTAATCTGTGTGTGTCTGTTATTTTTTGTTATTTTATTTACTGGCTGATGAAGTTTCTGTGGCCGGTGCGAAACCATTGCTAACCCGCCTTAGTCCGGACTTTGGTGTGTACGCGCTCTCTACGTATATGGAGGTGGCCTCTCGGTCGGCAGGGGCGGGTGTGAGAGGCGTGGGAACGAACGAAAAAAAAAATATTAAAAAATATCTCATATAAAAAATATTTGTTCCGTTTTTATCCTCTTAATTTCCCTTTACAAATTCTCCTAACAATTATGATCTCTTGTTATTCCTTATTCTTTTTGATAACAAAATGTATAACAAATAGTACAAATATTTATGGCTACCTAAAACTGATATTCATTATTTTTATTGTAGTTCTTTTATATTTTAAAAGATACATATCTTCCCGATTACTTCATAATCAATTCAATAATTTGTATCATGGTCCTTAAGATTCTGCAATGGAATATAAAAGGTTACAATAATAACTATAGTGAGCTACAAACTCTGATTAAATATTATAGCCCATCAATCGTGTCTTTACAGGAGACACATTTTAAAAGTTTGCAAACTACTCCTATCGCCATTAATTTTTCCATATACAAATCTAAAAATTCCGCACTACTCATACATAATTCTATTCAACATAAATTTATCTCGACTTTTGATAATTTTGATTCGGTAGCAGTACAAATTTTCTCTAAAAAAAATTTTACAATTTTCTCAACGTATATAAATCCAACGAAAACATACTCCCTTTTAGAGCTTGAACAAATGTACCAACCTTCATATCATCCACTTGTAATAACTGGTGATATGAATTGTTGGCATACATTGTGGGGTTCGAAAACAAGTAACCACAAAGGCAAAATCTGGTACCAGTTTATAACCCAAACCAACCTCATAGTTTTAAACGACGGGTCCCCTACACACTTCTCCACACATAAGACATTCACAAATATAGACTTAACAATAGCATCTCCTACATTGGCTATTTACTCAAACTGGATTATAGATAGTGATCTTCATGGTAGTGATCATTATCCCATCTTAACCTCCTTTTTTTCTGAGGACAAAATAGATAATAGTATGCACCATAAAGCTTTTTTTAATACAAATAAAGCGAATTGGCCACAATACCTTTATCTATCTGATAAATATTGTAATGAAGTGAACTTGTCAAATAACTTTAATAAGGAAGCGGCAAATATACAAAAAATATTACTTAAATCTGCCAATGAAACTATACCAAAATACCCTTTTCACAAAAAAGAAACCCTTTGTTCCATGGTGGAATAAGAAACAAAATGATTTAAAAAAGAATAGAAACCGTCTATTCAACAAATTTAAAAGGAACTGTACAACCGAAAATCTTATTAATTACCGAAAGGCAAACGCAATGTATAAAACACAACTGAAACTATCAAAAAAAGCTTCGATTGAACAATTCACAGGTGCAATTAACATACATACTTCCTTTGAAAAAGTTTGGATGAACATTCGTAGATTTTGTGGAATAAATCCCAAAATCGGAATTCATTGTATATATGAAAACGGTAACTCCCCAGTTATTTATAAATCCGATATTGCAAATGCATTTGGCAAACACTGGTCCCACTTATCACAAGACTCAAACTTTCCACAAACTATTCAAAATGCTAAAACAAAAATCCTTCAAGGACCAAAACAGTTGGTACCTAGTAAAAATGCCGCAAACATTGAAACCAAGATATACTTTATTGAATTTTCCAGTGTTATGGGAAAACTTAAAGGAAAAAGTCCTGGAATAGACGGCATCACTTATAAAATGATTAACAATGTTTCTAAATCAACTACAACAAGAATTTTAAACCTTTACAATAACATTTTTTCAACATTTATTCCTCAATTCTATAAGAATAGCTTAATTATCCCCATCCTGAAACCCAACAGCGACAAAACATCTATAAACTCTTATCGTCCAATTTCTTTAAACCCATGCTGCTCCAAAATTCTCGATAAAATAATAGCAAATAGATTGTGGTGGTTTGTTAATTCCAACAAACTTATCGCCAGTAATCAATTTGGCTTTAAAAAGGAATATCAATAGCTGACCCTCTTATTTATATAGACTACTTTATTAAAAAGTCGCTGAAAACACGCAGTCACCTATCAATTGTGTCTCTTGATTTCGCTAAAGCTTTCGACAAAATTGGAATGCACACCATTTTAAATCAACTGGAAGATTGGAAAGTTGGACCAAGGATATATAATTACTTTCGAAAATTCTATTCGAGTAAATTCTAATTATTCAGAGTTAATGAGAATGGAAAATGGCATTCCACAAGGATCACCACTTTCAGTCATTCTATTTCTTATAGCATACAACAAATTATCACAGTCAATACAATTTCACAAAAATGATGATGTCATCGCCTATGCTGATGATTACATGATAATAAAAAGGTTAAGGAAAAACAGTAAACAGGATATTACGATCGACTCCTTAGTGAGTAGCATCGAGGAATGGTGTACTTATTCCGGCGCTTAACTCACTTTAAACAAATGCAAACACCTACACATATGTAGAAAAAGATATTGCTCGCCTATTCTAAAATCTAAAAACATTCAGATGCCTTCTGTGGAGAATTTAAAAATACTTGGAATAATGTTTAATAAAAGATACAATTGGAAAAATTACATTGAAAAATTAACAATTTCATTAAATAAACAACTCAATGTATTAAAATGTCTTTCAAACAAAAAGTTCTGTTGCAGTACCACATCCTTGGTATCATTAATAACTCCCCTGATTTTATCAAAAATAGTCTTTGGTATTTACCTCTATGGTAATACATCAAAAAGTAATTTAAACAAAATAAAAACAATCTAAAATTCAGCATTAAGAATGTGTCTTGGTGCCCACCGAACAACAAAAATAGCAAATATGCTTTTTGAAACTAACCTATCAACTATTGAGAGTTACAGATATCTGCACACTTGTAAACTATTCAAAACAATCATGTTAAATGATGGTTGTCTTGTACCACAACTATTAAATAAAATTAAAAACAAAACTATTTTCAAGACAAATGATTCCGTTTTAAATCGTATAATTACCGTATGCGAAGAATGGAACATTCCATACCTTAAGAAATCAAGCGACATTTCCCAACCATACTTTAGACTTGACCCATTACTTATTGACACTTCTTTAACTAGATTTAATATAGACCATACCATCAGTGAAGTATATAAACACGGTTTGGACATAATAAAAGAAAATTTAAAAGGATACAATTTCATTTATACAGACTGTTCAAAATGTGAAGACGATGTATCATTTAGTGTAATTAAAAACACCAATATTGTTAAAATCTCCATCTTACCTTCATACACTTCATCGTTTTCAGCAGAAGTTATAGCAATTTACAAAGCTCTTCGATATGCCAAACAAACTAACAAACAACATGTGATATTTACTGACTCTTTATCTACCTTAAATGCAATCACTAACCTTAATAACACAGAATTTTACATATCGTCCATAAGAAACATATTAATCCAACAAAGTCCAAAATGCAAACTCGTTTGGGTACCGGGACATAAAAACATTACCGGCAACGAAATGGTGGATAAAGCAGATAAGTCGGCAGTAAATAGACCCCTAATATTGACCGAAAATCTCTCAACAACTGATATTAATACATTCCTTAAATCAATCTTCCTCATGAAAACTAACGAACTCTGGGATATGACTTCTACGTGGTATAAATCCATAAACCCAAATAAAAACTCCATTACAGACTATCTTAAAAAAGACAAAACACTTACCAGAAAAGATGAAATGGTGACCATTCGCCTAAGACTTGGCCACACCAAACTTACTCATGATCATGTAATTGACAAACAAAAAGATAAACGATGTTAATTAAAATAAACCTATATTATTAGTAACTACTTGTGTAAGCTTAGGACCGTTGTAGTCATGGCTTCACCCCCCTTTATACTTGTAATTTAGTTATAAGTATAAATATTAAATAAATAAATAAAATAAATAAATTGCTTCATAAACTGGATTTAATGTGTTTCTCAACATTCCTTTTAAACTGGGTATCCCCCTACTAAGAAAGTCGTATTCAAGAAGTTATTTTTAATAATTTATTTTCAATGAATGTCATTGTTTCAATTCGTGCACTCCAGGTAAGTCCCATTACGACTTGTTCTTAACCTAAATAACCTTCCAAACGTAATTCGTTTTTCCAAAATTTTAATGTACGCCAATGATGTGGAGCTTTTTCTTCACACAAATTCACTTAGCAATCACATCTCCTACAATACGATTAACACTCCCTCGTATACTGGTGTAGTGCAAATTGTATCACCCTTAATCTAAAAAAAATCCCAAAATTTGTCTTTCTTTCGATCCCTTTATTATCTAACTAATTTACTGGCTCCCACAGATTGGATAATGTGAATTTTTTCTTTGATTTGGGCGTAATATTAGATCCTAAGCTTCGGTTTCATTTACTGGTACGTACACGTTTTCTATCCTGTGTCAGCCTCAGTTATTTCTATATAGGCAGTAGGTTCTCAATCCTTTGACACCATGAAGGCACAACAAGTAAACTGTATGCAAGTAGACTGTACACACATCGACAATATTTAATTAAATAAACCAAGGTAATTTAAAATACACTTATAACTAACAAAATCAATTTTAAGTTACTAATGGCAAATTAACTGTTTTTTACAAATTTAGTTAACTCACTTTAACCAGTTAACCACTGGCTAAACCAATTTTAATACTATACTTAAACAAACTTTATGTTCCTAAGCTTTTAATTATGTACGCTACGCGAGTTTTACTTTTAGACTAAGCTTAGCTGTCCATAACGAAACTACTTTTGCCTATATCTTGCAAAATCAATGGTTCAAATTCATTGTCCGTTAGCCTTGATCGTATTGAAATTTTATAAATTTCTATGTGTGACTGCTCTCTTAAAAAGGCTCTTACGTACGCTCATCCGCACAAAAAGAAAAACATATGGTAACCCCCAACCCTGACCTGTCGAATAGATAGATTCCACATACCAGCTGTTCTCATATTATCGCAAAAACAACAAACAAAAAACAGAATAAATCAGAAAAAAATTGTTTTATCCAATTATTTAAAATGTTGACCCTATCGGGCGGATGTACCAAAGGAGTGGACCAAAAACTGTCCACCTCCCATTTGACCTAAGTCTGCCACCAATATTGCGACATTTTTTTCCTTCGCAATCCGGGATATTTGAAAATACCGAATTTTTGTTGGTGAATTACAAGAAAGTGCGCGCCGATATATACCATCTTCACACAAGTTCTTATGTTAATAGCAATACTGAGATGTGATCTTATGTGAAGAAATCGACAAAATTATATCGCTTGGAGTCACCATGGTCATCACCAGGAGTTTTAATAGTTAAACCAGAAGAATCCCATTCGTGTTGTGCAACGCACCCCAGACAATGTGTCGCCTTATGGATCAGGCAATTCCATATAATATGAAAACATATATTTTCGTTTATCTAGACGTTATATTGATAATGTGGGAAATTTCGATGAACATTTGCAGCACCTTCAAGAAGTAGCACAACAATTCAAAATCAAAAGGGGGGACTTACTATTAATGTCGGAAAAAAGTAGTTTCGCTTTAAAAGAGGATAAGTATTTAGGATACGTCGTTGGTAAGGGGCTTTGAGCTTGGATTCAGAGAAGGTAACAGCTAAAATCAAATTTCCAACTCCAACTTCGATACGTACATTACGTCAATTTTAAAGAATGATCAGCGTTTTATCGCTAATGTTTCTACCCTAACCTTTTCCTTAACTGAGTTGCTATCAAAGAAGAAAACTTCTAAATGTAACGACAGTGCTCAGAAATCGTTCGATGACTAGAAATCCAAGCTATGTAGTGCACCGGTATTGATCCACCCCAACTTTAATAAACCATTCATACTGCAATGTAATGCAAGTACGGTTGGCGTAGGAGCTGTTTTGACTCAGGAAAATCGCGACGGTAATGAGAGGACCATAGCGTACATGTCCCAGAAACTGAATGAAGCCCAACGGAATTGTACTATAACAGAGTTTGAGTGCTTAGCTGAAGTGCTAGCAATGAAAAAGAATGGGACATATATAGAAAGACACGAATTTCAAGTAGTCACAGACCATGCCAGTTTAAGTTGGCTTATGAAGCAGGGAGATTTGTCAAGGAGGTTAGCAAGACGGGCATTGAAATTACAGAGCTTCAATTTCACAATCGAACATAGACGAAGAAAGGACAACGTGGTATCAGACGCTTTGTCAAGAAGTTTTGATGAAGAAGACAGTGTTTCTGAAATTATAGTAAATCCTTTAATAAATCTAGATTCAGACGCTTTTAATAAAGAAGAATATGCCAAATTAAGAGTAGAAGTGGAGAGAACGAATCATCCAGATTTTAGGGTTGAGGATAAACTTATTTATAGAAGAACGAAGTTTGCTGGCTTGGATGAAAATGAACAGAGTTCTTGGAAGTTGGTAGTTCCAAGCAAAATTACTAAAACAATGCAGGTAATTAAGAGGTATTTATATTGGCCTTAGTTAGTAGCCGATGTAAAGAAATATATAAATATAAATGTGATGATTGCAAAACATCAAAGACTCCTGCTTTGGCATTACGACCTCCATGGGTAATATGGTAATAACGCAGATGCCTTTCCAAAGACTCTATATTGGCATTATGGGACCATTTCCTCGTACACGAAGTGGACATATATGTATTTTAATAGTGTTAATAGAAGCATTTGAAAAAATTGGTATCAGAGTCCATTATTTTATATTTAAAAGATGAGATATTCACATGTTATGGTGTGCCTGGAGTACTTGTTTCCGACAACGGTACTCAATTTAAAAGTAAGGAATTCGAAAATTTTCTGTCCCAATTTGGGATGCAGCATATGTTTTACCGTTTAAAGCCCTCAGGCTAATGCTAGGGAACGGATGAATAGAACTTTAAAAGCAGCTCTTCGATCTTTACATATGATCACAGGCAATGAGATGCATATCTTCCAAGTGTCAATTGCGCTCTTAGAAACAACAAACATGAGACAACAGACAAAACACCTTATCAAATTGTGTTTAGGCTGAAATGATAACACATAGCCAAGACTTTAAACTTTTGAGGAAATTGCAAGTGCTGGAAGAACATGACTTAGAACTTCAACGGGAAGATACATTCACTATGTTGCGAGATAAGATCCAAGAAAAGATGGAGGTGGCATATGAAAAGTGTTTGAAGATATATAATGCAAAAGCAAGGTTTAATTAATTAGAAGTTGGGCAGGGGTTTATACGTCGAAATTTTGCACAAAGTCGTCGTTTGAATAATTTCATTTCAAAATTAGCCCCCACTGGTATTAAAGCAAAAGTACTACGAAAGAAAGGTAACGTAAATTACGAGTTGGAAGATTGTAAAGGTGGCAAGGTTGCAGTACACCAGTTGAATGATATTTGAAAGAAAGATATTTTTAAAATATATTTTTTTAAGCGTGGTATAGTTTTTGGCGGACATTTTAATATAAGTTGTTCTGTATGAAAAAAAATAGAATAGTAATAATTTCTTTTCAATGAATGTCATTTTTTCATCTGGTGTTCTCCAGGGAACTCTCTTTACTATTTGTTCTTTACCCAAATGACCTTCCAAACGTAATTCGTTTTTTCCAAAATTTTAATGTACGCTAATGATGTGATGTGCCTTTTCTTCGCACAAATTCACTTAGCGATCAAATCTCCCTCGTATGCTGATGTAGTGCAAATTGTATGACCCTTAATCTACAAAAATGCCAAAAATTGTCTTCCTTTCGATCCCTTTATTATCTAACTAATTTATTGGCTCCCACAAATTGGATAATGTTGAATTTTTCGTTGGTTTGGGCGTAATATTATATCCTAAGCTTCGGTTTCATTTTTTGGTACGTACACTCTTTCTACCCTGTGTCAGCCTCGGCTATTTCTATATAGGCAGTAGGTTCTCAACCCTTTGGCACCATGAAGCACAACAAGTAAACTGTATGCAAATAGACTATACACACATCGACAATATGACCAAAGGAACGATGCTTTATGGGATCCAGTTCACTGGTCCCCTTCTTGAAACACCCATCCTAATGTTCTTTTCAATATAGGAACCTCAGTAAACTAGACACCAACGACGACTCACTTCACGTCACTCCAGTTTTTCATATTCCCCTCCCAATTAACACTCTAACACATAATTTTTAATTTAAACTCTTACATTTCTTTCTTTTTCTTCTCTTTTCTATCAATCCGAGCTCTTCCAGTGGACCTCCTACCGGGACGAACTACAATAGTAATCTAGAATAGATCCCTCACAGTATAAAAAAGTAATAATTATCTAACAAAAAAGAAAATAATAATATTAGATTAGATTAATTCCAACAAAAATTAAAATAGTTTAAAATAAACTTATAACTAACAAAATCAATTTTAAGTTCCTAATGGTTAATTAACTGTTTTTTACAAATTTAGGTAACTCACTTTAACCAGTTAACCACTGGCTAAACCAATTTTAATACTTTGCTTAAACAAACTTTATGTTCCTAAATTTTTAATTATGTATGCTATGCGAGTTTTACTTGCAAAATCAAAAACGAAGAAACAATCCACATAATATGATACCTCATTTGTCTCATCCTTTTCATATTGCTCTCCTCTACCCCTGAAATTTACGTCTTCTACCAACAATTTTTAAATGCTTTACCAACGGTTCAAGTTCATTTTCAATTGGCCTTGAACATATTGAAATTTTATAAATTTCTATGCGTGACTGCTCTCTTAAAAAGGCTCTTACATATGCTCATCCGCACAAAAAGAAAAACATATGGTAACTCCCAACCCTGACCTGTCGAATAGATAGATTCCACATACCAGCTGTTCTCATACCATCGCCTGGTACTTGCGGCAACAACACGCAAAAAGAACAAACAAAAAATACAATAAATCAGAAAAAAAGGTTTTATCCAATTATTTAAAATGTTGACCCTATCGGGCGGATGTACCAAAAGAGTGGTCCAAAAATGTTCCACCTCCCATCTGACCTTAGTCTGCTACCAATATTGCGATATTTGTTCCTTCTCAATCCGGGATATTTGAAAATACCGAACTTTTGTTGGTGAATTACAAGAAAGTGCGCGCCGATATACCCCATCTTCACACAAGTTTTTATGTTAATAGCAATACTATGTGAAGAAATCGACAAAATTATATCGCTTGAAGTGATTGAGAAATGTCCCCAGTCACCATGGTCATCACCGGGAGTTTTAATAGTTAAACCTGACAAGGTTAGGTTTTGTGTGGATAGTAGGAAACTCAACTCCGTCATGGCATGCGATTCACATCCCATTCCTAATGTAGAGGGAATTTTGTCAAGGTTGCCATCAGTAAAATTTATTTCCAAAGTGGATCTTAAAGATTCCTTTTGGCAAATCTAATTAGATGAGACATCCAAACCAAAAACAGCATTCACGATTCAAAACAAGCCAATATACCAATTTAAAGGAATGCCATCGTCTTGTGCCACGCACCCCAGACAATGTGTCGCCTTATGTATCATGAAATTCCATATAATATGAAAACACATATTTTCGTTTATCTTTACGTTCTATTGATAATGTTGGAAAGTTTTGATGAACATTTGCAGCACTTTCAAAAGGCGGGACTTACTATTAATGTAAAAGAGTAGATTCACTTTAAAGCAGGTTAAGTATTTAGGATACGTCGTTGGTGAAGGGTCTTTGGGCGCAGATTCAGAGAAGGTAATCGAATTACCAACTCCATCTTCGATACGTACAATACGTCAATTTTAAGGAATGATCAGGTGGTAGCGTCGTTTTATCGCTGATTTTTCTACCCTAACCTTTTCCTTAACTGAGTTGCTATCAAAGAAGAAAACTTCTAAATGTAACGACAGTGCTCAGAAATCTTTCGATGATTTGAAATCCAAGCTATGCAGTGCACCGGTATTGATCCACCCCAAATTTAATAAACCATTCATACTGCAATGTGATGCAAGTACGGTTGGCGTTGGAGCTGTTTTGGCTCAGGAAAATTGCGACGATAATGAGAGGACCATAGCGTACATGTCCCAGAAGCTGAGTGAATCCCAACGGAATTGTACTATAACAGAGTTGGAGTGCTTAGCTGAAGTGCTAGCAATGCAAAAGAATGGGACATATATAGAAAGACATGAGTTTCAAGTAGTCACAGACCATGCCAGTCTAAAATGGCTTATGAAGCAGGGAGATTTGTCAGGGAGGTTATCAAGATGGGTATTGAAATTACAGAGCTTCAATTTCCCAATCGAACATAGGCGAGGAAAGGACAACGTTGTATCCGACACTTTGTCAAGAAGTTTTGATGTAGAAGACAGGGTTTCTGAAATTATAGTAAAGCCTTTAATAAATCTAGATTCAGACGCTTTTAATGAAGAAGAATATGCCAAATCAAGAGTAGAAGTGGAGAGAACGAATCATCCTGATTTTAGGGTTGAGGATAATCTTATTTATAGAAGGATGAAGTTTGCTGGCTTGGATGAAGATGAACAGAGTTCTTGGAAGTTGGTAGTGCCAGGAAAATTACGAGCCGAGAATAAATATTCTGCTCATGATATACCAAACGCTGCACATTGCGGTATTACTAAAACAATGGAGGTAATTAGGAAATATTTCTATTGGCCTAAGCTAGTAGCCGATGTAAAGAAATATATAAATAAATGTGATGTTTGCAAAACATCATAGACTCCTGTTATGGCATTACGACCCCCGATGGGTAATATGGTAATAACGCAGAGGCCTTTCCAAAGAGTCTATATTGATATTATTGGACCATTTCCTCGTACACGAAGTGGACATATATGTATTTTAATAATGTTGATAGAAGCATTTGAAGAAATTGGTATCAAAGCCCATTATTACATATTTAAGAGATGAGATATTCACCTGTTATGGTTTTTCCTGAAGTACTTGTTTCCGACAACGGTACTCAGTTTAAAAGTAAGGAATTCGAAAATTTTCTGTCCCAATTTGGTGTGCAGGATATGTTGTACCGTTTACAGCCCTCAGGCTAATGCTAGGGAACGGATGAATAGAACTTTAAACGTAGCTCTTCGATCATATGCAAGGGAGGATCACAGGCAATGGGATGCATATCTTCCACGTGTCAATTGCGCACTTAGAAACACCAAACATGAGGCAAGAGACAATACATCTTATCAAATTGTGTTTAGGCTGCAAATGATAACACATAGCCAAGACTTTAAACTTTTGAGGAAATTGCAAGTGCTGGAAGAACATGACTTAGAACTTCAACGGGAAGATAAATTCTTTACGTTGCGAGATAGGATCCAAGAAAAGATGGGGGTGGCGTATGAAAAGTATTTGAATATATACTGCAAAAGCAAGGTTTAGAGAATTAAAAGTTGGGCAAGAGGTTATACGTCGAAATTTTGCACAAAATGGTCGATTGAATCATTTTATTTCAAAATTAGCACCCACTGGTATTAAAGCAAAAGTCCTAAGAAAGATAGGTAACGTAAATTACGAGTTGGAATATTGTTAAGGTGGCAAGGTTGCAGTATACCAGTTGAAAGATATTTGAAAGAAAGATCTTTTAAGTATATATTTTTTTAAGCGTGGTATAGTTTTTGGAGGACTTTTTAATATAAGTTGTTGTTTTAATATAAGTTGAGGCAACCATCAAAGAAACGAATAGAATTCAGAACGAATCGCGCTGAAGCGGGGCCCTAACATTCCCCAATTCTAAATTCAGATGGAGAGCATTTAGTGAAGACGCTGTTAAATTTGCATGTTCTCCACCAATTACTTGGAATTGCCCGCAGCATCAAGGAATTTTAAATATGAAACTTTTCTTTTATTAATTTTGTTTTACATCTCAATTTCCATATATTGCGAGCTAAGCAAACTAAATTTTGATTAGTAAACGATCGCAAATAAAAGCATAAAAACCCAACGTCAGAAGGCCTGAGGACATCAAGGGATATATATGGTGAGTTGTGCCAACTTTTTTTACGTTTTGCTTAGCTCTCGCATCTTAATTCTAAATGTTACATATTTCACCTAAAAATAAGATTTCATACGTCGATCTTCCAGTTGAAGTATTAAGACTCTGTCACTAATTTTAGCTTGATTTTAACTAAAACACATCGCGCTTAGATTAAATATTAATTACCTTTCTCAAATTCGGTATATAGATACAAGTATATACAAGTATTTCCCTATTTTTATTGATTTTTTAAATTATATTTGCTCATAATTATCAATATTGCTTGTTTACTTGTTACATATAACCATTATTAATTGCTAATTCGTTATTTTTTCATTTGCGAAAGGTGCAATTGATGAAATGAAAACGTAAAATGAAAAGTTTTTTCACCGTTTCATACAAATACTGATTCGAGTTCTATGATAACATAAAAATATATTTTTTAATGTTTTCATATGAAAGGAAACTAGTGTTCTCACATTTTCACAAAGTAAGCTATTCCGATTCTATGCTATCATGAAATTTGAATCAAAAAAGTTTTCAGTTGAAAAATATTTTTTCATACAAATTTTCTCTATTAAAATCGGTCCGTGCTAAAGAGTCTCAGAAGAATAAAAGGTTATTTTTTTAATAAATTTCCTTGAGGAAAATATGGGTTGGGCGAACGACAAGTAAAACAATTTACAATTTTACAAAAAAATCATGTTTCTTTACAAAATAAAAATATACGTATATTTAAGATTTTGTACTATTGATGGTGCAAAATATAGAGAAGAAAAATGGAAGGAATTGGCGGAATGCTTGAATGCTATTAAGGGACTGTGAAGGATGGTGCCAAGTGGAGGAAATATTGGAGTGATTTGAGGTATGACTTATTTTAATTGTAGAATCTTAAAAATAGTAGTAAGATATTTTGGAAGAATGTTATAAGTATTATACTATGTAGAGGAGCAAAATTGGGAGAATGGATCTAATGATCAGGAGAATGGTAATGGAATCGCTCGATATGCTTTTACGTATTTTAACACCAACCAATGTTTGTCATTTTACATGCGTTTATCTATGCAATTTCCATTCGAATAGGCAACCTACGTGCTCCAAATGAAAAGAGACGAACAAAAGAGTGGAACTAATGGACTAAAAAAATAAAACAACTATCTGAAGTAGAACAGAGGATTATAAAAATTACCAAAATATAAGCGGTTGATGCGGGTAAAACTCGGGAGATGGGGTACATATGGAAAATAACTCGTCAGACATTTGCTATCCAGAAGATATGGTGGAGATGCTTGATGATACAAAATGTATTGGAGAAAATTTCACATTTACAAATAATTTGGGAGGAAAAAAACCAAGGAAAGAACAACGGAAGGTTGCTTTATATCCTGATGAATTACAATTTGAGATATTGTTTAAAATAGAAGAAGAGAAAGTGGAAGCTATTAGAAAGTCTAACACTCTAAATGAACAAGAGATTAAAGCTATAAAGGAGGAAACAGAAGCACAAACACAAGCAAAAGTAGATTTAAAAAAAATAAAGGAAGTCATTAAAGTTCTCGCTTGTAATAATAATGGCTACTAATATAATAAAAAGTAAATTCTAGCCGTTACTAAAAATGACGTCGATTATTCTTAAACTGTTTTGGAAAAAAGCTTGACAAAAATCCTCAAGGTGTGGATAAAAGTTGTCCGTATGTGGAAATCACCCTAGCGTCCGAACGAATTGAATTAGATTGATATAATTTTATTCAAATGTGTGGTTGGTCTGCAGGACATTTGATATTAAAAATTTGTTATATAGGCCCACGCATAAGTAGGTAAAGCCCACACTTCGTTATAGGTACTACAGCCTGCGACAGAGAATTTCAGATCCACGTATTCGTATAGTATTTTTAAGATTTTAAAAGAGTTTGTAACGGACTTTGCGTTTATTTATTTAGTTTTTTGTTTTTTGAGAATTTTCAAATTCTTTCCAAATGGTGGACGGTATTCAACTGTTTTTTAATTTGTTTTTAATGATTGTATTGATTTTCCAATATATTCTTATCTATTGAGCAAATACGTTTTCAACTATCTCGGAAAGTTGCCTTTTTGCAATACTTGATATATTTTGGCACGAAATATCCCCAGTTGCATTTGTTTGTTCCCCATTGTCATTCATTTCCTATAATATTATTTCCAGATGCGGTATCTTTTTTCGAACTAAAAAATTATGCAGTACCAAACAGGCATTTATTATTAAACCTGCCTTTGGTGGACTATAATAAAGTGTCCTTTCTTTTGATAAGCATCGAAATCTTGATTTTAGTATACCAATACATCTTTCTACTAAAGCTCGTGTCGATTTGTGCTCGAAGTTATAGCGCTCTTCGAATGTATTGCACGTTGAAAGTATAGGAGTCATCAACCACGGCTATTTGGCAAATCAAACGAATACACTTTATTATTTCTACACATAATACGTACGTATATTTTACCTGCCATAGGTAACCACTATCTCCTAAAAGCCAATAATTACGTTCTCCTCCGGTATATAAATCTTCTAGTATTCTGCAAGCTTGGGAACTTCTCCAAACATAAGAATCATATGCTGTACCACAAAATTGTGCTTTAGCTGCCAAAATAATATAATTTAAATCGCATATAATCATCACATTCTTTGAATGCCCTTCTTTTCGAAAGTAATATATATGCTCAATTTCACGCCTTGGAGCAGATATTTTAATATTAGTGCCGTCAATAACTCCTATAATCCCTGGAAATTGATATTTCTCCATAAACTTTATTTAAGTCCTGGGAAATCTTCTTGTTTGGGAAATTTTATATAATTGTGTGAAATATTGTTCAAAGCTTTCGCAACCATAGTTACACATCTGCTTACGGATTTTTGAGATAAAGCGGATAAATTATCTTGTCCTACACTTCGTTGAAAGCTACCAGTAGCAATGAACGTAATGCACTTAGTACTATTAGATGGCATGGAATTACATGGACTCTTGTTGATTTCGGCAAAAATGGCTTCAATTCTTCGATGAGTTCCAAACACAAATGCTTCCGCTTCCTATACAACTCAAAAAAGCTCTCCTCTGTGGCTATTTCAAATGGATTGTGGTGATCCCGAAGACTGCGTCTAAGAATTCGAAGCGATTTCCTTAACAATTTTATAGTTATTTCATGTTAATTATTTAAATGATTGTACTAACCTTTGTTCTATTCTATATCTTTGCGATATAGGAGACAATATAATGGAGCTTGACATTTTTGATCGTATATTGTTTGATTTTACGACAATATTATTTTTATACCCTCCACCATACTATGGAGGGTATATTAATTTTGTCATTCCGTTTGTAACTGCTCGAAATATTCATTCTTGATCAGCGTAAAATTCTAAGACGATTTAGCCATGTCCGTCTGTCTGTCGGTGTGTCTGTCTGTCTGTCTGTCCGCCTGTCTGTTGTAATCACGCTATCTTTCGAACAAATTGATAGAAGGCTAAAATTTTGCTCACATGTATTTTTTCTCAGTAGGCAAGTTAAGTTCGTAAATGGGCCATGTAGGTCCAAGTTATCATATAGCCCCCATATAACGGTACCTCCCGATATTCGGTATTTTGATGATTTTAGCGACATTATTCACCGGAATTATTTCAAATTTGGCATTTGAAGTTTGTAATGGATGCTACAGCCTAAGACAGAAAATTATCTGTGCAGGTCCACGTCTTCCTGTAGCCCCCATATAACGGTAACCCCAGATATTCGGTTTTTTTGATGATTTTAGCGGCATTGTTTACCGGAATCGTTTCAAATTTGGTATTTGAAGTTCGTAATGGATGCTACATCCTAAATCAAAAAATGATTCGGTATTTTAATGATTTTAGCGACGTTATTTACAGATTTGTTGTTTCAAATTTCGTATGTGAAGTTCGTAATGGATCTGCTTAAAATAAACAATGAAACTAAAATTATATTAAGTCAGTTATATGCTGACATAGCACAAAACTTATTAAATAACAAAGAATAAAAATTCGTGTGCAAGAAAAAATGTTCTTTTGAACAAGAGACATCAATGAACGTCTTATTTCTCGTTTTATTTGCGATAATTTTGTGCATCTTAAATGTGCTGGTTTTAATACTAGACATTATGTTTTTATTACTGACAAGACTAAAAGTCTACATTGGTCAAGTTAATTATCATTGCCTTTTTAAAGGAACTAAGGCTGAAATCGATAAGTTAACACAAAGTTTTAATTTAAATTTTAAAAATTGAAGAATTGGTCAACAGATTTGAATTCTCTTGTGGATTTCTAAAGAGGAAACAAACTTGAGTTGTTGTTAGCAATCTCGGTTCGAACAAATCCCCACCCTAAAAACAATGAACTAGTTTCTTGTGATAATCGTAAAGACTTGGATATTACTTCCAACGCTACAACCTCAACCTCGAATAGTACGACTTCCAGAACAGCCCATCTGCTATATTGGCATTTAAAATAACAGTTGCTAACATACTTTTTAATACTATTGTTAGTAGTTCGTTTTAGCTCGATGATATATTGGTAAAAGAATTTGTTTTTAGAGAACGCTCCAGCAGATAAGTCTCACCTTAACTGCGCCAAACAACTAAATGGCGTCTCTGCGAGCCCTTATCAAAATGTAAGAAAAATAAATACTAAGCTTTTTCTAAGACACTGAGTTATTCTTTGATAATTATTAAGACTACACCTAAGTCTGTTTTTACACGGTAGATTGGTTCCAGAAGAAGCCGTGTAAAAAAAAAACCGTGTAAAAAAGACATTGATCTTATACAAAAATGGGTGATTTGTTCCTAATCTCTAAAACCTATTAAAATTAGTGAAAAACAAGAAGTTTTATTTTTTTCTTTACCAAACACGTCTTATTGCATTAACAGTTCACAAAATATTAACACGTTTCAATTGCTCTGACCAGTAAATTTTATTGTATGCACATAGTGCTATTCACATTTGCTTTGACCAGTAAAAATTGGTTGTACGCGCTAAAGGGGAATTCACTTAAATCTTTAAGCTAGTGTTCGCAAACTATCGATACTATCGATGGTTTCAGACTTTTTTTCTTTCATAAATACTTTTTTGTGATATGAACATACTTCGCAAAAATTAAATTTGACAAAAAAAATTTAAGTACATAAAATTTCAAATCGTGCTAAATGGAATAAAATCGTGTAAATAAATTAAAAGTATTCAATTTACCAACCTTGTTATATCAAAACCGTGTACAAAAAGACCGTGTAAAAACAGACTTAGGTGTACAGAAAAGATAGATAATTGAGAAAATGTGTTGGAGTTCTAAACGCAGTTCATAATTCGATTCCTTCAGAAATGATTGATGTCTCTGCGGATCCTAATCGCGAATTTATCTGCACAAAATTAAATATCATTGGTAATACCCTTTACTTAACTTGTTCTATTTTACCTAATTCTGAACTTGAAATTTATTTTAACCATACTGATTTATTTGCAAAAGTGTCTGCATTGCTTACACACAATTCCCTGAGTTTCTTGGACATCCGATGATAATATTTTAGATTACATGCATCAGACTTGCCCAACTGAACTTGATAACTTTTGGGATAAGATATTTGACCTTTGTCTGTACCCAGTAAAGTATATGTTAAATGTTAAAGACAGGTTGTTAGATTTACTTTTTTCGTCTTCATTGAATATTTCGATTTGTATATGCTCTCCCTATGTACTTCCTGAAGACAGTTATCATCCTACACTCTTTATGTACCTCGAATTGAGAAACTCTTTCCTGAATTTAATTTCTGCTAATGCTTCTATTGATAGACGTAACGTTGGGAAAACAAACCTTTCATTTTGCATTATCTATTTCTGTGCCTACAGTTAAACAAAATTTAGATCTGGGTCCTGCTTGGTTTACTCCTACACTGAGACGTTTACGTAATTTGAAAAGCAGATTATTTAAAAAATTAAAAATGTCAAATACTGCACTGAACTATTCAAAATATTTTTCCGCAAGGAATAGATATAACTCTGAATATTCTCAATATTTAATAAAAATGAGACAAACATGAGACATAATCCCAAAAGCTTTTTTAAATTACAAACGGAAGGCACATAGTAGTAGTAGTGAATTTTCTAACAACTTGTGATTAATTTATTTACCGAATTTTTTCAATCATTTTATACACCGAACACTTTTAGTGGTTCCTACAGCTATAATATTGAAGAATTAAATAATTTTCTCCGGATTATCCTAACAGAAGACCAAGTTTTCTCTGGGTTGAGAACACTACGCTCCTCATTCTCTCTAGGACCTGATGGCGTTCCAATGTACATTCTAAAACCTGCGCTAGTGAAATTGTTGTACCTCGCACATTTCCCATGTTACTGGCGATCGAGCTTTGTAATTCCCTTGCATATATCAGGAAGTAGGAGTGTCATCGATAATTAATTAATAAATTAAGCGCCATTTCTAAACTCGTCGAAGTTTTGGTATCACGGAGAATATCACACTACATAAACCATAATTTATCCCTGTCAACATCGTTTTATGAAAGGTAGATCTACGATCACCAATCTATTAGAATTTGTTTGTCGAGTTATTTAAACTTATTTAAGCAAAGCTTTTGATACGGTAGTTCATAAGTTATTGCTTCATAAATCAGTCTCGCTTTGACAGTGAAAGTGAACTGAACGTACATTTTTTAATCTCTCAATCGTTAAACCCTCTCTTTTCAATATGAGTAAATAACAAGCGGATAAACAATCATCTAAACTACAATTTGAACTAGACAACAAAATAATATTTAGAAATCTATCTGTTGGACCTAAATATTTAATAATGTCCAGAGTAGAAAGTGATGAAACATTAAAGAGAGTATCCCCTTTTTTGATAAAAAATAATTGACAATGTCTGTGGAGAAATTGATATGTGCCAAAAACTTAGAAGTTAATTAAATTGATATCTCTGACTCCAGATATAAAAGTAAAGGTAACTAAGCACAGGTACCTTAATTACACTAAAGGCTTCATCTACAGCAATGGTTTACGAGGAATTTCTGAAGAAGAGATTCTTGCTGAACTAAAGCAACAAAGCATTATAGAAACCAGAAAAATATTTAAAAATGTTAAAGAAGAAACTGTCGAAACAGGTCTTCTTATAATAACATTTTCAAGTACATCTCTTCCTGAATCGCTCAAAATCGGCTATGAAATTGCAAACGTTCGACCATACATTCCATTACCTATTAGATGCTGCCAACGTTATGGTCACTCCGCGAAACATTGTAACAATAATGGTATGTGTTTTATTTGTTGTGAAAAAGAGCATTTATTAGAAGAAGAAATTTGCACAAACCCCCAAAAATGCATCAATTGCAAAGAAAGCAAATTTCCAGATTTCAATCATTCTGTTCGCGACAAAAAATGCCCAGTATTCCTTAAACAAAAGGAAATACAAGCCATAAAAACAATAAATAAAGTCGACAGCAAAACTGCATTCAAAATGTACAATCAACGTCACCTATCTACCTACTGCTTCTTTTTCAAACACTGCTCGTAAGATAACAACAAATGATACCGAGGACCAACCAAGCTGTTATAACAAAACAAAATTTCAAGAAACAAACCCCAAAGGAGACGAAGAAACAAACGCAACTAAAAAAACAACAACTCTTCAAACACAAATTGAACCAAAGAAACCTACTGAGAAAAAAACGCAAATTCTGCCAAAAAACACATCAAAGAGAACAATCAGAGAACTAAAATCTGCTCTATCTAATGATGCAAAAAAGCAATGCAAAAACAGCGATAACGTGAACACAGATGATGATGAGTAGAATATCAACAACACATAATCTCCCTAACGGAATATCTCCACCTCTCACTCTTCCACATATTACGCTGTTCTTTCCAGTCACTACCATAAATGATGAGTTCAATAACCTCTGGCAACTCTGCTCGATTGAAAGTGTTTATTTTCTGTGTCTTCGTCTAACGAAATAAAAATTCATTTTTTTTGTGTGTTTAAAGCGTCATAAAAGTGTTAAACACTATTTATCTTTTTTCCAAAAGTGTGAAGTTTTTGTGAATAAAGTATTTTTTCCTCCTTAATAAGTTTATTTAATATTAATTATGCATAATTTCATGCATCTTAAATGTGCTGGTTTTAATGGTAGACAGTATGATTTTATTACTGACAAGACTAAAGTCTTCGTTGGTCTTGTTTTGATTGTAGAGATCTTCAAGTTGATTATCATTGCCTTTTTAAAGAAACTGAGGCTGAAATCGACAAGTTAAAAAAAAAGCTTTAATTTAACTTTTAAAAAATTTGAAAAAATTGAAAAATTGGTTAACAGGTTTGAATTATCTGATGGTTCACCAAAGAGGAAAAAAGCTTCAGGTGTTGTTAGCAATATCGAAACAAACAATTTGGGTCTCGATAATTTAATCACCTTAAATTCTCCGACTTCGCCAAATCCTCCTCCTAATAGTAATAAACCAGTTTCTCATGATAATCGTAAAGACTCGGATGTTACTACCAACGCTACAACCTCAATCTCGAATTGTACGACTTCCAAAAGAGCCGTCTCTCCAGGCCCTGACGGCGTTCCAACGTACATTTTAAAATCTTGTGCTAGTGAAATTTCTGTACCTCTCACTAAAATGTTTAATTTCTCCCTATCTAATGGATATTTCCCATGCTTTTGGCGATCGAGTTTTGTTATTCCCCTGCATAAATCAGGAAATAGGAGTGTCATCAGTAATTATAGATGTATCGCTAAATTAAGCGCCATTCCTAAACTCTTCGAACTTTTGGTATCACGAAGAATATTACACTACATAAAAAGCATAATTTCACCTTGTCAACACGGTTTCATGAAAGGTAGATCTACAATTACTAATCTATTAGAATTTGCTTGTCATGTTCAAAAAGGCTTTGTGAATAAGCAACAGACTGACGTTACTTACACTGATTTTAGCAAAGCTTTTGATACGGTAGTTCATAAACTCTTGCTTCAAAAACTAGACTTAATGGGTTTCCCAACATCACTCTTAAACTCTTAAACCCCAGGGAAGTCACTTGGGCCCATTACTTTTTGTTCTTTACCTTAATGACCTTCCAAACGTAGTTCGTTTTTCCAAAATTTTAATGTACGCTGATGATGTGAAGCTTTTTCTTCACACAAATTCACTTAGTGATCAAATCTCTTTGCAATATGATTTATACTCACTCGTAAACTGGTGTAGTGCAAATGGTATGACCCTTAATCTAAAAAAAATGCAAAAAGTTGTCTTTCTTTCGATCCCAACCTTTATTATTGGATAATGTTGATTCGTTTGTTGATTTGGGCGTAATATTAGATCCTAAGCTTCGGTTTCATTTGCATATTGATTCTTGCGTTAATAAAGCGAAATCTTTACTAGGATTCATCAAGCGCTGGTCTAAAGAGTTTGATGATCCTTACGTAACTAAAAGATTATTTGTTAGCTTAGTGCGTCCAGTATTAGAATATGGCTGTATATTGTGGAGTCCATTTTATAAATTTTACTCTGATAAAATTGAATCTGTACAAATTCAGTTTTTAATTTTCGCTTTACGTGGTTTAAACTGGAACGTTTCCGAACCTCTTCCTCCTTATGAGAGTCGGTTATTGTTAATTGACCTTCCATCACTTGAAAGAAGACGTCTTATATTAAGAGCATTATTTATCATTAAATTAGTACGCGGTCTCATTGATTCTCCATTTCTTATAGGTGAAATATACCATAATGTTCCTTCTCGCAGAACTCGTAATTTTGAACCCCTAAAATTATCGTTTGCGAGAACTAACTATGAGCTTAACAACCCTATGAGGTCACTTTGTGTTATTTATAACAGTTTATTTAACACTATTTGCTTAAGTAATCCATTAAATACAATAAAGAACTATATTCTACATATGTAATTTTGTTTGTTTAATGAATATTCGTTAATTGTTTCATGTCTTTGTCTTAATTTTCCAAACTCATTTTACGGCATCTTATCTACATCTCCCCAAGCGGAACTAGTAGAACTCGCCTTTGAGTAATAGTTGTAAACAGTAGATTGAAATTCTGTTATAAACTACTAAGCTGCTTGATCATCTGGCACTTGATCTACATTTCCCTTTGCGGTGCAGTAGACACAGCCAATGAGCAGCAATTTTTAAAATCTGTACCTTGTTAACTTTGTTTACTAATCTGTGTGTGTCTGTTATTTTTTGTTATTTTATTTACTGGCTGATGAAGTTTCTGTAGCCGGTGCGAAACCATTGCTAACCCGCCTTAGTCCGGACTTTGGTGTGTACGTGCTCTCTACGTATATGGAGGTGGCCCCTCGGTCGGCAGGGGCGGGTGTGAGAGGCGTGGGAACGAACGAAAAAAAAATATTAAAAAATATCTCATATAAAAAATATTTGTTCCGTTTTTATCCTCTTAATTTCCCTTTACAAATTCTCCTAACAATTATGATCTCTTGTTATTCCTTATTCTTTTTGATAACAAAATGTATAACAAATAGTACAAATATTTATGGCTACCTAAAACTGATATTCATTATTTTTATTGTAGTTCTTTTATATTTTAAAAGATACATATCTTCCCGATTACTTCATAATCAATTCAATAATTTGTATCATGGTCCTTAAGATTCTGCAATGGAATATAAAAGGTTACAATAATAACTATAGTGAGCTACGAACTCTGATTAAATATTATAGCCCATCAATCGTGTCTTTACAGGAGACACATTTTAAAAGTTTGCAAACTACTCCTATCGCCATTAATTTTTCCATATACAAATCTAAAAATTCCGCACTACTCATACAGAATTCTATTCAACATAAATTTATCTCGACTTTTGATAATTTTGATTCGGTAGCAGAACAAATTTTCTCTAAAAAGAATTTTACAATTTTCTCAACGTATATAAATCCAACGAAAACATACACCCTTTTAGAGCTTGAACAAATGTACCAACCTTCATATCATCCACTTGTAATAACTGGTGATATGAATTGTTGGCATACATTATGGGGTTCGAAAACAAGTAACCACAAAGGCAAAATCTGGTACCAGTTTATAACCCAAACCAACCTCATAATTTTAAACGACGGGTCCCCTACACACTTCTTCACACATAAGACATTCACAAATATAGACTTAACAATAGCATCTCCTACATTGGCTATTTACTCAAACTGGATTATAGATAGTGATCTTCATGGTAGTGATCATTATCCCATCTTAACCTCCTTTTTTTCTGAGGACAAAATAGATAATAGTATGCACCAAAAAGCTTTATTTAATACAAATAAAGCGAATTGGCCACAATACCTTTATCTATCTGATAAATATTGTAATGAAGTGAACTTATCAAATAACATTAATAAGGAAGCGGCAAATATACAAAAAATATTACTTAAATCTGCCAATGAAACTATACCAAAATACCCTTTTCACAAAAAGAAACCCTTTGTTCCATGGTGGAATAAGAAACTAAATGATTTAAAAAAGAATAGAAACCGTCTATTCATCAAATTTAAAAGGAACTGTACAGCCGAAAATCTTATTAATTACCGAAAGGCAAACGCAATGTATAAAACACAACTGAAACTATCAAAAAAAGCTTCGATTGAACAATTCACAGGTGCAATTAACATACATACTTCCTCTGAAAAAGTTTGGATGAACATTCGTAGATTTTGTGGAATAAATCCAAAAATCGGAATTCATTGTATATATGAAAACGGTAACTCCCCAGTTATTTATAAATCCGATATTGCAAATGCATTTTGCAAACACTGGTCCCACTTATCACAAGACTCAAACTTTCCACAAACTTTTCAAAATGCTAAAACAAAAATCCTTCAAGGACCAAAACAGTTGGTACCTAGTAAAAATGCCGCAAACATTGAAACCAAGATATACTTTATTGAATTTTCCAGTGTTATGGGAAAACTTAATGGAAAAAGTCCTGGAATAGACGGCATCACTTATAAAATGATTAACATTATTAATCATTTTATAAGTGACAAGAATTTTAAACCTTTACAATAAAATTTTTTCAACATTTATTCCTCAACTCTATAAGAATAGCTTAATTATCCCCATCCTGAAACCCAACAGCGACAAAACATCTATAAACTCTTATCGTCCAATTTCTTTAAACCCATGCTGCTCCAAAATTCTCGATAAAATAATAGCAAATAGATTGTGGTGGTTTGTTAATTCCAACAAACTTATCGCCAGTAATCAATTTGGCTTTAAAAAGGAATATCAATAGCAGACCCTCTTATATATATATATAGACTACTTTATTAAAAAGTCGCTGAAAACACGCAGTCACCTATCAATTGTGTCTCTTGATTTCGCTAAAGCTTTCGACAAAATTGGAATGCACACCATTTTAAATCAACTGGAAGATTGGAAAGTTGGACCAAGGATATATAATTACTTTCGAAAATTCTATTCGAGTAAATTCTAATTATTCAGAGTTAATGAGAATGGAAAATGGCATTCCACAAGGATCACCACTTTCAGTCATTCTATTTCTTATAGCATACAACAAATTATCACAGTCAATACAATTTCACAAAAATGATGATTTCATCGCCTATGCTGATGATTACATGATAATAAAAGGGTTAAGGAAAAACAGTAAACAGGATATTACGATCGACTCCTTAGTAAGTAGCATCGAGGAATGGTGTACTTATTCCGGCGCTGAACTCACTTTAAACAAATGCAAACACCTACACATATGTAGAAAAAGATATTGCTCGCCTATTCTAAAATCTAAAAACATTCAGATACCTTCTGTGGAGAATTTAAAAATACTTGGAATAATGTTTAATAAAAGATACAATTGGAAAAATTACATTGAAAAATTAACAATTTCATTAAATAAACAACTCAATGTATTAAAATGTCTTTCAAACAAAAAGTTCTGTTGCAGTACCACATCCTTGGTATCATTAATAACTCCCCTGATTTTATCAAAAATAGTCTTTGGTATTTACCTCTATGGTAATACATCAAAAAGTAATTTAAACAAAATAAAAACAATCTACAATTCAGCATTAAGAATGTGTCTTGGTGCCCACCGAACAACAAAAATAGCAAGTATGCTTTTTGAAACTAACCTATCAACTATTGAGAGTTACAGATATATGCACACTTGTAAACTATTCAAAACAATCATGTTAAATGATGGTTGTCTTGTACCACAACTATTAAATAAAATTAAAAACAAAACTATTTTCAAGACAAATGATTCCGTTTTAAATCGTATAGTTACCGTATGCGAAGAATGGAACATTCCATACCTTAAGAAATCAAGCGACATTTCCCAACCATACTTTAGACTTGACCCATTACTTATTGACACTTCTTTAACTAGATTTAATATAGACCATACCATCAGTGAAGTATATAAACACGGTTTGGACATAATAAAAGAAAATTTAAAAGGATACAATTTCATTTATACAGACTGTTCAAAATGTGAAGACGATGTATCATTTAGTGTAATTAAAAACACCAATATTGTTAAAATCTCCATCTTACCTTCATACACTTCATCGTTTTCAGCAGAAGTTATAGCAATTTACAAAGCTCTTCGATATGCCAAACAAACTAACAAACAACATGTGATATTTACTGACTCTTTATCTACCTTAAATGCAATCACTAACCTTAATAACACAGAATTTTACATATCGTCCATAAGAAACATATTAATCCAACAAAGTCCAAAATGCAAACTCGTTTGGGTACCGGGACATAAAAACATTACCGGCAACGAAATGGCGGATAAAGCAGATAAGTCGGCAGTAAATAGACCCCTAATATTGACCGAAAATCTCTCAACAACTGATATTAATACATTCCTTAAATCAATCTTCCTCATGAAAACTAACGAACTCTGGGATATGACTTCTACGTGGTATAAATCCATAAACCCAAATAAAAACTCCATTACAGACTATCTTAAAAAAGACAAAACACTTACCAGAAAAGATGAAATGGTGACCATTCGCCTAAGACTTGGCCACACCAAACTTACTCATGATCATGTAATTGACAAACAAAAAGATAAACGATGTTAATTAAAATAAACCTATATTATTAGTAACTACTTGTGTAAGCTTAGGACCGTTGTAGTCATGGCTTCACCCCCCTTTATACTTGTAATTTAGTTATAAGTATAAATATTAAATAAATAAATAAAATAAATAAATTGCTTCATAAACTGGATTTAATGTGTTTCTCAACATTCCTTTTAAACTGGGTATCCCCCTACTAAGAAAGTCGTATTCAAGAAGTTATTTTTAATAATTTCTTTTCAATGAATGTCATTGTTTCAATTCGTGCACTCCAGGTAAGTCCCATTACGACTTGTTCTTAACCTAAATAACCTTCCAAACGCAATTCGTTTTTCCAAAATTTTAATGTACGCCAATGATGTGGAGCTTTTTCTTCACACAAATTCACTTAGCGATCACATCTCCTACAATACGATTAACACTCCCTCGTATACTGGTGTAGTGCAAATTGTATCACCCTTAATCTAAAAAAAATCCCAAAATTTGTCTTTCTTTCGATCCCTTTATTATCTAACTAATTTACTGGCTCCCACAGATTGGATAATGTGAATTTTTTTTTGATTTGGGCGTAATATTAGATCCTAAGCTTCGGTTTCATTTACTGGTACGTACACGTTTTCTATCCTGTGTCAGCCTCAGTTATTTCTATATAGGCAGTAGGTTCTCAATCCTTTGACACCATGAAGGCACAACAAGTAAACTGTATGCAAGTAGACTGTACACACATCGACAATATTTAATTAAATAAACCAAGGTAATTTAAAATACACTTATAACTAACAAAATCAATTTTAAGTTACTAATGGCAAATTAACTGTTTTTTACAAATTTAGTTAACTCACTTTAACCAGTTAACCACTGGCTAAACCAATTTTAATACTATACTTAAACAAACTTTATGTTCCTAAGCTTTTAATTATGTACGCTACGCGAGTTTTACTTTTAGACTAAGCTTAGCTGTCCATAACGAAACTACTTTTGCCTATATCTTGCAAAATCAAAAACGAAGAAACAATCCACATAATATGATACCTCATTTGTCTCATCCTTTTCATCCTTGGAAATTTACCTCTTCAACCAACAAATCTTAAATGCTTTACCAATGGTTCAAATTCATTGTCCGTTGGCCTTGATCGTATTGAAATTTTATAAATTTCTATGTGTGACTGCTCTCTTAAAAAGGCTCTTACGTACGCTCATCCGCACAAAAAGAAAAACATATGGTAACCCCCAACCCTGACCTGTCGAATAGATAGATTCCACATACCAGCTGTTCTCATATTACCGCAAAAACAACAAACAAAAAACAGAATAAATCAGAAAAAAATTGTTTTATCCAATTATTTAAAATGTTGACCCTATCGGGCGGATGTACCAAAGGAGTGGACCAAAAACTGTCCACCTCCCATTTGACCTAAGTCTGCCACCAATATTGCGACATTTTTTCCTTCGCAATCCGGGATATTTGAAAATACCGAATTTTTGTTGGTGAATTACAAGAAAGTGCGCGCCGATATATACCATCTTCACACAAGTTCTTATGTTAATAGCAATACTGAGATGTGATCTTATGTGAAGAAATCGACAAAATTATATCGCTTGGAGTCACCATGGTCATCACCAGGAGTTTTAATAGTTAAACCAGAAGAATCCCATTCGTGTTGTGCAACGCACCCCAGACAATGTGTCGCCTTATGGATCAGGCAATTCCATATAATATGAAAACATATATTTTCGTTTATCTAGACGTTATATTGATAATGTGGGAAATTTCGATGAACATTTGCAGCACCTTCAAGAAGTAGCACAACAATTCAAAATCAAAAGGGGGGACTTACTATTAATGTCGGAAAAAAGTAGTTTCGCTTTAAAAGAGGATAAGTATTTAGGATACTTCGTTGGTAAGGGGCTTTGAGCTTGGATTCAGAGAAGGTAACAGCTAAAATCAAATTTCCAACTCCAACTTCGATACGTACATTACGTCAATTTTAAGGAATGATCAGCGTTTTATCGCTGATGTTTCTACCCTAACCTTTTCCTTAACTGAGTTGCTATCAAAGAAGAAAACTTCTAAATGTAACGACAGTGCTCAGAAATCGTTCGATGACTAGAAATCCAAGCTATGTAGTGCACCGGTATTGATCCACCCCAACTTTAATAAACCATTCATACTGCAATGTGATGCAAGTGCGGTTGGCGTAGGAGCTGTTTTGACTCAGGAAAATTGCGACGATAATGAGAGGACCATAGCGTACATGTCCCAGAAACTGAATGAAGCCCAACGGAATTGTACTATAACAGAGTTTGAGTGCTTAGATGAAGTGCTAGCAATGAAAAAGAATGGACATATATAGAAAGACACGAACTTCAAGTAGTCACAGACCATCCAGTTTAAGTTAGCTTATGGAGCAGGGAGATTTGTCAAGGAGGTTAGCAAGACGGGCATTGAAATTACAGAGCTTCAATTTCACAATCGAACATAGACGAAGAAAGGACAACGTGGTATCAGACGCTTTGTCAAGAAGTTTTGATGCAGAAGACAGTGTTTCTGAAATTATAGTAAATCCTTTAATAAATCTAAATTCAGACGCTTTTAATGAAGAAGAATATGCCAAATCAAGAGTAGAAGTGGAGAGAACGAATCATCCTGATTTTAGGGTTGAGGATAATCTTATTTATAGAAGGACGAAGTTTGCTGGCTTGGATGAAGATGAACAGAGTTCTTGGAAGTTGGTAGTGCCAGGAAAATTACGATCCGAGAATAAATATTCTGCTCATGATATACCAAACGCTGCACATTGCGGTATTACTAAAACAATGGAGGTAATTAGGAAATATTTCTATTGGCCTAAGCTAGTAGCCGATGTAAAGAAATATATAAATAAATGTGATGTTTGCAAAACATCATAGACTCCTGTTATGGCATTACGACCCCCGATGGGTAATATGGTAATAACGCAGAGGCCTTTCCAAAGAGTCTATATTGACATTATTGGACCATTTCCTCGTACACGAAGTGGACATATATGTATTTTAATAATGTTGATAGAAGCATTTGAAGAAATTGGTATCAAAGCCCATTATTACATATTTAAGAGATGAGATATTCACCTGTTATGGTGTTCCTGAAGTACTTGTTTCCGACAACGGTACTCAATTTAAAAGTAAGGAATTCGAAAATTTTCTGTCCCAATTTGGGGTGCAGGATATGTTGTACCGTTTACAGCCCTCAGGCTAATGCTAGGGAACGGATGAATAGAACTTTAAACGTAGCTCTTCGATCATATGCAAGGGAGGATCACAGGCAATGGGATGCATATCTTCCACGTGTCAATTGCGCACTTAGAAACACCAAACATGAGGCAAGAGACAAAACACCTTATCAAATTGTGTTTAGGCTGCAAATGATAACACATAGCCAAGACTTTAAACTTTTGAGGAAATTGCAAGGCTGGAAGAACATGACTTAGAACTTCAACGGGAAGATAAATTCTTTACGTTGCGAGATAGGATCCAAGAAAAGATGGGGGTGGCGTATGAAAAGTATTTGAAGATATATAATGCAAAAGCAAGGTTTAGAGAATTAAAAGTTGGGCAAGAGGTTATACGTCGAAATTTTGCACAAAATGGTCGATTGAATCATTTTATTTCAAAATTAGCACCCACTGGTATTAAAGCAAAAGTCCTACGAAGGTAACGTAAATTACGAGTTGGGATATTGTAAAGGTGGCAAGGTTGCAGTATACCAGTTGAAAGATATTTGAAAGAAATATCTTTTTAGTATATATATTTTTTTTTAAGCGTGGTATAGTTTGTGGAGGACTTTTTAATATAAGTTGTTCTGTAGAAAAAAAATAGAATAGAAGGCTATGGAATTTAAAAAAAAATCCAGCTTTGTGTGATTTAAAATATTGTTGTGTAAAACAATTTTGGAGAGGAAAACTTTAACTGAAAAGACTTTTCAATATATTTGAAAAAAAAAAAAAAATGATTTTGTGGAACATTTTAAATCCTTTCTCGGTCAATAACAAAAGGATATTAAATTACGAAGGATACTTAGGATAACTATTTAGTAAAATTGCGAGGGGGTTTCAATAAATTTTGAAGAATGATGAATTCTGATCATTTTAACATATTTTATATAAAATACGGAGGACTCTCAAGGATATTTATTATTTCGGGTTATACGGATATTACCCCTAAAAGTAATTGCCGATTCCTTAAAGGACTTAGATCACAAATAACATAAAATACGGATTCACTGTAAAAATTTGAACCAAAATTGCTAATTTCCAAATAAAATTGCTAATTTCCAAATAAACCCAGGCAACCATCAAAGAAACGAATAGAATTCAGAACGAATCGCACTGAAGCGGGGCCCTAACATTCCCCAATTCTAAATTCAGATGGAGAGCATTTAGTGAAGACGCTGTTAAATTTGCATGTTCTCCACCAATTACTTGGAATTGCCCGCAGCATCAAGGAATTTTAAATATGAAACTTTTCTTTTATTAATTTTGTTTTACATCTCAATTTCCATATATTGCGAGCTAAGCAAACTAAATTTTGATTAGTAAACGATCGCAAATAAAAGCATAAAAACCCAACGTCAAAAGGCCTGAGGACATCAAGGGATATATATGGTGAGTTGTGCCAACTTTTTTTACGTTTTGCTTAGCTCTCGCATCTTAATTCTAAATGTTACATATTTCACCTAAAAATAAGATTTCATACGTCGATCTTCCAGTTGAAGTATTAAGACTCTGTCACTAATTTTAGCTTGATTTTAACTAAAACACATCGCGCTTAGATTAAATATTAATTACCTTTCTCAAATTCGGTATATAGATACAAGTATATACAAGTATTTCCCTATTTTTATTGATTTTTTAAATTATATTAATTGCTAATTCGTTATTTTTTCATTTGCGAAAGGTCCAATTGATGAAATGAAAACGTAAAATGAAAAGTTTTTTCACCGTTTCATACAAATACTGATTCGAGTTCTATGATAACATAAAAATATATTTTTTAATGTTTTCATATGAAAGGAAACTAGTGTTCTCACATTTTCACATTTTCACAAAGTAAGCTATTCCGATTCTATGCTATCATGAAATTTGAATCAAAAAAGTTTTCAGTTGAAAAATATTTTTTCATACAAATTTTCTCTATTAAAATAGTAAAATCGGTCCGTGCTAAAGAGTCTCAGAAGAACAAAAGGTTTTTTTTAATAAATTTCCTTGAGGAAAATATGGGTTGGGCGAACGACAAGTAAAACAATTTACAATTTTACAAAAAAATCATGTTTCTTTACAAAATAAAAATATACGTATATTTAAGATTTTGAACTATTGATGGTGCAAAATATAGAGAAGAAAAATGGAAGGAATTGGCGGAATGCTTGAATGCTATTGGAGGGACTATGAAGGATGGTGCCAAGTGGAGGAAATATTGGAGTGATTTGAGGTATGACTTACTTTAATTGTAGAATCTTTAAAATAGTAGTAAGATATTTTGGAAGAATGTTATAAGTATTATACTTTGTAGAGGAGCAAAATTGGGAGAATGGATATAATGATCAGGAGAATGGTAATGGAATCGTTCGATATGCTTTTACGTATTTTAACACCAACCAATGTTTGTCATTGTACATGCGTTTATCTACGCGCTCCAAATACCTTTTGATGAAAAGAGACGAACAAAAGAGTGGAACTAATGGACTAAAAAAATAAAACAACTATCTGAAGTAAAACAGAGGATTATAAAAATTACCAAAATAGAAGCGGTTGATGGGGGTAAAACTCGGGAGATGGGGTACATATGGAAAATAACTCGTTAGACATTTGCTATCCAGAAGATATGGTGGAGATGCTTGATGATACAAAATGTACTGGAGAAAATTTCACATTTACAAATAATTTGGGAGGAAAAAAACCAAGGAAAGAACAACGGAAGGTTGCTTTATATCCTGATGAATTACAATTTAAGATATTGTTTAAAATAGAAGAAGAGAAAGTGGAAGCTATTAGAAAGTCTAACACTCTAAATGAACAAGAGATTAAAGCTATAAAGGAGGAAACAGAAGCAAAAACACAAGCAAAAGTAGATTTAAAAAAAATAAAGGAAGTCATTAAAATTCTCGCTTGGAATAACAATGGCTACTAACATAATAAAAAATAAATTCTAGCCGTTACTAAAAATGACGTCGATTATTCTTAAACTGTTTTGGAAAAAAGCTTGACAAAAATCCTCAAGGTGTGGATAAAAGTTGTCCGTATGTGGAAATCACCCTAGCGTCCGAACGAATTGAATTAGATTGATATAATTTTATTCAAATGTGTGGTTGGTCTGCAGGACATTTGATATTAAAAATTTGTTATATAGGCCCACGTATAAGTAGGTAAAGTCCACACTTCATTATAGGTACTACAGCCTGCGACAGAGAATTTCAGATCCACGTATTCGTTTATTAAGATTTTAAAAGAGTTTGTAACGGACTTTGCGTTTATTTATTTAGTTTTTTGTTTTTTGAGAATTTTCAAATTCTTTCCAAATGGTAGACGGTATTCAACTGTTTTTTAATTTGTTTTTAATGATTGTATTGATTTTCCAATATATTCTTATCTATTGAGCAAATACGTTTTCAACTATCTCGGAACGTTGCCTTTTTGCAATACTTGATATATTTTGGCATGAAATATCCCCAGTTGCATTTGTTTGTTCCCCATTGTCATTCATTTCCTCTAATATTATTTCCAGATGCGGTATCTTTTTCCGAACTAAAAAATTATGCAGTACCAAACAGGCATTTATTATTAAACCTGCCTTTGGTGGACTATAATAAAGTGGCCTTTCTTTTGATAAGCATCGAAATCTTGATTTTAGTATACCATTACATCTTTCTACTAAAGCTTGTGTCGGTTTGTGCTCGATGTTTTAGCGCTCTTCGAATGTATTGCACGTTGAAAGTATAGGAGTCATCAACCACGGCTATTTGGCAAATCAAAGGAATACACTTTATTATTTATATACATAATACGTTCGTATATTTTACCTGCCATAGGTAAACACTATCTCCTAAAAGCCAATAATTACGTTCTCCTCCGGTATATAAATCTTCTAGTATTCTGCAAGCTTGGGAACTTCTCCAAACATAAGAATCATATGCTGTACCACCAATTTGTGCTTTAGCTGCCAAAATAATATAATTTAAATCGCATATAATCATCACATTCTTTGAATGTCCTCCTTTTCGAAAGTAATATGTATGCTCAATTTCACGCCTTGGAGCAGATATTTTAATATTAGTGCCGTCAAAAACTCCTATAATCCCTGGAATTTAATATTTCTCCATAAACTTTATTTAAGTCCTGGGAAATCTTCTTGTTTGGGAAATTTTATATAATTGTGTTAAATATTGTTCAAAGCTTTAGCAACCATAGTTACACATCTGCTTACGGATGTTTGAGATAAAGCGGATAAATTATCTTGTCCTACACTTCGTTGAAAGCTACCAGTAGCAATGAACGTAATGCACTTAGTACTATTAGATGGCATGGAATTACATGGACTCTTGTTGATTTCGGCAAAAATGGCTTCAATTCTTCGATGAGTTCCAAACACAAATGCTTCCGTTACCTATACAACTCAAAAAAGCTCTCCTCTGTGGCTATTTCAAATGGATTGGGGTGATTCCGAAGACTGCGTCTAAGAATTCGAAGCGATTTCCTTAACAATTTTATAGTTATTTCATGTTAACTTTTTTAGATGATTGTACTAACCTTTGTTCTATTCTATATCTTTGCGATATAGGAGACAATATAATGGAGCTTGACATTTTTGATCGTATATTGTTTGATTTTACGACAATATTATTTTTCCTTTTAACATATGTATGTCAACTTAACACCTATTTCAATAATATAGTTACAAAAGTTTCATTACGACACAGAATTGAAACATTGTTTTCAGAAAATAAATCAAAATCGGAAAATATGTTTTTTATGAAAACCAATTATGAAAGGTTACCTGTAAAATTGTTTGATGGTATGTAGCGTGGCCTTTGTTTATCCTCTCGTCCGTCGCCCGGAGCCTTAAGGCCGCGACGGCCGCTTCATACCGTATCTGAATTTCTGTAGTATTTTGATATTACATTTTTTTATCCATAGCTGTCCACCAGACTACCGATGCGTATGCTGGAACAGATCCTTCAAAGCCTTCGTTGGTTAAAGTCCTTAGAAGACTGTTAATGGTGTAAACCCACAGGTATACAGCTTCTTATCGAAGGTACTCTCGATTTGGTGTACAACCTCATGTAATACGGTTTCCACTGAACGTCCTTTAACGTATGCATGCTGTTGTATTTAAGCATATCGTTTGCAATTCTGCTCTTAATCATTGTGTCGATTGGACGTTCAATGGTTTTAAGTAAGAACGATGTTAGACTTATCGGTCGATAAGACTTGGGTATTCCGTAGCTTGCCTTCCCAGGTTTGGGTATAAAAACTACCCTGGATTTCTGTCAGGCTTGTTTAGTCTAGAGACGTTGTTCTGAACTGTCCAAAGTTCCTGAATTAAGCCAATGTGAATCTTACCTAAATTTTTTAGTTTCATCGGAGCCAAGGATGTCTTTCTACCCTGTGTCAGCTTCGGCTATTTCTATATAGGCAGTAGGTTCTCAACCCTTTGGCACCATGAAGCACAACAAGTAAACTGTATGCAAATAGACTATACACACATCGACAATATGACCAAAGGAACGATGCTTTAAGGGATCCAGTTCACTGGTCCCTTCTTGAAACACTCATTCCTATGTTCTTTTCAATACAGGAACCTCAGTAAACTAGACACCAACGACGACTCACTTCACGTCACTCCAGTTTTTCATATTCCCCTCCCAATTAACACTCTAACACATAATTTTGAATTTAAACACTTACATTTATTACATTATCAATAAATATAATATATACTAATCTACAATATTTTTTCTTCTCCTTTCTTTCTTTTTCTTCTCTTTTCTATCAATCCGAGCTCTTCCAGTGGACCTCCTACCGGGACGAACTACAATAGTAATCTAGAATAGATCCCTCACAGTATAAAAAAAGTAATAATTATCTAACAAAAAAGAAAATAATAATATTAGATTAGATTAATTCCAACAAAAATTAAAAAAATAAAATAGTTTAAAATAAACTTATAACTAACAAAATCAATTTTAAGTTCCTAATGGTTAATTAACTGTTTTTTACAAATTTAGGTAACTCACTTTAACCAGTTAACCACTGGCTAAACCAATTTTAATACTTTGCTTAAACAAACTTTATGTTCCTGAGTTTTTCATTATGTATGCTATGCGAGTCTTACTTGCAAAATCAAAAACGAAGAAACAATCCACATAATATGATACCTCATTTGTCTCATCCTTTTCATATTGCTCTCCTCTACCCCTGAAATTTACGTTTCTACCAACAATTTTTTTTTTAATACTTTGCTTAAACAAACTTTATGTTCCTGAGTTTTTAATTATGTATGCTATGCGACTTTTTCTTGCAAAATCAAAAACGAAGAAATAATCCACATAATATGATACATCATTTGTCTCATCCTTTTCATATTGCTCTCCTCTACCCCTGAAATTTACGTCTTCTACCAACAATTTTTAAATGCTTTACCAACGGTTCAAGTTCATTTTCAATTGGCCTTGAACATATTGAAATTTTATAAATTTCTATGCGTGACTGCTCTCTAAAAAAGGCTCTTACGTACGCCCATCCGCACAAAAAGAAAAACATATGGTAACTCCCAACCCTGACCTGTCGAATAGATAGATTCCACATACTAGCTGTTCTCATACCACCGCCTGGTACTTGCGGTAACAACACGCAAAAAGAACAAACAAAAAATACAATAAATCAGAAAAAAATGTTTTATTCAATTATTTAAAATATAAAAAATCGGGCGGATGTACCAAAAGAGTGGTCCAAAAATTTTCCACCTCCCATCTGACCTAAGTCTGCTACCAATATTGCGATATTTTTTCCTTCTCAATCCGGGATATTTGAAAATACCGAACTTTTGTTGGTGAATTACAAGAAAGTGCGCGCCGATATACCCCATCTTCACACAAGTTCTTATGTTAATAGCAATACTGAGATGTGATCCTATGTGAAGAAATCGACAAAATTATATCGCTTGGAGTGATTGAGAAATGTCACCAGTCACCATGGTCATCACCGGGAGTTTTAATAGTTAAACCTGACAAGGTTAGGTTTTGTGTGGATAGTAGGAAACTCAACTCCGTCATGGGATGGGATTCACATCCCATTCCTAATGTAGAGGGAATTTTGTCAAGGTTGCCATCAGTAAAATTTATTTCCAAAGTGGATCTTAAAGATGCCTTTTGGAGACATCCAAACCAAAAACAGCATTCACGATTCCAAACACGCCACTATACCAATTTAAAAGAATGCCATTCGTGTTGTGCAACGCACCCCAGACAATGTGTCGCCTTATTGATCAGGCAATTCCATATAATATGAAAACATATATTTTCGTTTATCTAGACGTTATATTGATAATGTTGGAAAATTTCGATGAACATTTGCAGCAACTCCAAGAAGTAGCACAACAATTCAAAATCAAAAGGCAGGACTTACTAGTGGTTACGCTTTAAAAGAGGATAAGTATTTAGGATACGTCGTTGGTAAGGGGCTTTGAGCTTGGATTCAGAGAAGGTAAAAGCTAAAATCAAATTTCCAACTCCAACTTCGATACGTACATTACGTCAATTTTAAGGAATGATCAGCGTTTTATCGCTGATGTTTCTACACTAACCTTTTCCTTAAGTGAGTTGCTATCAAAAAAGAAAACTGAACTAAATGTAATGACAGTGCTCAGAAATCGTTCGATGACTAGAAATCCAAGCTTTGCAGTGGACCGGTATTGATCCACCACAACTTTAATAAACCATTCATACTGCAATGTGATGCAAGTACGGTTGGCGTTGGAGCTGTTTTGGCTCAGGAAAATTGCGACGATAATGAGAGGACCATAGCGTACATGTCCCAGAAGCTGAGTGAATCCCAACGGGATTGTACTATAACAGAGTTGGAGTGCTTAGCTGAAGTGCTAGCAATGCAAAAGAATGGGACATATATAGAAAGACATGAGTTTCAAGTAGTCACAGACCATGCCAGTCTAGAATGGCTTATGAAGCAGGGAGATTTGTCAGGGAGGTTATCAAGATGGGTATTGAAATTACAGAGCTTCAATTTCCCAATCGAACATAGGCGAGAAAAGGACAACGTTGTATCGGATACTTTGTCAAGAAGTTTTGATGTAGAAGACAGGGTTTCTGAAATTATAGTAAAGCCTTTAATAAATCTAGATTCAGACGCTTTTAATGAAGAAGAATATTCCAAATCAAGAGTAGAAGTGGAGAGAACGAATCATCCTGATTTTAGGGTTGAGGATAATCTTATTTATAGAAGGACGAAGTTTGCTGGCTTGGATGAAGATGAACAGAGTTCTTGGAAGTTGGTAGTGCCAGGAAAATTACGAGCCGAGAATAAATATTCTGCTCATGATATACCAAACGCTGTACATTGCGGTATTACTAAAACAATGGAGGTAATTAGGAAATATTTCTATTGGCCTAAGCTAGTAGCCGATGTAAAGAAATATATAAATAAATGTGATGTTTGCAAAACATCATAGACTCCTGTTATGGCATTACGACCCCCGATGGGTAATATGGTAATAACGCAGAGGCCTTTCCAAAGAGTCTATATTGACATTATTGGACCATTTCCTCGTACACGAAGTGGACATATATGTATTTTAATAATATTGATAGAAGCATTTGAAGAAATTGGTATCAAAGCCCATTATTACATATTTAAGAGATGAGATATTCACCTGTTATAGTGTTCCTGAAGTACTTGTTTCCGACAACGGTACTCAATTTAAAAGTAAGGAATTCGAAAATTTTCTGTCCCAATTTGGGGTGCAGGATATGTTGTACCGTTTACAGCCCTCAGGCTAATGCTAGGGAACGGATGAATAGAACTTTAAACGTAGCTCTTCGATCATATGCAACGGAGGATCACAGGCAATGGGATGCATATCTTCCACGTGTCAATTGCGCACTTAGAAACACCAAACATGAGGCAAGAGACAAAACACCTTATCAAATTGTGTTTAGGCTGCAAATGATAACACATAGCCAAGACTTTAAACTTTTGAGGAAATTGGAAGGCTGGAAGAACATGACTTAGAACTTCAACGGGAAGATAAATTCTTTACGTTGCGAGATAGGATCCAAGAAAAGATGGGGGTGGCGTATGAAAAGTATTTGAAGATATATAATGCAAAAGCAAGGTTTAGAGAATTAAAAGTTGGGCAAGAGGTTATACGTCAAAATTTTGCACAAAATGGTCGATTGAATCATTTTATTTCAAAATTAGCACCCACTGGTATTAAAGCAAAAGTCCTACGAAAGATAGGTAACGTAAATTACGAGTTGGAATATTGTTAAGGTGGCAAGGTTGCAGTATACCAGTTGAAAGATATTTGAAAGAAAGATCTTTTTAGTATATATATTTTTAAGCGTGGTATAGTTTTTGGAGGACTTTTTAATATAAGTTGTTCCGTAGAAAAAAAAATAGAATAGCAGGCTAGGGAATTTAAAAAAAAGTCCAGCTTTGTGTGATTTAAAATATTGTTATGTAAAACAATTTTGGAGAGGAAAACTTTAACTGAAAATCTTTTCAATAAATTTGAAAAAAAGGGTTTTGTGGAAAATTTTAAATCCTTTCTCGGTCAATAACAAAAGGATATAAAATTACGAAGGATACTTAGGATAACTAATTAGTAAAATTGCGAAGGGGTTTCAATAAATTTTGAAGAATGATGATAATTTTAACATATTTTATATAAAATACGGAGGACACTAAAGGATATTTATTATTTCGGGTTATACGGATATTACCCCTAAAAGTGATTGCCGCTTCCTTAAAGGATTTAGATCACAAATAACATAAAATACGGATTCACTGTAAAAATTTGAACCAAAATTGCTAATTTCCAAATAAACCCGAGGCAACCATCAAAGGAACGAAAAGAATTCACAACGAATCGCGCTGAAGCGGGGCTCTAACATTCCCGAATTCTAAATTCAGATGAAATCGACAAAATTATATCGCTTGGAGTGATTGAGGAGTGTCCCCAGTCACCATAGTAATCACCGGGAGTTTTAATAGTTAAACCTGACAAGGTTAGATTTTGTGTGGATAGTAGGAAACTTAACTCCATCACCATTAAGGATTCACATCCCATCACTAATATAGAGGGAATTTTGTCAAGGTTGCCATCAGTAAAATTTATTTCCAAAGTGGATCTTAAAGATGCCTTTTGGCAAATCAAATTAGATGAGACATCAAAACCAAAAACAGCATTCACGATTCAAAACAGGCCAATATACCAATTTAAAAGAATGTCATCGTATTGTGCCACGCACCCCAGACAATGTGTCACCTTATGGATCATGAAATTCCATTTAACATGAAAACACATATTTTCGTTTATCTTTACGTTCTACTGATAATGTTGGAAAGTTTTGATGAACATTTGCAGCACTTTCAAGAAGAAGCACAACAATTTCAAAAGGCGGGACTTACTATTAATGTAAAAAAGTAGATTCACTTTAAAGCAGGTTAAGTATTTAGGATACGTCGTTGGTGAAGGGTCTTTGGGCGCAGATTCAGAGAAGGTAAAAGCTATAATCGAATTAAAAACTCCATCTTCGATACGTCAATTTTTAGGAATGATCAGGTGGTACCGGCGTTTTATCGCTGATTTTTCTACCCTAACCTTTTCCTTAACTGAGTTGCTATCAAAGAAGAAAACTTCTAAATGTACCGACAGTGCTCAGAAATCTTTCGATGATTTGAAATCCAAGCTATGCAGTGCACCGGTATTGATCCACCCCAAATTTAATAAACCATTCATACTGCAATGTGATGCAAGTACGGTTGGCGTTGGAGCTGTTTTGGCTCAGGAAAATGTCCCAGAAGCTGAGTGAATCCCAACGGAATTGTACTATAACAGAGTTGGAGTGCTTAGCTGAAGTGCTAGCAATGCAAAAGAATAGGACATATATAGAAAGACATGAGTTTCAAGTTGTCACAGACCATGCCAGTCTAAAATGGCTTATGAAGCAGGGAGATTTGTCAGGGAGGTTATCAAGATGGGTATTGAAATTGCAGAGCTTCAATTTCCCAATCGAACATAGGCGAGGAAAAGACAACGTTGTATCGGACATTTTGTCAAGAAGTTTTGATGTAGAAGACAGGGTTTCTGAAATTATAGTAAAGCCTTTAATAAATCTAGATTTAGACGATTTTAATGAAGAAGAATATGCCAAATCAAGAGCAGAAGTGGAGAGAACGAATCATCCTGATTTTAGGGTTGAGGATAATCTTATTTATAGAAGGACGAAGTTTGCTTGGATGAAGATGAACAGAGTTCTTGGAAGTTGGTAGTGCCAGGAAAATTACGAGCCGAGAATAAATATTCTGCTCATGATATACCAAACGCTGCACATTGCGGTATTACTAAAACAATGGAGGTAATTAGGAAATATTTCTATTGGCCTAAGCTAGTAGCCGATGTAAAGAAATATATAAATAAATGTGATGTTTGCAAACATCATAGACTCCTGTTATGGCATTACGACCCCCGATGGGTAATATGGTAATAACGCAGAGGCCTTTCCAAAGAGTCTATATTGACATTATTGGACCATTTCCTCGTACACGAAGTGGACATATATGTATTTTAATAATGTTGATAGAAGCATTTGAAGAAATTGGTATCAAAGCCCATTATTACATATTTAAGAGATGAGATATTCACCTGTTATGGTGTTCCTGAAGTACTTGTTTCCGACAACGGTACTCAATTTAAAAGTAAGGAATTCGAAAATTGTCTGTCCCAATTTGGGGTGCAGGATATGTTGTACCGTTTACAGCCCTCAGGCTAATGCTAGGGAACGGATGAATAGAACTTTAAACGTAGCTCTTCGATCATATGCAACGGAGGATCACAGGCAATGGGATGCATATCTTCCACGTGTCAATTGCGCACTTAGAAACACCAAACATGAGGCAAGAGACAGAACACCTTATCAAATTGTGTTTAGGCTGCAAAGACTTTAAACTTTTGAGGAAATTGGAAGGCTGGAAGAACATGACTTAGAACTTCAACGGGAAGATAAATTCTTTACGTTGCGAGATAGGATCCAAGAAAAGATGGGGGTGGCGTATGAAAAGTATTTGAAGATATATAATGCAAAAGCAAGGTTTAGAGAATTAAAAGTTGGGCAAGAGGTTATACGTCGAAATTTTGCACAAAATGGTCGATTGAATCATTTTATTTCAAAATTAGCACCCACTGGTATTAAAGCAAAAGTCCTACGAAAGTAACGTAAATTACGAGTTGGGATATTGTAAAGGTGGCAAGGTTGCAGTATACCAGTTGAAAGATATTTGAAAGAAATATCTTTTTAGTATATATATTTTTTTAAGCGTGGTATAGTTTGTGGAGGACTGTTTAATATAAGTTGTTCTGTAGAAAAAAAAAATAGAATAGAAGGCTATGGAATTTAAAAAAAAATCCAGCTTTGTGTGATTTAAAATATTGTTGTGTAAAACAATTTTGGAGAGGAAAACTTTAACTGAAAAGACTTTTCAATATATTTGAAAAAAAAAATGATTTTGTGGAACATTTTAAATCCTTTCTCGGTCAATAACAAAAGGATATTAAATTACGAAGGATACTTAGGATAACTATTTAGTAAAATTGCGAGGGGGTTTCAATAAATTTTGAAGAATGATGAATTCTGATCATTTTAACATATTTTATATAAAATACGGAGGACTCTCAAGGATATTTATTATTTCGGGTTATACGGATATTACCCCTAAAAGTAATTGCCGATTCCTTAAAGGACTTAGATCACAAATAACATAAAATACGGATTCACTGTAAAAATTTGAACCAAAATTGCTAATTTCCAAATAAAATTGCTAATTTCCAAATAAACCCAGGCAACCATCAAAGAAACGAATAGAATTCAGAACGAATCGCGCTGAAGCGGGGCCCTAACATTCCCCAATTCTAAATTCAGATGGAGAGCATTTAGTGAAGACGCTGTTAAATTTGCATGTTCTCCACCAATTACTTGGAATTGCCCGCAGCATCAAGGAATTTTAAATATGAAACTTTTCTTTTATTAATTTTGTTTTACATCTCAATTTCCATATATTGCGAGCTAAGCAAACTAAATTTTGATTAGTAAACGATCGCAAATAAAAGCATAAAAACCCAACGTCAAAAGGCCTGAGGACATCAAGGGATATATGGTGAGTTGTGCCAACTTTTTTTACGTTTTGCTTAGCTCTCGCATCTTAATTCTAAATGTTACATATTTCACCTAAAAATAAGATTTCATACGTCGATCTTCCAGTTGAAGTATTAAGACTCTGTCACTAATTTTAGCTTGATTTTAACTAAAACACATCGCGCTTAGATTAAATATTAATTACCTTTCTCAAATTCGGTATATAGATACAAGTATATACAAGTATTTCCCTATTTTTATTGATTTTTTAAATTATATTTGCTCATTATTATCAATATTGCTTGTTTACTTGTTACATATAACCATTATTAATTGCTAATTCGTTATTTTTTCATTTGCGAAAGGTCCAATTGATGAAATGAAAAGTTTTTTCACCGTTTCATACAAATACTGATTCGAGTTCTATGATAACATAAAAATATATTTTTTAATGTTTTCATATGAAAGGAAACTAGTGTTCTCACATTTTCACAAAGTAAGCTATTCCGATTCTATGCTATCATGAAATTTGAATCAAAAAAGTTTTCTTTGGAAAAATATTTTTTCATACAAATTTTCTCTATTAAAATAGTAAAATCGGTCCGTGCTAAAGAGTCTCAGAAGAACAAAAAGTTTTTTTTTTAATAAATTTCCTTGAGGAAAATATGGGTTGGGCGAACGACAAGTAAAACAATTTACAATTTTACAAAAAAATCATGTGTAGTGTGTCACCATCACATTATGTTGCCATGCATTTTGATGTTCAGTATTTTGTTTTGTTGAGTTGGCCAGTGCCACAACGAGTTCATTGCTTTCATTGTTTCTTTGTTTTCAAAGCGCTACTCATATGCTTCATGCTTACTCATATGTTGGGCGACAGTTTAGAGTTTCCAATTGGAAACTCAAATACTATTGTAATGAATCAGAGTTCGGCCAATGGGAATGAAGAATATCCCAATAGTAAATTTGATTGAGTGAAATTCCAAAATATGAGTATGAATGAAAATATGAAATGCATGACAACATATGTATAAATATCACATACACATACAAATATACTTCGTTGTAAAATAGATTTGTAAGAACTCTTTTCTGATTGGTTAACAGAAAAGAGTATTGAGTGATATCTAGATTTAGGAATTTTTGTTAGAATTAAGAATTTTATTATAAATACAAAAAGGAAAAATAAAGAAGTCAGACTTGTGCTGACATCCATCAAGCTTGCTCTATCAGCAAGCCAACAAAACATAATAGTAACTTATTACATGGCGATCCTGCCAAATCTTGCTCTCTAGTCAGCAAGTATCCTGCGTTCCATCCGCAGTTCCTGCGTTCTATCCGCAGTTAAAAAAAAGAAAATCAGCCGCAGATCCTTGCTAGAAATTTTTGAAGACACTGCCATACTGTCCGGGCAGTCCGATCCAAGCCGTGGATCGTGGATTAAAAATAGATGTCGGGACCGCAGCCACTAAACAGGCTAAATAGTGCAAGAGAGGATGAAATAAAGATCCCGAAGGTGACCAGACCGAGGACGAGAGGAGGTTACACTTGGAGGCTTAAAAAGGAGAGAGCTCTCCTGATACGTGAAATAAATGCCGATCCGCCACCTCCCTGGGAACGTACTTCCAGGCTCTGGATACGCATCGATGAAATAGATTTCGTCTTGAGGAACTATCTCAGCACTAGGAGTTAGAAAAATAAATAAAACGCTGCACCAATCTGCAGACGTTAGGACCAGTAAGCGCGTTGCGCTCGTGGTCAACAGATTATATATTTTTTTTTTTAAATAACAATAACAAAAACTATGACTTTATTAAAAATTAAATAAAAAAAATATATATATATATTATTTTATAAAAACAAGAAAAAAAAAAGAAGGGAAAAATAGGACTATATTTTGATAATTATGGGAAGTACCCAAACAAAAATAAGCGAGGTGATACAGGCTACGGCCAATGCACCAACAGCCGTTAGTATTAGCATTGAGGTACTAATATTAGTTTGCATAATAATAACTTTGGTGGTTATTATTAAGTACTTAAAGAAATATATAAAGAAGCAAACACGTAAGCAACAAGCTCGATTAAGCGCGTTGCAATAATTTCAAAATTATATTAATGATTAATATCGTATATTGTAAAAATGATTAATATTGTAAAATTGTAATAGCAATAAGTCCACTCACACATCACTGATTTGGTACCATGGATAAGGTTTTACAATCGTTAAAAATTTTGCTGTCGAATGCTAAAAAATCATTAGGCAAACCTTATACGAGGGAAACAATAGAGAAAAAGAAATTAGAAATTGTAAACCTACAGACGGATTTCAACGAGTTAGTAGAAAAGGAAAAATTGGAAGATTCAGTTAAATATAAGACAAGATTTAGCGAGTTAAAAGCAGAAGTTTTAAGTTTGTTGTTAGAACACTCAGAGTTAGCCCAACAGGTTAAAGAAAAGGATACAGTAAAACAAGAACGGTTTTTACGGGCAAAAAAAAGATTTGGAAAGTTTCACTGATAACCTAGAGCTAGTATACGAAACAATTCCCAATGAAAAGAAAGAATTCTTCTTTAAATATGTTTTTTGCTCAAGGTTAGATAGTCGGGTCCAGAATAGAATTAAACAGAAAGGAATACCAAAGAATATCAACGATTTAATATCTGCCTTGAAGACGGCCTACAAGCCTGTAAAGTCATCCAATGCTGTTTTGAATGAGTTGTCTGGTTTAACTCAAAGAAACAACAATTTGCAAGGTTTCGCTAATAAAATAGAAAGTCTTGTTTCTGAGCTCAACGAGATTCAAATTTCTGATTTAGGTGAGCAATGTAGGGATGCAATTATAGCTACTAATAACCTGACAGCATTCAATACGTTCTTGAATGGACTTCAGGATCAACAGATTGTTTCAACTATTGAGGCTAGTCGTGTATCGACATTTGCCGATGCTTTGCGAATTGCAGAAAGATACGTATCTCGTACAAAACAGAAAGATGTAATAAACATGGTAAAAAGAAATATTACAATAACGGCAATAATAATAACAAACGGTACAACAACAATAACGGTAACAATAACGATAATTGTAACTTGGGATCAATTAAAAGACCAAACGTCTTTTCCGTTTGAGCGTTTGTAAGACACTGAATTTATTTATTAAAAACATTTCTTAAGAACTAGCTGTGATAATATGACTTAACCTAAATTATAACTAAGTGTAAATGAGAGAGAGAGAGAGATAGATACCAACCGTACACATGCATATGCACCATGCCACCATAAACCTTAGGGGGAGGTCATACACACGCATAGCTATCTCACATGTGGCAAGCAAACATGCTGCACTTGTTATGCTTATCAGTCTGAGTAAAGATTACATCCCATAATCTAACTCCACCATAACACATGCAGCAATTGAAAATTCTGTATTATTTATTTCTAACTCGAAGGTCTGCTCACCACATTTTCTTATCTTATTTCATGTGGACTGTATTAAGAAGATCCCAGTTTAACAAATCCCTCTCATCTACACTAGGTAGCCCCGCTATTCTCTTTTATTATAAAAACATGTTCACTTATCCGTGAACATTCTTGGCAGGGGCAAAAATACATATAAAATATAAAAATTACAAATATGAACAATAAAATAGATCTAATAGAAGTGACATTTTAAGAGAAAAGAAGTTAAGTTATGGCACCCAATTAACTCCTCCATCTATCCAGCCTGGTTCTCTTGAAACTCCCTCCTCCTTTATCGGCCGGCTTCAATTGCCAAGCCGAATCCTTTTTATCTGTCGTCTTCTTTCTGTAGCGAAAGTTTCCATCCTTCTCTGGAAGCGTCGTCTCACCGAGCTTGGACAGTTTATCGTTCCAGCGTTCATAATTTTCTCTCACCTCGGCTTGTATTTTATTCGCTGCACCACTTCCACTAGGCATCTTCATCACAACTTGACCGTCTTCCAGCATTTTATTATTCCAGCGACGCAGATTGCTTTTCTTCTTAGTTTTCATCTCGCTGTCAAATAGCTTATCTTCGACTTCTTCCAATCTCCCTGTGTCCAGTTTTCCAGGGAGCTGTTCATCTAACTTTTCCAAAGTTGGTTCTCTTTCGGCAATTGGGTCATCCATATTAACCTCTTCAACCATCATATCTTCGTTGATATTGACCACTAGTTTTGCAGCCAATTCATCAGCCTCGATTTTGGATGCTTTCTGCGATATGAGCAACTCTTCCTTAAGTTGCAATACTTCAGCCTCCAGCAGAAATATCCTTCTTTCTTTTTCTTCACCAGCTTCTAGATTTGCAGCCAACCCGTCACGTTCGGTTGCAGCTGCAAGTCGTTCTCTTTTTGCACAAGACAACTCGTCACTAAGTTGTCTTATTACCGCATTCAACGCCTTGCCCTCGCGTTCTGCCTCCTGGTTAGCCGCTCGTAATTTGTCCTTAGTATCCTCGGCTACACACACAGCATTTTCGACTTCCTCCTTCAATTTGGAGACAAGTTTGAGGGCATCTTCTTTTTCATCTTTCTGTGAAATCAAGGCAAACTCCATTTCCTTAATATCACCTTCCATTTTTCTCATTACGGCTACCGCTGCTTTGCGCCCCTCTCGCTCGCTGTCCAATTCGGATGTTATGTAGGCCACTTGTTTCTTCAAGCCAAGGACTTTCTCTTTGGTCTCCACATTAAGAGCGTGCGTGATTTTAAGGATGACCTTAACATCTTCCGAATACAGCTTCTCTGTCCCATTCGCCTGACTTGCTCTGATAGCAGCGGCTAGTTTGGACTTCTTTAGAAGCATCTCTAAAAACCGCCTATGAACGCATGGATACAATATTACTTCTCTTGCCGCGTCCATAATTTTTTCTTTGGCGAAGTCAAATACGCCTTCTATGGCTTCTTCTGTCTTTAAGGTACTCATTATTTCCATAATTGTACCCATCATTTCGAGAAGAGTGACAGCCTCTTCCTTTAGTTTCATCATTGGCGGCCGTTTCACCGATTCGTCCTCCTGGGCATATGCATCACCCCTTCTGTCTGAAGATTTCAAATATGAGGCCCCCTCGGTGTGCACCGCCACCACAGTCTTCTGTGCTGAAGTTTCCTTCTGACTCAGCATCCTTTTATTTGGCTTATAAATTTCTTCTGTATGGGAACAATTCCAGCTGTAGTTTTAGCTCGGTAATTTTCCACTCTTGAAGACCAATTTTAGCCTGACAGAATTTCCTCGATGTTAAGGCAAATTCTTCAACATTTATCCTCTACCGATCCGGCTCGGTGGACCAATGTAACTTGGGATCAATTAAAAGACCAAACGTCTTTTCCGTTTGAGCGTTTGTAAGACACTGAATTTATTAATTAAAAACATTTCTTAAGAACTAGCTGTGATAATATGACTTAACCTAAATTATAACTAAGTGTAAATGAGAGAGAGAGAGATAGATACCAACCGTACACATGCATATGCACCATGCCACCATAAACCTTAGGGGGAGGTCATACACACGCATAGCTATCTCACATGTGGCAAGCAAACATGCTGCACTTGTTATGCTTATCAGTCTGAGTAAAGATTACATCCCATAATCTAACTCCACCATAACACATGCAGCAATTGAAAATTCTGTATTATTTATTTCTAACTCGAAGGTCTGCTCACCACATTTTCTTATCTTATTTCATGTGGACTGTATTAAGAAGATCCCAGTTTAACAAATCCCTCTCATCTACACTAGGTAGCCCCGCTATTCTCTTTTATTATAAAAACATGTTCACTTATCCGTGAACAATAATAATGGCTACAACCGAAATAAAGGGAATAAAAACAACAAAAAATATAACAAGAATGGACGTAATAACAATAATAATAATAACAATAATAAGAATGATAATAGGAACAACAATAACAACTGGAATAAGAATAATAATAATAATAATAATAATAATTATAATAATAATAATGGCAACAGTAACAGAAACAACAATAACTACTATAGTAGGGATTATAATGTTAACCAGGTACAAGATCAGGGAAACTTTCAAGTTCCGGAGACCCCAAGACCTTCGTCTTCGGAGAACACACAATAAAAAACAGAAACATTTTCAGTATATCATCTAACCTCAAAAATTACGTGAGATTGAATATAATAGATGTAGATTATCCACTCACTTTCTTGATTGATACAGGTGCAGATATTTCTTTATGTAAAGAAAAATTTTTGTACCGATATAAGGAAAATCCAGATGAATACTGCAATCTAACAGGCATTTCGAGGGAAGTTATTAAATCTTTTGGGTCAACTAAAGTTAAAATAGATATAAATGGTATGGTTATTGAACATAGTATCCAGCTAGTATCAAATGATATTTCACTTAGTACAGATGGGATTTTAGGTAGAGATTTTCTATCAAAGTATAAATGTAATGTTGATTATGACAGGTATATCCTAATCTTTAATTTAAATAGTGAAAACATCACAATTCCTATACATGATAGTTCTTTCAAAATTATTCAGGTAGTTGTACCAAAGAGGAGTGAAATCATTCTACCTTTTACCATCAATTTGGTAGAAGACGCAGTAGTATTAAATAGGGAAATTACGAAAGGTGTGTTTTTAGCTAATTCTATAATTCCGAAAGATGGAAATAAGCATATCAAATTACTGAACGTTACTGACCAAGACATGACGATAGATCATATGAAATTAGAAACAGTTCCTTTGAGCAATTATGATATACTTACAGTCAACCATTGTTACTTACACGGTAGTTATACTGACGAACGTTTTGAGAGGTTAATAAGCAAAATTAATTTGGATGATTTAAGCGAACGTCATAGGAAAGAAATTGTAACTATATTGAAGAAATATCAGTCGACATTCCATCTTGAAGATGAAGATTTAACGACGAACAATTTTTATAAGCAGAAAATTAACCTAGAAGACAAAAGTCCTGTTTATATAAAGAATTATAGATTACGACAAGCGCATAAAGAAGAAATAAATGCTCAAGTACAAGATCTTTTGAAGAGTAGAGTAATTGAACCGTCAGTTAGTCCTTATAATGCACCATTGCTATTAGTTCCAAAGAAAGGGCAAACAGATTTGAAGAAATGGAGATTAGTTGTTGATTTTAGGAAACTTAATGATAAGATTGTTAATGACAAGTTTCCATTAACTCGTTTGGACGATATTTTGGATAGATTAGGTAGAGCGAAATATTTTTCAACGTTAGATATGACTAGTTCTTTTCATCAGATTGAACTTGATTGTAAGCCGAGGCCACTAACAGCATTTTCAACACCCAATGGTCATTATCAATATACAAGATTACCCTTGGGTCTCAAAATATCATCTAACAGTTTTCAACGCATGTTGACTATAGCTTTATCTGGTTTAGAGTCTGAAGCATTTCTTTATGTTGATGACATAATAGTTTTTGAATGTAGTTTCAAACACCACCATGAGAATCTCATTAAGGTACTTGATAGGCTGAATAGATACAATTTGAAACTAAACCCTAATAAGTGTTGTTTTTTGAAATCAGAAGTAGTTTATTTAGGTCACTTGATAACTCCTAATGGAATTAGACCAGATCCTTCAAAATATGATGCGATAACAAAATATCCGGTTCCGAAGAACGCGGATGATGTTAGAAGATTCGTTGCATTTTGTAATTACTATAGACGTTTCATTAAAAATTTTGCAGAAATAACTACATGTTTGAATTCATTATCTAAGAAGAATACTAAATTTGAATGGACAGAAGAATGTCAAAAAGCATTTGAGACACTTAAAAATAGGTTGATAACACCACCAATTTTACAGTATCCAGATTTCGATAAACCTTTTATTTTAACTACTGATGCTTCTGATTTCGCTTTGGGGGCAATACTATCGCAAGGTGAGATAGGAAACGATAGACCAATAACTTATGCGAGTCGTTCTTTGAACAAGCATGAGAAAAATAAGCCGGTTATTGAAAAGGAATTATAAGGTATACATTGGGGAATTCAATTTTTCCATCCTTATCTTTACGGTAGAAATTTGTAGTGGTTACGGATCATCGTCCACTAGTCCCATTGTTTTCTCATAAGAATCCAAGTTCCAAATTGACAAGAATTAGATTAGAATTATCAGACTATGATTTTGAAATTGTGTATAAAAAAGGAATTAATAATACTAATGCTGATGCACTTTCACGTATAAAAATAGACTCCGATATATTAAAAAGAATGATACCTCAGAATATTGATGAAAAAATTAAGAAATCGCTGGTGATAACACGAGGAATGAAAAATAAATTGCGCAATATTATAAATAAAGAAAATGAGATGACATATCCTGATGAGCCTGATCAACTCAGAGTATTGGAATGTACATCCATTAAAGATATAAAGCTGGCTAAAAAATTAAAATTTATAATTAATGAGTCGACAAAAGAATTCACTTTTCTTGATAATCATTCTGTGAACGAGTTGGCCATAAGATGTAGCGATAATCCTTATTATCTAGATAATATTTTGGAGAAACTATCATCTGAGTTAAGCAGATTGAGTATTAAGAATTTCGCACTTAGTAAAAGTGACGAAATATTTGAAATAATAACCCATGGGAAATTTAAAGAAAAAATGAATAAATATTTGAAAAATAGTGACGTCAGAATTCTTTTATATGAAAATCCTCGAAAAATCTTTAATGAAAAAGAAAAATATGAATTGATAAAATTATATCATGATACACCATGCGGAGGTCATTTTGGAGTAAGAAAAACATTATTAAAACTTAAACAAAAATATGTATGGAAGAATATGCGCAAAATGGTAAAGAAATACGTATCTTCATGCGATTTGTGCCAAAGAAATAAACAGATTAGACATACCAAAGAACCATTAATGAAAACTGATACGCCATTAAGCAGTTTTGATACAGTAGGTAATTGACACTGTAGGACCGTTGAGACCCTCAGATAATTATAGATATATTTTAACTATGCAGTGTGAATTAACAAAATATATAATAGCAGTACCAATGCAGACAAAAGAAGCTAAATCAATAGCTAGAAGTTTAAATGAACATTTAATATTAAAGTACGGAATATTTAAGACTCTAAAATCTGACAGAGGCTCAGAATTTGTTAATGAACTGATGAATGAGATGTGTAAACTGTTGAATATAGAACAGAAATTTTCCACAGCTTACCATCATGAAACAGTAGGTTCAGTAGAAAGAAATCATAGAGTCCTAAATGAATATTTTCTTACTTTTGTTAATAATGATAATTGGAGTGAATGGATACCGTATTATGCTTTTGCATACAACATAACGCCACATGTTGACACAGGGTATTCACCATTTGAATTAATTTTCGGAAAATTACCAACAATGCCAGGCGAAAAAGTAATGAATTATGAACAAATATATGATACAGAAAATTATGCTAAGGAAATGAAGCTTAGGTTAAAAAATTCATTAGAGAATGCTAGGAATATAATTGAACAGACTAAAATTAAGAGAAGTTTAAATTCATTAAGTAATACAAATAGAATAGATATTAAAATAGGAGATTTAGTTTTAGTTAAAAAGGAGAATAGAAGAAAAAATGAATCACCTTATCATGGTCCGTATGAAGTAATCAATATTGAAAATTTAAATGTAACTATAAGAATTAATAACAAAGAGAAAACATTTCATAAGAATTTGTTAAAGAAATATCAAAACTAATCTTAAGCCAAAATATTTTTTAAACAAAACACTTAATATGTATGAATGAAAACAAAAAAAAAAAAAAAAAAAAAGTATTTTATTACCAAATAAAAAAAAAGAACAAAGAAAAATACTTAGCCCACTTAAGATCATATTCAATGAAAACAATTATGTAATTATAACTACTTATAAAAAAAGAGAAAAAGAAACAAAAATTATGTGTTACTTGAAACCTAAAGAATTTGTCATAAAATGCACACAATTTGTTTATGCACACAAAAAAAATTGTATACATTTCTTTTAAGGGTGAGGGTGTAGTGTGTCACCATGCCATGTTGCCATGCATTTTGATGTTCAGTATTTTGTTTTGTTGAGTTGGCCAGTGCCACAACGAGTTCATTGCTTTCATTGTTTCTTTGTTTTCAAAGTGCTACTCATATGAAGTTCATTGCTTCATGCTTACTCATATGTTGGGCGACAGTTTAGAGTTTCCAATTGGAAACTCAAATACTATTGTAATGAATCAGAGTTCGGCCAATGGGAATGAAGAATATCCCAATAGTAAATTTGATTGAGTGAAATTCCAAAATATGAGTATGAATGAAAATATGAAATGCATGACAACATATGTATAAATATCACATACACACATACAAATATACTTCGTTGTAAAATAGATTTGTAAGAACTCTTTTCTGATTGGTTAACAGAAAAGAGTATTGAGTGATATCTAGATTTAAGAATTTTTGTTAGAATTAAGAATTTTATTATAAATACAAAAAGGAAAAATAAAGAAGTCAGACTTGTGCTGACATCCACCAAGCTTGCTCTATCAGCAAGCCAACAAAACATAATAGTAACTTATTACACATGTTTCTTTACAAAATAAAAATATACGTATATTTAAGATTTTGAACTATTGATGGTGCAAAATATAGAGAAGAAAAATGGAAGGAATTGGCGGAATGCTTGAATGCTATTGGAGGTCTATGAAGGATGGTGCCAAGTGGAGGAAATATTGGAGTGATTTGAGGTATGACTTACTTTAATTGTAGAATCTTTAAAATAGTAGTAAGATATTTTGGAAGAATGTTATAAGTATTATACTTTGTAGAGGAGCAAAATTGGGAGAATGGATATAATGATCAGGAGAATGGTAATGGAATCGCTCGATATGCTTTTACGTATTTTAACACCAACCAATGTTTGTCATTGTACATGCGTTTATCTACGCGCTCCAAATACCTTTTGATGAAAAGAGACGAACAAAAGAGTGGAACTAATGGACTAAAAAAATAAAACAACTATCTGAAGTAGAACAGAGGATTATAAATATTACCAAAATAGAAGCGGTTGATGGGGGTAAAACTCGGGAGATGGGGTACATATGGAAAATAACTCGTCAGACATTTGCTATCCAGAAGATATGGTGGAGATGCTTGATGATACAAAATGTACTGGAGAAAATTTCACATTTACAAATAATTTGGGAGGAAAAAAACCAAGGAAAGAACAACGGAAGGTTGCTTTATATCCTGATGAATTACAATTTGAGATATTGTTTAAAATAGAAGAAGAGAAAGTGGAAGCTATTAGAAAGTCTAACACTCTAAATGAACAAGAGATTAAAGCTATAAAGGAGCAAACAGAAGCACAAACACAAGCAAAAGTAGATTTAAAAAAATAAAGGAAGTCATTAAAGTTCTCGCTTGTAATAATAATGGCTACTAACATAATAAAAAATAAATTCTAGCCGTTACTAAAAATGACGTCGATTATTCTTAAACTGTTTTGGAAACAAGGTTGACAAAAATCCTCAAGGTGTGGATAAAAGTTGTCCATATGTGGAAATCACCCTAGCGTCTGAACGAATTGAATTAGATTGATATAATTTTATTCAAATGTGTGGTTGGTCTGCAGGACTTTTGATATTACAAATTTGTTATATAGGCCCACGTATAAGTAGGTAAAGCCCACACTTCGTTATAGGTACTACAGCCTGCGACAGAGAATTTTAGATCTACGTATTCGTATATTAAGATTTTAAAAGAGTTTGTAACGGACTTTGCGTTTATTTATTTAGTTTTTTGTTTTTTTGAGAATTTTCAAATTCTTTCCAAATGGTGGACGGTATTCAACTGTTTTTTAATTTGTTTTTAATGATTGTATTGATTTTCCAATCTATTCTTATCTATTGAGCAAATACGTTTTCAACTATCTCGGAACGTTGCCTTTTTGCAATACTTGATATATTTTGGCATGAAATATCCCCAGTTGCATTTGTTTGTTCCCCATTGTCATTCATTTCCTCTAATATTATTTCCAGATGCGGTATCATTTTCCGAACTAAAAAATTATGCAGTACCAAACAGGCATTTATTATTAAACCTGCCTTTGGTGGGACTATAATAAAGTGGCCTTTCTTTTGATAAGCATCGAAATCTTGATTTTAGTATACCATTACATCTTTCTACTAAAGCTTGTGTCGGTTTGTGCTCGATGTTTTAGCGCTCTTCGAATGTATTGCACGTTGAAAGTATAGGAGTCATCAACCACGGCTATTTGGCAAATCAAAGGAATACACTTTATTATTTCTATACATAATACGTTCGTATATTTTACCTGCCATAGGTAAACACTATCTCCTAAAAGCCAATAATTACGTTCTCCTCCGGTATATAAATCTTCTAGTATTCTGCAAGCTTGGGAACTTCTCCAAACATAAGAATCATATGCTGTACCACCAATTTGTGCTTTAGCTGCCAAAATAATATAATTTAAATCGCATATAATCATCACATTCTTTGAATGTCCTCCTTTTCGAAAGTAATATATATGCTCAATTTCACGCCTTGGAGCAGATATTTTAATATTAGTGCCGTCAATAACTCCTATAATCCCTGGAATTTAATATTTCTCCATAAACTTTATTTAAGTCCTGGGAAATCTTCTTGTTTGGGAAATTTTATATAATTGTGTTAAATATTGTTCAAAGCTTTAGCAACCATAGTTACACATCTGCTTACGGATGTTTGAGATAAAGCGGATAAATTATCTTGTCCTACACTTCGTTGAAAGCTACCAGTAGCAATGAACGTAATGCACTTAGTACTATTAGATGGCATGGAATTACATGGACTCTTGTTGATTTCGGCAAAAATGGCTTCAATTCTTCGATGAGTTCCAAACACAAATGCTTCCGCTACCTATAAAACTCAAAAAAGCTCTCCTCTGTGGCTATTTCAAATGGATTGTGGTGATCCCGAAGACTGCGTCTAAGAATTCGAAGCGATTTCCTTAACAATTTTATAGTTATTTCATGTTAACTTTTTTAGATGATTGTACTAACCTTTGTTCTATTCTATATCTTTGCGATATAGGAGACAATATAATGGAGCTTGACATTTTTGATCGTATATTGTTTGATTTTACGACAATATTATTTTTCCTTTTAACATATGTATGTCAACTTAACACCTATTTCAATAATATAGTTACAAAAGTTTCATTACGACACAGAATTGAAACATTGTTTTCAGAAAATAAATCAAAATCGGAAAATATGTTTTTTATGAAAACCAATTATGAAAGGTTACCTGTAAAATTGTTTGATGGTATGTAGCGTGGCCTTTGTTTATCCTCTCGTCCGTCGCCCGGAGCCTTAAGGCCGCGACGGCCGCTTCATACCGTATCTGAATTTCTGTAGTATTTTGATATTACATTTTTTTATCCATAGCTGTCCACCAGACTACCGATGCGTATGCTGGAACAGATCCTTCAAAGCCTTCATTGGTTAAAGTCCTTAGAAGACTGTTAATGGTGTAAACCCACAGGTGGGGTGATAATATCCCTCCCTGTGGAGTTCCTTGACCAACTTTGTCCCTTATGTTAACGTCATATAGCCCACAGCTTATCCATCTATTCTTTAGCATATGGTTTATGCAGTCCCTTAGGGCCCGGTCGACCTGAAAATTATCTAAGGACTGGATGAGTGTATCTGTGCTGACGTTGTTGAAAGCACCTTCGATGTCAATGCATACTGCGAGAGTATACAGCTTCTTATCGAAGGTACTCTCGATTTGGTGTACAACCTCATGTAATACGGTTTCCACTGAACGTCCTTTAACGTATGCATGCTGTTGTATTTAAGCATATCGTTTGCAATTCTGCTCTTAATCATTGTGTCGATTGGACGTTCCATGGTTTTAAGTAAGAACGATGTTAGACTTATCGGTCGATAAGACTTGGGTATTCCGTAGATAACCTTCCCAGGTTTGGGTATAAAAACTACCCTCGATTTCTGTCAGGCTTGTTTAGTCTAGAGACCTTGTTCTGAACTGTTCAAAGTTCCTGAATTAAGCCAATGTGAATCTTACCTAAATTTTTTAGTTTCATCGGAGCCAAGGATGCCGTCTCGCTCCGATGAAAGTTGATCTGGATGACTTCGATCATTGGCCCTCCAGTAGACGGGCTTCTTGAGAGTCGGTAATTTTGTCACCGACTCCCTGTTCTGTCTTGCTTAGGGGGTCTTCTTTCTCCTCTTCGCTGTTACACTTGGTATCCTCGTCTCTCATCTTATTACTCTTGAACCTGACAGCGTTCGAGACATAGAATGCCATGCCCTTAGTCTTTGTCAGACTGGCCATGGAGAGATGGTCAACTCCAATCACAAGGAGAGTGCCATCCTCCTTCTTCTCCCTGTGAAAGACTTCCCATCTCTTCACGTCCAAAGTTTTATTTTGCCTTCAAAAGACTTCGAGCATACGTTCCGCCTCGAATTTGCTGCCAAATCCTCTGACGTATACCGTCGTTTTAGTTAGGCGAGGAATTTCCTTCCACCTCACCAACTTGAGGTTGACGTTTTCCCTTGTCGGCATTGCCCTTCAGGGCGGCAACCTTGAAAACATTTTACGATTTGATCTCCACCTTCCATGATGTGATCCAAGATTTTGTTGTTGACCATTTCCTCTAATGCTTCCAAATGGTCTTTATGCAAGTTTTCTGAACCTTTGCTGGTACCGATCAATGCATAATGCATTTAAACATGTTAGTGGTTCATTACATTTTTGCCATATTGATTGCTAGAGTTTTTTGCATCAATCCTACGTCGGTAAAATTTGTTGAAAATAACAGCCTGTTCCACGATACCAAAAGAACACGTTCGCACACCATTTATACGACAAACAGCTGAATTCAGTTCCACTAAAATCCATCAGGAGGAGAAATTGTACGAACATCAAAGCGAACAAAAACGTAAGCATTTCAGTGTAATTATGCATTCCACTATCTTTTTTCTTTCACACTAGTCTTCAAACGAATTGAGATAGAAGGTTAAAATTGTGCATACATGCATATTTACCAGGTAGGTAGGTTGATCAAATTTTTACTCAAATGTATATTATGCTTGCAGGACTTTTGGTATTGAAAATGGGACGCGTTTTGGAATAGCCCCCATATAATGGTACATCCTTATTTTGGTGATTATTTAAGCGACATTATTCACCGGAAATGTTTCAAATTTGAAGTTCGTAATGGATACTACAGCCTATGACAGAAAATTGTCCGTGAAGGTCATAACTGTACCTCCCGATATTCGGTATTTTGATGATTTTTAGCGTCATTATTTACTAGAAATTTTTTATATTTGCAATTCGTAATGGATACTACAGCCTATGACAGAAAATTGTCTGTGCAGGTCCACGTCTTAGTTTAGTCCCCAAATTACGGTACTTCCCGATATTCGCTAGTTTGATGATTTTAACGACATTTTTCACCAGAATTGTTTCAAATTTGGTATTTGAAGTTCGTAATAGATACTACAGCATATGACAGAAAGTTGTATGTGCAGGTCCACGTCGTCGTATAGACGGCAACATTCGATATTTTTACAGAATTTTTAACGTTTTTTTTTTGGAAAATTGCCAAATTGGTTCAAAATGGTGGAGGGTATTCTAAGTTTGGTCCGGCCGAACTTACAATTTTTTACTTGTTTATTATTTAAAAAAATTAAAAATGCAATCATACTGTTTGTTAGGTACTTTAAGCAAATTCGAAGCATCTCTTCCTTTGAAACATTAAACGCAAATTATGCAAAAAAAGCGCCAGAATAACTGATTTAAATGCAAAAAAGCAATAAAAAATGCAACCATTCGTAAGCTGGCTCGGCCTGAACAGACAGTTCGTTTGTAAACAAACAAATTGTAAATAAACAAACAAAAAAAACTTTCCTAGTGATTATGTTCCAATTATTTGTGTCCTTAACAAAAAAAAAAAAAAAAACGAATATTTTTGTAGCCCTATACTTTATGGATGATGTGGAGGAGCTTCAAACTATACTACGGGAGCATTTAAGAGATGCTTCGAATAAATAAAAATTGCAAAAATTTTGTAAAATTAACTGATTTTTTTAATAAAATAAAAAAATAAAATTAAAAAATATTATTGTGATTTTTTTTTTGCACAAAAATTGATAGAATTGATTCTATTGATTTTAGAATGTTTGTTTGAGCCTCGGCACAATCTGCTATTCTTTCTTCAGCGTCAGCCATCCTTTTGCTTACATCTGCTTATTTGCTCACCGACGTTGGAACGTTTTTTGTTGATGATGTGGATGGAAATTCTGATGAGTTCACACAACTTTTACACGACAAACAGCTGATTTCCGCTCCACTAAAACCCATCAGAACGAAAAATTGTACGAAAGTCAAAGTGAACGAAAACGTAAGCATTTCAATGCACGCAAGCGAATATAAATTTCAAAATCAGTCACTTGTACGTTTGCTGTCGTATAACTTTAACTCAGGAAATTTTCTTCAAAATAAATATTGCTTGATTGAAAATTTAATCAAAAAGTTAAGAAAAAATAATAAATACAATTATAGTACGCCAACAACAAGTATATATTATTTATTTCCCCAATTCCAGCACGAAAAAAATTATCAACTGCAAAGCTAAGGGCACTGCTTGAATATATGGAGGAGAATCCTGAGTTCGCTAGGGGAGTGCCAAATTTTGGAAGCAGCAGGCAATCCTTTGAAGACCACTGCAAAAATTGTGTGTAGAGACCCCAAACTGCAAAAGAACAGACAGGAAAGAAACAGGCGTGGAAAAAACGCCCCCTATTCAAATGCACATCACATCAAGATTTTCCATCCACATCATCAGCAAAAAAAATCGTTTCAACGTCGGTGTGCAAATAACCCTTATCCGTCGGTAATTGCCGTTAGCCGAGCAAGCAAATGCGATTGCCATGGCCATGGCTGACGCTGCAGAGAGGATGGAAGATTGTGCCGAGGCCCAAACAAAAATATCTTGTTTGGGATATTCTCCCCAGAAGTTATTTTAAAAAATAACTTCTATCACAAAAAACATTTTTTACCCAAGTGACGAGATCGTAAGCTCAATAGAAGAGGAACAAAAGAATTACATAAAACTAAAATTCTTTTGGAAAATCTTCTAAATCTTACAACCGCACTTATAAACATTTACATCTTTCTCCACTTGTTATGCTTTCGTTCAACCTGAACGAAGTAACATAACCATGTAAGTTTGTTTTGTCTGTTACAACAAAAACCCCTTCGTCGACCGTGCCTGTCGTTGTTTTTATAAAAACAACAATAATGGGATTTTGCCTGACGATTTTGCAACAACAAAATACTATGGTATCCCAAACAAGCAAGCCAAACACAGTTCTAAAAATTATATATAAAAAATAAAAATTATAAAATAATAAAAATAAAATTCTTTTATTTGTTTTTGATATATTATAATTGTATTTATTATTTTTACTCACCTTTTTGTTTCCATTTTCAATCGTAGCAATATTTATGTTGAAACAATTCTCCTGAATTATAATTAGACAACAGCAATCAAACAAGTGACTGATTTCGACATTTGTGTTCGAATGCGTGCGAAAGAAAATAGATAGTGAAACACAAAATTACACTGAAATGCTTACGTTTTCGTTCGCTTTGATGTTCGTACAATTTTTGTTCTGATGGATTTTAGTGGAACAGAAATCGGTTGTTTTTGTCGTGTAAAAGGCATGCGAACGTGTTCTTTTAATATTATGAAACAGGCTGTAAATGTTTTTGTTCTTCGTAATTAATTGCCAACTCATATCAATATTACCCACCATGACCTCTCACCGATAACATTTGGTATCTAAAGCTGAATTTTTTTTAGCATCAATGTATTTCCCCGTCTATGTCCAATCACGTTCTCATTTGCATGTTCATCCGTTTTGCTTTTTGCGTTCGGATGTGCTTTACGGATTTTATGATTATTACAGCGTCAATCAGGAATCTTTGGTTTTAAATATATACAATCATTTGATTTTTCTAATATGTTGCGGGCTTCTAATGCTGACGAGAAACTGGAAATAATTGTGTCTAGTCTAATGCAAGTACAAGTTACAAGAGTAAACTATGAATAACTAATTGATCACCGCAATCCTTGTCCCCGTTCGCCGACATTTGTAGCAGATGATGATGCGGATTACTGTTGACTAGTGTGCGACGACTGCATGTCTCAATATCATTCTGATTTGTACCACGAAGTTGATCAATATGTCTTCTATAATACTTCCCCTGGAACAGAATTTGATAATGGACATCTCCCAAACGTTTGGTCACTTTGCCTTTGCTAATGCGTAGATTTCCGGACAGAAAGTACACATTTTGATCCCTTTCCAATTCCGTGTATTTACGGCTGCTCTTCATGAACTGTTTGGCTGTTACTTTACTACTAGTTTCTTGTGGGCGCACTAGATCTAAACGTGTTCGTAACTGTCATCCTAGGAACAACTGTGCTGCGGACTGACCCGTAGTCGAATGAGGTGCATTCCTGTACTGTCTAGGGATTTCGTTTAGATTCTCCTTCAATGTCACTTTCGTTGTACACATAGCTTTTAATGCATTCTTCACCGTTTGGACACTTCGCTGTGCTTGGCCGTTAGTTGCTGGGTCGTAGGGGGCTGTAAATTTGTGGTACTAAAAGCCAATTCCTTGTATAAAATTCCTGAATTCAGCCTAAGAAAAATTCTTTCCATTATCGGAAACTACAATTAATGGTACTCCGGATGTAATGATGATCTGTGCACTTCTTTGGGACATTTGCATACTTTGCACATTTCTCGCATTCCCTCGCAGTGCTCTCAATGTCTTTGTCAATGCCCGGCCAGTAAACGAAGGACCGGGCTATGCCTATCATATTAACCATCCCTAGATGGGTGCCATGCAAATCTTTTATTAAATCGCCCGCAATCTAGGTGGGATCACAATTCGGTGTTCAAACATTAAACACCCTGACGACACTTTGTAGTTAATTTCAGGCGATTTGTAAACAGCTTTTGACAAACACTGTCCACTTTCCAATAACATTGAAATCTTAGCAAGATGTGGACTATTTCGCAATTCGTTCAGCAGTTGCCGGTAATTGAGTAATTTGGCGAATCACGAAACTGTCGAATTCATCAAGGTCATTACGTATGGCCTTATCAAAACTGAGCTTGTTCACTCTGTTGGCTGGAGTTACTCGAGACAAAAAATCGGCATTACTGTTTTCTTTCGAAGTTTTGTGGACCACTTCAAAATCGAAATTAGAAAGGAAATCGGCGTAGTTTGCCATACGAGATATGCATAAAACAGGCAGTGTCTTTCTCGGATGTAGGATTTGTTCCAGCGGTTTGTGGTCAGTAATCAGAGTACAATGACGGGCATACAGGTACTTTAAAAACTTTTGGACGGCCCACACTATGGCCAGCGCCTCTTTATCGATTTGTGATATCGTTGCTCTGTCGCGTTCACGGTGCGGCTCACATAAGCAATTGGACGTTCCTGTCCATTAGAAAGACGATGCAGCAGAACAGCTCCCAGTCCCTTTTTACTGGCGTCCGTTGCAAGTAGAATAGGAATGCTGGATTGTACGGAATCAGCAGATGCGGAGATATCAGCTGTATTTTTCTGTATTTTTATTCCAATAGAAAGTTCCTTTTTTCAAAACGTCCCGAAGTGGCCTCTTAAATGTAGACAGGTTTGGTATGAAATTGGAATAACACGACGCCTTTCCCAAAAATAATTGTAACTTCTCCAACGTTCTTGGTTTTGTCGCATGCATAATCGCTTCAATGTGTTTGTTGGATTTATGAATTCCTTTGGCGTCGATTTTGCGTCCTAATAATTCAATCGATGACGACACAAATGCGCACTTCTTTTTGTTTAAATTAAATCCAATTTCCTTTAATTTGCATAATGCAGTCTCAAGAACTTTCAACAGATTATCAACATATGTTGCAAACACCAGAATATCGTCATATTTTGCAAACACCAGAATATTAGGAATGCCATGCATAGCCATTTCCATCGTTCTTTGCCAAATGGCCGGATTGTTGGCGGCTCCAGAAACTACTCGAGTTGAACGTATCAGTCCATGTGTTGGAGTATTCAGCGTCAGGACATGGGCAAATTCCTCGTCAAGAACCAAGTGTGAATAAGCGTCAGTAATATCCAAAAGGGCAAACACCGTTGAGCCCTTCATCCTGTTGAAAATATCCTCCGCTTTCGGAAATGGATGTTCGTCCGTTACAATTTGCGGATTTACGGTTGGTTTGTAGTTACCGTAATACGTATACCTCCATTCTTCTTCATTACTACATATGTAGTAGATGCCCATTCTGAATACTCTACTCTTTCGTAAAATCCCGCCGCAATCTTAGCATCTATTTCTTTGGCATATGCATCCCGTAATGCGAATGGGATTTCTCGGGGTCTTGCAAATTTTGGCGTAGCATCTTGCTTTAATTGCACTTTAATAGGAGGACCTTTGAACTTACCCGCTACATCATTGAATATATGTTTAGGTTTGGCTAATAGCAGCTGTAGTCGTTGATGTTCAGACAGTATGGGTTTTTTTACTGCTATATATGCTATCTTCCCTCCTGCCGCTGCTGACAACTCCGTCCCCGTTGGTGATTCTATTGGGTTTTGGAACAATTCGGCAAAATTTATTTCTCGAACAAAATGTGCGATCCACCCACGGCTTCATAATGTGTCAAAATCGCCATCAGCCTACGACTGGTTCTGCCCAAAGACACACTCACCACTGTACGTCCTATGCACGTAATCTTGTGCCCCGTATATCTTGAAAATAGCCGGTCCGCTTTCTTTAACACTGGTGACCGCTTTATGTTCTTTAATTTCTCTAAACTAATAATACTGCACTGAGCAACCGTTTCCAGTTCCATATCCACTTTCTGGCCGTCTATCTTCACTGTGACCATTTTCCGATCGAATGGCCCGTTTGTTCTGACTGTTGCAATCTGATACGTATGTGCCTCCCCGCCCTCATCTGACAAGAACGACTCCTCTATCTGCTTTGTATTTGACTTGCACACTTTACTTATGTGGCCTACCTTGCCGCAAGAAAAACACTTTGCGTTCTTGAATTCACAATCCTGCGTACGTGTCGACCACCTCAACCATAACATCTCACCTCTGTAGTTTTATTCGACTTCCGCTTTACACCATTTTTCGTCTTGACAGGTATGAATCACAATTTGCATGTCGGTTCTGTAGTAATATTCTCACCTGTATTTACTACACCCGTTGATACTTGAGTTAACTCCTTTGCCTGGCACACTCATATGCCTTCGCAAAACTTTTTGGTTGCTTAGTAATAATTTCGTCACAAATATTGCGGGATTCCACTCCAAATATCATCTGCTCAATCAACATCCTATCCAGGAATGCCCCATAGTCACACGAACCCGCAGCTTGCTTTAAGCGCAGTGAAAAATTTGCCAAAGATTCCTGTCGAAATCTGAAACTTTCCGCATTAATATATCTCCACCCGTTGAAATGATTTATCAATGATGTTTTGATTTCTTCATATTTCATTTCTTCTGGCTTCTTAGGACTAATTTGAATTTTGAGAGCCGTATGTAGCTTAGCACCCATATGTACGTGCGCATAATTATGATAATCCTCTTGAGCACTCTTGCTCAATTTAACGCCCAATCCAAGGTAGATGTAACAGGTAACCGCATCGGCGAATTGCTACAACAAAACAACTTTTGTGGTACCCTCAAATGTCAAAATTGGCATCTAAGGCGAAAAACATGCATTCGCCATGACATTTAAAGTTTGCGGCAAACTTGTTTCAACTAATCAGAAACTCTCGGGGACCATTGTAACAGTCCCCAGTTGATAATAAGCCCCCGAAATCGACAAATACCACTTTATATTCCAGCAAATGTTGGTAACCGGAGGTTACACAAACTACAACACAGGACACAACAGAAGCAAGTGTTGCCGATCAAATGGTTTTAAAGAAAAAACTTAGCACCAATATCGCCACCAGTAAAAGCCCTCTTGGTAGCAGAGCCGATGCAAATTCCCCAAACCATACAAAGAGTTTTCACAGACCACAGAGTGGGGGAAGAGCTGGAGCTAGTAGAAGTTTGGATAAGACCAACTGAGTCATAGCTCTCGTGATTGACGGTATTTCTTATTGCACATGGAACATTTTTTCATTTTTTTTACTTTTTTTCTGGCCATTCACTCTAAACTTGCTCTTACATCTTGAAATATCAGAAAAAAATATTTTTAGTGAAGAAGACATAAACAAACTTTGTTTTTTTGTTGCATTTATTTAGGGCGAATCAGCATTACAACAACTTGTTTTTACACTTAAAGGTGCCGTCAGCTAGGGTGAAGCGATTACCTAGTAGATCTACCTTAGCCCAATCGAATCTGTCAAAATAGTCTTTAACCGTTGAGTCACTTGTGAAAATAGGGTTGCCAGCTGGCAGATAAAATAAAAGTGATGTCAATATCGAGTTTACATATACAACACCCAGGAATTGATGGATTTTCACTGAAATACAACACCCAGGAATTGATGGATTTTCACTGAAATACAACACCCAGGAATTGATGGATTTTCACTGAAATGTTTCATATTAGTTTTACCCTATTTACGTTGCTTTTTTTCTCCATTGGTGAAACTATTATAATGACTGCCCTTCTACGTGAAAAAATGGTAAAAAAGTTTTCATTAAAAAAATGACTAACATCGTCTCTTTGAGAACGTAATGCCTGATTCTATTCTGCATAATCTTGCACAGGGCGTTCTTAACTGAAACGGCAATTATTGAATTACATAAACAAAAAGTCTGCTTAGCGACTTATCATTTTATATTAATGAAGATTTTGTCGTCTTATTTCCTCATATCGTCTAGATAGGAAGCAATGCGTTGCTGTTAGTGATTCAGTTCAAAGCATTTTGGGAGTTAGAAGCAAGGGAGTTGCCGCAAGAGTCCGTTCTTGGACCAATCCTTTTCTTGCTATTTATTAATGATATAGCTTCTAATATTGGTGATTTTGGCTCGGTTTATCATATTTATTTCTTATGTCGATAGAGTGGTCTCTAGCGTTATCCATATCTTGCGGATGGCTTATATTCATGTTTTGGATTTTACACCAGTTTTCATACAGAGTTGCCCATATTCGACGGACCCATCTGGCAACGCCATAACTTTTGACAGAGATGTCACATCGCTTAATGACATACCGCGTTTGAAGCGTCAGTCCAAGCAGATTTTTACCATGAACCAATACACGCCACGCAAGCGCTCTGAAATTTACAGAAGTCAATTGTGAAAACTCAACGTGCTTTTAAAACATTAAAAAATGTGAGAAGTGCGCCTTCTAAGAACACCATTAAGCGTTTATACGAAAAATTTTCGACTGGTAAGGCTCTTTCTAATCCGAAGAGGCCATATAAAAGTCGACCAAGGCGATCCGCCGAGAATATCGGTGCCGTACGAGCCAGTGTTGAGAGGTCCCCAAGAACATCCCAAAAACGCCGTTCTCAGCAGTTGGGCATGGCTCGTTCCACTTTACAACGGATTATTCGCATTGATTTGCATTTGTTCCCGCACAAAATTCAATTGACGCAAAGAATGTTGCCTGCGGACAAGCCTCGTCGATTGGAATGGGCCCAAAGAGTCATGGGTCCGTCGAATATGGGCAACCCTGTATGTGTTATATGAAAAGGGTTCAAATGGCTGTTAATAGTGCTGTAGTTGATTAGTTTTTTAATTTGGTGTTAGTTTTCTAGGATGCTCATTTCAACGATTTGTGAATCTGAGATTTTTTATCACTCAGGTGTACTCACCTAATTCTTCTCCGAACAGATGTTCACATAGATGGGTCATTTCTGGTGAGAGCATCTCGACTATTCAATATATCATCCAATAATTTAAATATATTTAATTTAACCACTTTATCTTTATAGCCACTGGCACATTTGTTTTGTATTTTTTTTTTAATTTTTTATAAATAGTTATATTTTGTTTATTGAATTTAATATTTAATTTTGAAATATGTAAAACTGTACACTTGTAATCGTTGAATATTGTAATAGTTATTGTCCCCTGGGATTTTCATTACAAATTCAACTGTTAATTAATAAATAATCCAGACACATTTTTGTATCTATACACGCTACAACTGCAAAATAAATATTTAGGTTAAGACGGACATCAGTTGAGAACAAACTTATACTCTCCCCACGTAGTGGTGTACGGTATAAAAATGCGAATCTATGCTGTGACTGGAACACATTCATGTTTAAGAGCCACGTCTGCTTGGTAGTTTTATCAGGACCAATATCAAAATTTAATAATAATTTCAAAATTTAATAATATTAAAATCTAATAATAATTTGTATAAAACAAATTTTTATTTCGTAAAATGAAACAAAATTATTTCATGTAAATATTAATTGCTGCATTTTAAACATATGTACAATTAATGATATATAATCTTAATTTAACTCCTGTGGCATTTATAAAATCTGTGTGCTCATACTGTTTACTTTTTGTTGCTGACCTTCGTACCATGTATTTAGCCTCTGCGTTATTTCAATAAAAGAAGGCCTTCTTACTGATTGTTCGTGCCAGCATTCTAACATTAAGGCGTAAACGGCCGCAGGACATGCTTCTGGACAGCTTAAAAGTTGTCTTGATCTTACTAAGTTTATAACTTCCTGATTGTTGTGCCCATAATATGGCTAAAAATAAATAGATTTAATATGATGATGAAAATGTGTGTTTGAAAAATATTACCTGCATTCCATAACTGTATATTTCCCACAAAACAACGCCAAATGACCACACATCACTTTCCGTTGTAAACTTTCCATAGAGGATTGATTCCGATGGCATCCAACGAACAGGCAATAAAGATTTTGATTGTACCCTGGCAAAATAAATTTACGTATTTTCGAAACAGATAAATCTAATAAACAAACCTGTAATAATCGGAACTATAAATATCACGTGACAATCCAAAATCTGATATCTTGACCATAAGATTTTCTCCAACTAAACAGTTACGCGCTGCTAAATCTCGATGGACGTAGTGATGACTTGACAAATATTCCATTCCCTCGCTTATTTGAAGAGACATTTTTAAGAAATCAAGCTGAGTTAATGCTTTGTTTTCCTGTGGGGAGTTTGCAATTAAAAATTCATGCAAATCTCCATTCGGCATGTATTCAAATAGCATACAAAAAGGTTCCTTATTTAAAACGACACCGAGTATACAAACTATGTTGTTGTGTTTAAGATCGGAGATCAATTCGATTTCACGCTTAAAGTCTTGTTGAGTTTTATAGGAAGCATCCTCTTTAAGTGCCTTGATGGCTACGAATATTTTCTCCCCTGCAGACGTAGTAAGTTGTCCTTTGTAAACTTTACCTACAAAAAAATCAATATTTTTTATTTTTTTTATAAATAAAATTGATTGTAAATGCTTACCAAATGCACCCTCTCCCAATTCTTCTACAAATTCAACATCTTGTAGAGAATAGTGTATAAGTTTTATAAGTGGAGCTCTTTCTGCGTTATTAATAAATGTGGATGTAGAACCAGTGCCATTACTACTATTAACGCGTGACATTTCTAGTGAAGAATTCATTTGGGAATTTCCGTATATGTTTTTATCTGCATTTGGTGTGCTCATCTGCATTAAATATAATATATTAAAACGTTTCAATACCATTTTAATAGTGTTAAAATGTACATTTTGTATGCTTGTCATGTCAGTGCATCTTCTCCGTCGTAAGCTGACCAAAGTATATGTTAAAAGGAAGCTTATAAGGATTGCGAAGGCCAAGAATATATATAACCAAATACTATCTGAACACTTTGGAATATTGCACGTTTCAATTACTTTACCAAATGATTTATCATCTACAAAGCACCATGGTTTTTCTTCAATGCTGCCAGGATTTCTAAAATGCATAGCGATTATGTATCATAAAAATAAAACAAATTTATGTTATACCTGCAGTAGTTCTGTCCCACTAATTCAGGATAGTCTGAGAGGTCTTTCATGAACCATGACCATCGCAAACACTTTTTCCCAGAGTTTGATGTTGCCAAAACTCCTCTGTAACTTGATCCGTCATTCCAGTAGCAGCTTTGAGACATGTCAACGTCTACTTCTATTCCAAGATGAGAACAATCAGTATGTTCTGGAAGACGTGAACATTCTTCAAGTGGCAGTTTTTGTCCTATTACGGGGTGTCGCTTAGCTATTGCATATTCCTTCTGACATAGTTCATTTTCTAGTAGCTCACACTCTTCGCGACATATTCGTCTTAAATTTTCGCTATTCTTAGTTGGAGGGTATTGACTAGAAATCTTTTCAGTATAAGCGTTTTCATATGATTGTGAAGCTTTTCGTTTAAGAAGGAACTTGCGCTCTTTAGAGTTTTTTTCCAAAAAACGTTTATGAAGATTGTGGATTAACTTATTTTCTGTTCCAACTGCAGACCCCTCCGTAATATTTTTCTTAAGCTTTCGTTCTTTATATGCAGCTTTGTTCGCAAAATATAAGAGATTAGTTCTCTCTGGAGTACGACACAATGGCAAACTGCTATAACATAAACTTGGGAGTGCATATATTCGACAATTTGGATTCATATCCCTAATGAAAAATAGATTTATTAAAGTATTAGCAAACAGCATTACGAAAGATTATGATATTTTATTGAGTTATGTATCTGTCCATGTCTGTTAAGGTGTACATTGATCATTAATATTTATTTCGAGGTAACTATACCAACACATCTGCAATTAGTATCAGTTATATAGAATTTCCTACCAATACCGACTGTAGACGAAAACTCAATTAGGATTTTGAGTCGTACAGCTGAACTTGTGAAAATCGAAAATCTTTTCAGCTTCACACATACGTTTGGTCATTTGGGTCGGAATCCTTGAAATGGTCAAGAAGAACAATACAATATTCATGTTTTCATCAATTTTACTTCTTATTCGACTTCGACTAAGGCTGTAACAAAAGTTGTGTTCCAGAACCTGCAAATTAGTACTAATTAGCACTAATTCTGCTACAACGCATTCCCGTACTCCAAAAACTAGCAAAACTTGCAGCTCTCTCGAGAAAAAATGGCGCTGAGTGGTGCACATTTCTGCTTGTTTTAGCTACATGAATTTGGCCGAGCAGAAATGTGCATATTGTAAATTTGACATTTAATTGGCAGGGCTAACAAGGTTGAAAAATGTATTGATACATTTCAATAAAGAAAATGATCAACTTGAAAACTAAAGGAAAAATTAATATTTGTCGTGCAAAAAACAAAAAGAGAAAATATGGAGCAACTGATGTATTCACTTTTGGATGATTCCAGCAGTGAAGAGGATTGGCTGAATGAGGAATCAGATTATTAATTGTTATTATAAATTATTAATTTTAACTTATCGTCTTCAATACTCATTTTTTAAATGTTGGCGCTCTTTTCAGTAAGGTTTCACCAGTCTGATTTAGGCTGTTTACTTTTGAAATTTTGTATTTTGACATTTTATCGCATTTCTGCTAATTTTCCGTTCCCTTATTTTTTGAGCAAACCTAAATGAGAATTACATTTCGAATTGTTCTCTCTTCTGCTAGTTTTACTACTAAAAAAGTACTGGAACACAACTACAACTATGGTTGGAGCGAAACCCGGATTGTTCAACAGACAACATGGATTTCCGATGAAGGTATTCAGACATTTGTTTGTTAAAATACTTCTGATACGAAATATAAAATGGAAATCGGGCGATATTCACTATTGGATTGAGGAATTGTGATTGTTTTTGCATGTTTCCAAATTGTTCGATATATATTGGACATTAAGATTGAAAAAAAAATATTTATTTATTTTGCTTCCTGTACAGGGTACAGGGTAAAAATGTTATAAACATATCCAACATGAACAAAAACCATAAAATACATAATTTGTACCAAAAAGTTGTTAGTAATCAATTTATTAGATGTGTAAACGTAGTATGAATTAATATGTACCATCACTGTTCGTTTAACATCCCTGTATAAAGTACTTTTATTTGCATTCATGTATTTAGTATGAATATTGTAAAAGCGCATTTTTTTTTTCAATAAACGATTGTCATCTCAACAAACAACAGGTTATGGGCCCAGATACGCGGCAATTTTAAATAGTTTAGGGAAAAGTAAATAAAATAATTTTTTTTTATCGATGGCGATGAACTACGCACAATTTCCAAAGTTGGGAAATGGCAATTACCATATTTGGAAATTTAATATGGAACTACTGCTGCTTGAGAGGAAATTGTGGGATGTGGTGAGTGGAGTTACTCCAGCTCCAACTAAAGGAGAGGCTGCTGCTAAGTGGTTGGTGCGTGATGGGAAAGCGAGAGCTGCTATTGGTTTGGCTGTGGATGAATCGCAGAAGGTAATAATCAAGCAACTCAAGACTTCAAAGGAATTCTGGGACGCTTTGAAAAAACATCACGAGAAGGCGATCATAACCAACAAAGTTAGTTTGCTTCGACAAATGTCATCGATGCGCTTTACTGGAAGTCGTGCAATGGAAGATCACATAGGTGATTTTTTATCAATTGTGGACCGTTTGCGAGACTTGGGTGAAACTGTTGAGGATCATAAGGCCGTTGCGTTCTTGCTGGGTACGTTGTCGGAGGACTATAATCATTTGATATCATCATTGGAAATGAGACCAGAGGCCGATCTTACACTTGGTTTAGTAAAGTAGAAATTGTTGCAGGAATATAAGCGGAAATGTGGTGCTGAACAGGCTGAAACGGCGTTCAAGACACAGAAAAAGAAGTTTATTTCGAAATGTTATTCTTGTGGAAAACCTGGTCATATAAAGAGAAATTGTCCAAGATTAAATACGCAGAAGCAGAGACAGAATGACGAAAGAGCTCATGCTGCGAGTAGTGGTGATGAAAAACATGTTTGTTTTGGCGTAAATGATTCGAGACCGAACGGAGAGTGGTATGTTGATTCGGCTGCTACATGTCATATGTGTTGTAAGGAAGAATACTTTGTTATGATCAACAAGAATATTAGAAGCGTAGTATTTTTAGCGGATGGAACTGAGTTGAAAACGAGTGGTGCAGGCGACTGCAGGGTATATTGTGAATGTTACACCATAACAATAAGAAATGTTTTGTTTGTTCCTGAATTGGATGGTAGCTTGTTGTCAGTTCGCAAGTTGACTTGTGAAGGCTATGATGTGGTATTCACGTCAGGTGGATGCTCGAAAACTCAGAATGGTTGTGTGTATGCAAAGGCAACACTGAGGCAAAATCTGTATGTGTTGGAACAACAACAACAAGTAGCCAAGAGAGTTTCTAATAGTGCGGAATGTTTGCATGTCTGGCATCGAGGGCTTGGTCATAGAAATTTGCAAACCATAAAGACTGCAGTAAATAAAAATATTGTTGATGGAATTGAAATAAAGAAATGCAACTGTGTGTCGGAATGTGAAGTGTTTTTGAGGGCAAAGCAAACCAGACAAGTTTTTCCGAAGAAATCGGAATATAAATCGCAGGAAATATTGGATTTGGTACATTGCGATTTATGTGGCCCAATGCAGAATGTAACACCTTCGGGAAAGAAATATTTCATGACATTGATTGATGATTATAGCCGCTACTGTACATTATATTTTCTATCCTCAAAAGATCAAGCATTTGATAAAATTACGGAATTTGTGGAAATGTGCGAGATTCAGTATGGTAAACGTTTGAAGGTTCTTAGAACGGATCGAGGTGGAGAGTTTTTCAACAAGAGAATGGAAACATATTTCAAAAGGAAAGGTATAGTGCATCAGTTGACTGCCCCTTATACTCCAGAGCAAAATGGAGATGCGGAAAAAAGGAATCGTAGTCTAATGGAAATGGGTAGATGTATGTTGTTTGATGCAGATTTTGAGTTAAGATATTGGGCTGAGGCTGTAAATAATGCCAATTATATTCAAAATCGTATGCTATCAGCAGCTGTTAATGTTACACCTTTTGAACTATGGTTTGGTAAACCTCCCAATTTGAGTCATATTCGAATGTTTGGTTGTGTGGCATATGCGCACATAAATAAACAGAAACGTCAGAAATTGGATGATGTTGCAGAAAAATATCACTTGGTCGGATATAGTGAAAACTCAAAGGCATATCGTTTACTGGATGTGAAGACGAACAAAATCGTTGTTAACAGAGATGTAAAATTTTTGGAACATAGTTTTTCTGCTGGAAGCGAAAAAGTTGATGATAATGTGGTGTACTTTCTTAAATTTAAATGAAGTTTCGTCTGTGATATCAGATGAGGAAAATTTTTATGGTTTTGAATCTGATGATTCAGATACCTCATCAAACGTGGAATGTGTTGAGGAAATACCACAGAATGGCAGAATGGATGGACTAAGAGTTTCTTCGAGAGTAAATAAGGGCATACCTGCAAAGAAGTATGTTTATAAAATTGGTTTTTTTGATGACCCAGTAACTGTGAAACTATGCATAGACAGGATAGAGAGCTGTGGCTAAAGGCCATGAAATCGGAAATAAATGCTCTGAATAAAAATGAAACATGGGACTTGCTGGAGCTTCCCAAAGACCAGAAAACAGTTGGCAGTAAGTGGGTGTTTAAACTGAAGGAGACGGCTGACGGAGAGGGAAAATATAAAACGAGAATTGTTGCAAAGGGATTTTCTCAAAAGTATGGCGAAAATTATGACGAAATTTTTGCACCTGTCGTAAAACAGTCAACCATTCGCAGTTTATTGGCAATCGCAAGTTACCATGATATGAAGGTAAAACATATCGATATCAAAACTGCCTTTTTGTACGGTGAGTTGGATGCTGTACGGTGAGCAGTCGGCTCGCTGTTGGAATCTTCGTATCAATAAAATTTTAATTGATTCTGGATTCAGAAGGGGAAAAGCCGAGCCTTGCTTGTACGTGAAGGGTGATGGAAATTCAATAATATATGTTTTGATATACGTGGATGATATTATTGTGGCAACCAAGAATGATGTCGAGTTTGCAAAAGTTGTGAAAATTTTGAAGTCGAACTTTGAAATAACAGAGAAGGGCGATTTGAAGCTTTATTTGGGAATCAAAGTAAATTTGGAGGATAATGTTTATTATCTATCTCAAGAGCGTTACATAGAGAAATTGATCAAGGAGTTTGGTCTGGAAAATGCAAAAACTTCTTCAATCCCAATGGATCCCGGTTATTTAAAAAATGGAAATGGAGTTTTATTTGAAAATAATAACTTATATAGAAAAGCTATTGGTTCGTTGCTGTATATTTCAAATAATACTCGTCCAGATATTTCCTTGGCTGTGTCTGTTCTATCTAGAAAAGTAAGTTGTCCTACGGATGTGGACTGGATAGAAGTGAAAAGAGTCCTACGATACTTGAAAGGAACAAAAAGCATAAAATTGTCTATTATTATTTATTATTATATTATTTATATTTATTTGTATAAAGTGCTCGTTTCCATGTTTACAAAAAAGAGATTAAGCCTATTTATAAAAAATATATGCGTTAAATAAGGTAATTTTATGCGTAATATAAGGTAGTATAATTTTAATAAATTTTGGGTCAATATTTGAGTCAGGTCCAACGGCATTCGATTTTATGGCCCTTAAACTACTATATCTTCGTCATGCAAAACGCATCTAAATCCAAAAATTGATTCAAAATATGTGTTATTCACCTGCGGATTATTGTTATCACAAAAAATGCAGTTTGTATTTATGTTGTGTACGTTCGTTTATAAAATACTTTATTTCATTATTTATTCCCGTGATAATGAGCAATAGACTTGGGCTTTCCAATTCCCATTTCTCCAATAAACTCCCCTTGTTTCGGGAATCAGTAGCAGTGCTAAATTTTGACGAGTCGTAACGTATTTTCGAATCAGCAATGAGTTTATTAACAGTGTTTCTTGCTGTGCTAAATTATTCAAGAAGTTCGCGTTGTTGTTGTAGCAGTGACAACGTGCTCCGTTGTTTATTGACTGATTTATCCGGTTCTTCCTCGATTTCCAGGTTTAGGAATTCGGCTACCTTTATGGACTGCAGCCAAAGATCCTCTGGACGGAGTTGGGTAGGTTTGGCTGGACAATTAAACAAGTGCAGCGTGTTGTGCGGGTCTGTATCGCACGCTGGGCAGGCGTTCCGCACATCCTCATCAATTCGTGCCCAATACGAATTGAGAGGGCTGCATCATCCTGAACGTAGTTGGGCCAAAACTACCCTGGTTTGCCTAGGCAGCCGACATTCTTCAGCTGCAATGGATGGGGGGTGGACTCCGAGTATGGCATTCATACTGTAATTATTAACTACCTCTGCGACTGCATCAGTATGAATGCTATTCAGACCCGTTTGATAGGCTTCATGATCTAGAGGCTCTCTCTTATATCGCTGAACCTCTCTCTCTAGATCGTGCAGGACCTTCCTGACACGCCTGGGTGGGGGAGTTCTATCCACCATATGGTGGTTAGGATGACTCCCACGATAACACCCAAGCAGGTACTGCAACGGAAGCATATGATTATTCTGACGTAAGGGAAGAACCTTCGTCTCCTCATATAAATAGTCCACAGGGGTCATGAGGAGGCACCCAGTGCAGTTCTCAGGCGGCATTCTGGCAGGTCTGAATACTTTTCTATTGCCTTGCACTTGTATTCGCAGACCACACTGGAGCTGCATAGCTACAACAGACCGACCTATCGCTTTATAAGAGGTCAACAAGTTTTCCTTATCCGCAGCCCAAAGTGCTACGGCTAGCGCCTTGAGGACATTGTTCCGCCGAAGATAGCTGTGGCTTGGTCGGAAGTGGTCGGAAGTATGTGCCCCTTCGACCAGCACATTCAGCTGTGTTCTCATCTCCGCAGTCCATGTTGTAAATAGTGTGGCCGTTGATTTAGTGGCGTATATTTTCATATTCGTCGCATGGAAGAAGGCGGCAAAGTCCGCGAGATAGCTGTTCACCCTGACACATATGTCATAAACTACAGGATTCGACGCCATGATCGTACAGTCATAAGCTTATGTTGCAATCTCGATGCCGTCTGGAGGGGCCGGGATTCCGAAAAGGTACAAGTTAAACAGTTCCGGAGATATCACCCCACCTTGGAGAGATATCACCCCACCTTCTTGTTCCGGAATTCCACGTACGACTGGCGACCACACATATACTTGACTATCCAACGTTTCTAGCCACTCCACTCCTGTACCAATCTGTTAACTTCCACTGTCAGTTCATTGACTCTGGGCTCCGTAGGGTTGGTACGCCGTCCGTCCCGCTGCCTCTGCTGGGAAATTTGGTTTTTCTTCGGGTATTCGACCACGAGCGGCTGCAGCTCAGAAGGGTTGGGCAGTTCTCTGAAACGAAGATTGGTGAACTCTCTGAAATCAGGCCAGTGGGCTTTTCCATGGTTAAGAAAAGAGCGACGCTCAGAAGTTATGAAATCGGGGATCTGCTAATAGAGACAATTATCGGGAGAAATGACGGGTTGCCAAGTCACGTCATTTATCAGACCGTGTTACACAATGGTTAAATCGGGCGAATTGTGACACTCTCCTCTTTTTCATTTGGAGGCTTCCTAATTGACCGTGCAAAATGTGAAGCAGTCATTCTGCTCTGCCAACGCTTATCACCTCTGGTCATTACCTAGGACGGAATGCCAGAAGTCATGACGGACATTGAAATCTCCTTGTACCAGGCGGTTATTGCCTATCAAAAGTGGGCTTATATTAGGCAAGTAACGCGGTTCACAGCTATTAACCGGAGGGATATACACATTAAGCACCTCTACCTCGACAGTTCCATACTTGACTACTACTCCCAGACATTCCATGTATGGGTCACTGGAGACTAGATCATAGAAGTTAGGCCTGTATTGAACAGAATGGTGTAACAGGAACGCTATTTCCGAACATGTATACACTAGGTTGCCAGCCGCCGGCCGAAACTGGAGTGTTGTTGTTTCGAGTCAATCCGGTGCCGTAGAACCCGCTACAGTGTGATTTTTTAACTAGGTTTACACGTCACGGACGGTGACAAAAAAAAAATAATAAAACTAAATTAAAATTGCGCACACTACGCAACAAGCTTTCTATTCAGCTAGGGGAGAAATATTGTTGCTGCTAGCTCCAGTAGTTTTATCTAGTGAAGGTTGTCTTTGAAATAATTGGTTCCACAAGGAAACAATCTTCAAAATGGGTATGTGTTTATTGTGTTTGGAGCTAAAATGAGAACCCATAGACGGGATTAAAGCAACATCTAAACAATGGCAAGAGGAGAACATAGAATTAATATTGGAAAAACACTTTAGGTCTCTTAAATCGATAACATCCACATCATGACTTTGCAACACATGCTGGAAAACCGTGTACGACTTGAACGAAGTTACTACGAAAGTAACCAATCTTTATCCGGAAATAAAAACTGATATTTTAATTGAAGAAATGCCCATCATTATTGATAATGAAATTTCTTCCAAATCTGATGTGACCACTGAAGATCCATTGGAAAAAATGTCTCCAACGCACAAGAAAAGAGCTCGAAAGGTCATCAAAGCAAATTATAATGGAGATAAAGATTATTTAACAATAAATGAAAACGACATACCCAGTGCGAATAATGGTGCTTCTAATCCCACACGGATATTTGATGATGTACCAGGTTCCGCCGCCTCAGACAGCGAAAGTGAAACTGATGACAATGATATATCCCAAAAATCAAACCACGTTTGAATCCTTATTATAAACAACGTACTTAACAAAAAGAAGTTAATAAATTTCTCGCAAAACCCCAATGAGGAAAATATTGTCCGAAAACTTTCAACTCGAATGCCAATATGTACAGTCACCGTAAAAAGGCTCATTCCAAAGAATGGGAAGAAGATTGTCGTGCCAAATATTCGAGTAATTTACCATCAAAATACAACGTAGAAAAAACAAATGAACACATGATGGACAAAATGATGATATAGCAATAAGTACATGGTATTACACATGGTACAATAAGGAAGTAGAATAGCTTCGTAAAACTAGAGTAATACAGCTCTGAGTCTATGCCCGTTTCCTGTCAGAATTACTCAAAATTATATGAAACAAGTAATTTTCATTTATTTGATATTATTTGTTCATTTTTAAATGGATGGCCTGGATGTTCTCTCAAAAATATGAGCAATTTCTTCCCATCATAGATTTTGAAAAAATTTTGTTTTTATTTTTCAAAACAATAAATACGTACACAAAATTGGCAGAAGTCGGGATTTATGGAGTTCGGGTGTTTTGTAACGTTTCCATGATAAATCACTGATCCTGACAAGAGCATTAATATCATTATTAAAACAGGGCTTATTGTTGGGTCCGTATGTTTTCTTTTTGATTGGAACCGTATCATTGTATATTTGTTAAACTTTATCCTTGATCAAAAAGTAACATGTTCCTGGTTGATAACAACGATGAGGCAACAATCGATACCTCAACAATTGATCATTGTCATCAGAGAAGAACGGTTATTAAGAAAGAAGAAGCAAGAAGCTAAACTTTTCCCACAACAAATAGAATTGTTTGGACAATAAAATTATATTCAAACCGCCAGAGTCTTTTAATTCAAATAAATGTTTCATTTACCTACACCACCAGTATCTAATTAGCAACAAGTAAGTATCGTCTGTATACTTGTTGTGTTGTCTAGTATTCATAGTTTATGTTGAATGTCTTTGTACAACAAATACTTTCGACACTAAATCTATTCTATAGATTTAGAACATAGATGCACAAAATGAACATTGCGCTTGTGTGTGTGAGAGAAACCAAAAAGCACTTCTTCTTTTGGACGTTTTGTAACAAGAATCGTGCTTTATGTTAGCAAAATTATTAAAAACATTAAATATAAACACCATATATTTATAATTTTTTACAAAAGCTATCTATAATTTGTTTTCTTAATGTTAACGGAGCAACAATGCGTACATCCCCCACGCATGTCTACATTCGTTGAAGTCTCATCAACGACTGAGATGACCGCAAACGTACTGTTTTATGCATCTATGATTTAGAACCCCTACAAGTCCATATGCCTGTATCGGAACTTGTACATTACGAAAGACAAATCTAGGAGACCGTTAACAGTAGGTAGGTATTGTTTGGTTAAATGTGAATCTGCAAAGATGTTTGAATTAAAATCACGGGCTATGATAACGTCATTATATCCTCTAGAAGGTTGTGTAACCGGTTTAAATTATTAATAATTTTTATCATTGTGTGTAATTAGAAATATACAAAAAATTGTATCAGCTATGCGTTTTACATTTGAAAATAGCAAAAGATAAAATATTAATATAACAGTCTTGAAATTTGGTAATAATTATTTTAAAAGATTGACAAAAATCACGAAAATTTCATTGAAAAGGTGTATTGGATCTGCATATATGAATTTGAAATTTCTTCCAAGCTCTGTAATTCATGAATATTTGGGATGAAAACACATATCGGCTCATTACCGCGTTTAACATAGACAAGGCTACGAAATGTATATGCTGCCTTGACAAATCGTTTCTTTCTAAGGTGCACCGCATCTTTCAGGAATTCATAGTTTGTATTGGATATGTTTTCTTTATGTGAAATTTCGCAGAAGATCTGAAACCGATGTAATTAAATAACTCATTGCTGTGCAACTTTTTATAGCCTGAAACAGACTTTGATCGAGATTCTTGTCGTAAGGACATGAATTTGATGATAATCACACCGTATGGCGATTCGCTTCATTTGTGTCGTTTTTGTTTTGGGATCGATTTGGCAAAATGTAAATAAAAGTTCTTATCGTTTTGGAATGGGATTCAGTTAACTCCTATTTCGCATGCTATATGTGCGTTCTCTTGTGGTAGGAGTTCGATTCTAAGGTCATCTGTTTCCAAATTGTTACGTTTTACATGTTTATGATGATAACGTCATCACGCCGGTGATTTTAATTCAGACATCCTTGCAGATTCACATTTAACAACAATTCACGTCTACTGTTAACAGTCTCCCAGATTTGTCTTTCGTTAATAACACCTTAAACATGTTACTTTTTGATTAGGAACACTGATTTATCATGGAAGCGTTACAAAACACCCGAAGTCCATCGATCCCACGGCAGTGGGTTCTACGACACCGGATTAACCCGAAACAACAACACTCCAGTTTCAGACAGCGGCTGCCAACCCAGCCTATACATGTTCGTGTTTGTTTATATTTCTGTATTGGGAGCAGTATATCCCGGAATGCTTGCTCTGAATTCTTTTGGTCCGTGCCGGGATTGACGAAAACCTCGGACCATTGAGGAAAACATTGGGCCGGTTACACGTTACACGAAATTAATGTCAAATTGTAGCTGACACTCTAATCTTTCCAAAATGCTACAATTTTCATGGTCCAAAGATTGCTAATTATTTGGTTGCTCAGATTTATTGTACAATAACCGTCAATATGTAAACATATTTTCATCGTTTAAGCTTACACGATTGTAATTAAGTGCACTTACAAATATAAAGAGTGTTAAAAAGTGTGATAAAGCGCTCACTGGGTTTGGTGGTAAATACATATATATCTTTTTACATTTTTAATTAATATATTTCTTTTTAGACAACGGTATTTAAAGATCCCTAATAGAGCTGGAAGGTGTAACTTGGGCCAATCCATAAGAAGACGCCTTCTGGGACTTGTCTCACATATTTATATAATTAAATGAATAATATTTTTATGGAGGTGCAGCATGATCGGCAAAGACATATTTTCTGAATTTTTAAAATATACTAAAATGACGGACAACCCTACTAGTCCAAAAGCGGAGGAAAAGCGGGAAAATTTTTTAGCAGAAACTGTAGAAGTATAAATTGAAATATTATTTTGTTTATACGAATAAAATATTGTAAAATCGTTTTATTGTAATATAGTATTTAAATAAAACATTGAGTTTTAATTAATTTTTCCTAAAAATGGCACATCTCCAACACCGGCTAGGCGAACTTAAGTTATTTTTATTGAAAACATAATTTTAATGAACTGATTTGAATCGGGTTATGCGTGTGCAAAACCCAGGCAGAACAGTATCACTTTTTGTAGAGTTTTGGAGGGATAAGAGTGTCAGCTATAGTTTGGCATATATTTTGTTGACCTCCATAATGGAACTATTTAGACTTTTTGGTTTTTTTTTTTTTAAATTAGGGTCCAAAGTAATAATAATTTTACTAAAACTTCCAAACCGCTTTAAATAATGTGACGACTTGTTGGATAGGTCTTTTCATAAGTTTTGAAATGATATTGTTCATATCGGGTAAGTTAATCCGGTTTTAACCCGCACTTTCAAAAATCGGGGGTCCCAGGTCCGTTCTCCAAAAAATAAAGTAGTTTCCCCAATAAGGATAAAAATACCTCTGGAAAATTTTTCAAAAAAATTAAAGAGTGCTTAATAATCTAGAGTTTACCCATCGCTTAATATTTAAAATCGTCCATCAAGAGTTTGTACCATTCTGAGGAGGAATCGGATGATCTGGGAGTATTTGATATATTTTTAAATGAGTGTAGGAATGAGCTCTCCCATTCTATTGTTTCGATCATAATAATGTTCAAATGTGAAAGAGTGAAAATGAGTAGAACATATGTTTTTGTTTGGTGATTCTTGTGTGCAACAGCAAAGAGGTTTTGATGTTTTCTGAGCGCTTAAAATAATACGTCCGCTCGCCACGGTATGAACAACTGAGTGGAATTCATACTTATGTAGTCACAGATGCCTTCAACGCAGAGCAGTATGAATGTCGTCCTCGAAGTCCACCCCCATCTATTGTAGCTGACAAACCAGGTTAGTTTTGGCGCAATTACGGTCAGGATGTGCAATCCTCTCAATTCGTATTGGAAATGAATTGACGAAGATGTGTAAATCGTCTGCTCGGCGTGTGATACAGGCACGCGTGCTCCACATCCTTATTTGCCCTGACAAACCTACCCCACTCCAGTTATTGGTTATCGACGAGTTAAAATAATTAATAAACATATATATTTGTAAATGTTTCATTATCTGCCGAATCATACATAATTTTATTAATTAATTTACTATATTACAGAATTGACATTCTCTTGGAATGTCTTTTTGGAGGATAGTCCATTGATAAAGTACATACACGTAGTATTCAATCGTAACATCAACGATGTTATTACATTGAATGGAGATAGATTAATGATCATGATGAACGGCTGAGCGCTTATATCTATCAAGAGAATATCAATAGAGTGTGACAGAGCAAAAACATAGAAAAGAAATCAGTCAATGATGTCAACTCAAGACAATACAATCTCCCACGCTAATAAGTAACGTGGTCTTGGAATCTTGCTGGCTTTCGTTTAGGCTTGGTGGAACGTCTGATACTTGATGGTGTATCTGGTGGTTGAGATTCGGAACGGATTGAGGCTGCGACTCGATTGTGGGACGATGTTGTGGACAGTGGCAGTGACTTGAGGTTGTGTATTGATGGTGAACTGCTGATTTGGCTCCGCGGTAGCTGAACGGTGCGGATGATTTCAATGCATAATGATTTCCTCCATAAACCTCCCTACAACGTAGAGAGCGCGTACACACCAAAGTCCGGACCAAGGCGGGTTAGCAATGGTTTTACACCGGCTACAGAAACTACATCAGCCAGTGGTTAAAATACAAAAGACATTTTAAAAGTCACACACAGATTAGTAAACATAAATTTACAAAGCAATAATCTGCAAGAACTGCGCATTGGCCACGTCTACTGTTCCGCATAAGGATTGTAGATCAGATGCCAGATGATCAAGCAGCTTGATGGAGTAAAACAAACATTATATAACATGTACAACTGGTGCTCAAAGGCGAAGTTCTACTGGTTCCGCGGAGGGAGTTGTAGATAATATGCCGTAAAAATGATTTTATAGAGTTAAGAAGACATAAATATAAGGTTACATAAACAAAATATTAGCATAGACATAGCACAACAAAAATTACATATGCAGAATACAATTTTTTATTGTGTTCAAGGGACTATATAAGCAAATAGTGTTACATAAACTGTTATAAATTACACAAAGTGATCTCAGTGGGCTATTAAGTTCATAATTTCTTCTTGCTATGGACAATTTTAACGGTTCAAAATTGCGAGTTCTACGAAAGGGAACATTATAGTTTATTTCACCAGTGAGAAAAGGGGAATCAATCAATCCACGTATTAATTTTATGATAAATAATGCTCTTAACATAAAACGTCTTTTTTCAAGAGATGGAAGATCGATTAACATTAAACGACTCTCGTATGGCGGAAGAAGTTCAGAGGGGTTCCGATTTAAACCACGCAAAGCGAAAATTAAAAACTGAATTTGTACCGATTCAATTTTATCAGAATAATATTTATAAAATGGACTCCATAATATACAACCATATTCTAATACTGGACAAACTAGACTAACAAACAATCTTTTGGTTACGTAAGGGTCATTAAACTCTTTTGACCAACGCTTGATAAAGCCTAGTAAAGATTTAGCTTTATTAACACAAGAATCAATGTGTAAATGAAACCGTAGCTTAGGATCTAAGATTACGCCCAAATCAACGAAAGATTCAACATTATCCAATTTAAAAGAGCCAATATAATAGTTAGATAGTAATGGCTGATTTCGAAATAGCGACAATTTTTTGCATTTTTTTAGATTAAGAGACATACCATACCACCAATCATATTGTAATGAAATTGCATCGTTAAGTGAGTTAATGTGAAGAAAGAGTTTCCCATCATCCAAAAACGAATAATTTTCGGAAGATCATTCAGGTAAAGAACAAATAGTAGTGGACCCAAGTGACTTCCCTGCGGTACACCAGAAACACCAGGAAGGTTAAAGTCGCCCATACATATTAACAATATAAATTTCAAGGCCAGAATTAGGAGCAATATAAGAACAAGTTAAGAATACGGTATTACCTGTAATATTTAGTTTAGCGCAGACAAATTCACTACAGGGGTCAGCTGAGACATCAATCATTTCAGAAGGAATCGAATTATGAACTGCTATCAAAACACCTCCTCCTTTTTTCATTACTCGATCCTTTCAATAAACTTGATAATTATCAGAGAACACCTCAGTGTCAAGAACATCCGATTTTAACCATGTTTCAGCAAAAACGATTATTTTAAATTCACAAAAGAAGCTTTTAAGGAATACGTTTCTCAGTTTAGTATTTAATCCTCTAACATTTTGGTAGAGGATCCCACAGACATCAATTTGTTTTTTGACGCTGGTAAGGTATTCACAGATCTAGTAGAGCGTTCTCTGAACAAAAATTCTTTTACCAATGTATCATTGGGCCAGAATGAACTACTAACAATAATGTTAAATAATTTGGGGGGAACAGTTATTTTGAATGACGAAATATCACGCTGTTGAGAGGAACGAAATTTAAAGATGTTTAAATCTTGATCAGTTACATCGTTGAGATTTGATTTTATATAGCTGCGAATGTTGTCAGTGGAAGTATCAGGGTGAAGTCTAGTAATACTCAAATACTGTTTTACGCCGTTCTACAACGATAAGAGTGTTAGAAGTAGAGGGATCAACGCCATTTACAACTGCGGAAGAGTTTGTAGGAGTTATAGTTGGAGCCTGCACGACTACTGCAGGTGGTTTAGCTTTTTCGCCTTTTGAAGAGTTAATGCTTGCAGTCGAAGTGGAAGCATTAGAAGTTGGGTCTATGCCTTTGCCGTTATCGATTGATGGATTATTATTAGGAAGGGGAATTGGCGATATTGGTGAATTTAAACTTATTAAGTTATCAAGACCCAAGGTATTTGGGCCAAGATTGTTTGCTTCAACTAAAGTCTTTTTTCTTTTAGGAGAGTCATCAGAAAATTCAAACCTGCTGACCAATTTTTCAATTTTTTCAAATTTTTTAAATGTTAAATTAAAGCTTTTCTTTAACTTTTCAATTTCAGCCTTAGTTTCTTTAAATAGGCAATGATAATCAACTTGTAAATCTCTACATTCAAAACAAGACCAACGCAGACCTTTAGCCTTGTCTGTAATAAAATCAAACTGTCTACCGTTGAAGCCAGCGCATTTAAGATGCCAAAATTTATCGCAAATAAAGCAAGATATTAAGCGCTCATTGATGTCTCTAACAGCACAATCGTTATTTGAGCAAGCCATAATGAGAGTATTAAATATCAACAATAGGGAAATGAACACAAGTAAAAAAGAATTATAATTATTATTTTTTTTTTATTAATTAAAATAACTAAGGAAATAGTGTAATTTTGGAAATGGTGTGGTAAGTAATTTACTGTAACTGCCTAAAAGTATGCTAAGAATAGCTAATTGTTTACGTACAAAGATGTTAAGGGGAACTAGCCACAAACGTCAAAACACAAAATAACACAATGGAAGCAACAAAGGATAGAAATCAAAAAGAAGAATGTAAACACCAATGTAAACTAGTCGCAAAATAATAATTATAACAAAAAATGGGAAAAACTGAATGAAACGCGAAAACTTCACACAATTGGAATTTAAATAAATTCAATTATTTGGAATTTCACTGTTTAGCACTTGTAGAGACACAAAAACACGGTAAAAAAAAAAAAAAAAAAAAAAAAAAAAAACAAAACGTTGCTGTGAAAAAAGATCTGCCAATAGAATTTGAGTCGAACCTGGAGAATTTCTAGTGTATAATTCGCATATGCTAATTTGCAATAAGTTCGAAATATATACTACTTTCCAGAGAACGGCCCTTGTAAGCCATCATCCACATCAAATATGCCTGATGAGCCGCTTAACCAACGGCGAAACGCGTCGCATAGTGGTGAGTGTGTGATAGTGTCTATCTGGCTTTCCTTTTCACTGCAAATTTCAGATCATTAAGCTCGTCTCGAAAGAGAAAACAAACACTTAAATCATAAAACATATGATCTTCGCCTTAACAAGGCAAAACTCAAAATTAATTTATATTTAAGATGGTTAATCGACACACAGAAAAACACTTGTAAGCGAGCAGAGTTGCCAAACCTATATATTGTGACAATTTCTTGTACTTTAAGACGTAATGGTGGTTTTTCATTTTCCATCGCTTTAAGTTTCCTCTTCAAAGTTTGAATATGCCTTTCTGTGAGACCGTAGGTAGCTGGGTATCCCGGAGCTATACATTTTTGGATAATGCCATTATTTTCACAATTGTCGCATTATCAGACACAATAATTTGAGAAAATCCGTGTGTCGCGAATATATTTTATAGCAATTGTATTATAGCTTATTGTACTATCTGATGTTGGGGCTAGTTTACATACTCTAATATCTGCCCACTTGGACTTTGCATCGACTAACACAAGGAAATAGTGGTTTTGAAATGGTCCTGCATAATCAATATGCACTCTTTGAAAATTATCGACAGGATCATCCCATTGATTAATTTCTAATTTTGGGGGCTGTTTTGTACCAGTGCACAGTTTTGGCAAGACTTAACTAAATTCTCTATATCGGAGTCAATTACTCTCCAGAAACAATATTTTCTTGTCAAATGCATCATTTTTACCACTCAAACGTGTGTGTGGTGCAATTCACATAAAATTGCCTCACGTAAAAGTGCTGGCAAATGCATCATTTTTACCACTTATTACGCACATCCCCTTAAATAAACCTCCATTTGTTATTGAATACTCAGAATCTGTAATTTCACCGCTTAAAACGTCTTCTTTTAACTTATTAAGATCGTAATCCTTTTCAGTTTCCACTACAATCGACTCTGCTGTAACTAAAAATGAAAAAATTGCATTTTTAGCTTGATCTTAAATGCCTTTTGTTGCTGTATCAAGTAAAAATAAAAACGAATTCGTTGATAAAAAAACTCTTAATAAACAATCAACATGTGTTATTTGGCCAGCCTTGCTATGCTGAACTTTGTAATTAAATCCTTATAAAAACGATGCGTATCGAAGAAATTGTTGTGATTTTATTGCGAGTGTTTAGCATTTTGATGAAAAATTCTTGAAATGGGTCGACAATCAGCCACTAGTTTAAAAAAGTAATCAAACTATATTCTAGATATCAGCACATATCTTGATGTAGTACCTGTGGTTTGGTTTTATTTACACCGAAATCATAAAACCGACATTAAACACTCAGCCATACTTTGTAAAATTATTAGCTGTTGCAACTACATTCACTTTTTTTCGTACCAAAAATAACTGGTAAATTATCTCCTTAATAACGCATTACAACGCAAACACTAAAATACCCTCCTTCAGGGAGAATTAAAAATTTCAATGGTTAAATACAAATTATTATCACTTCAGATTTTGTCCTTTTTTATTCATTCTACCTATTCTCATATTTTTCTACTACCTTCAATTTTGCAACCAATCTTAACATACATGACAAATATAAAAATTCAGCTTTAATTTTCATAATATTGAATTGTATTAGTAATTTTTTGCATTATCAAAAACATCAAACATCCAATTTTTCTCACCAATTGTAAACCACACATATGTGGTTGTTGTAGCAGTGTCAAGGTGTTCCGTTGTTTATTTACTAATTAATCTCGTTCTTCCTCGATGTCCAGGTTTAAGAATTCTGCTATCTAATGGTAGCCAAAGATCCTCTGGACGGAGTTGTGTAGGCTTGGCTGGACAATTAAGCGCAGCGTATTGTGCCGGCCTGTATCATAAATTCGTGTCCAATATGAATTGAGACGGCTGCGCCATCCTGAACGTAGTTGGGTCAAAACTACCCTGGATTGCCTAGGCAGCCGACGTTCCTCAGCTGCAATGGATTAGGGTGGACTTCGAGGATGTCATTCATGCTGTAATTGTTAACTAGGTCTGCGACTGCATCAGTATGAATGCTATTTAGACCCACTTGATAGGCTTCATGATCTAGAGGCTCTCTCTTATATCGCTGGACCTCTCTCGCTCTAGATCATGCAGGTCCTTCCTGACACGCCTGAGTGGGGGAGTTCTGTCCACCATATGGTAGTTAGGATGACTCCCAAGGTAACACCCATGCATGTACTGCAAGCATATTATTATTCTGGCGTAAGGGAAGAACCTTCGTCTCCTCATGTAAATGGTCCATAGGGGTCATAAGGAGGCACCCAGTGCAGTTCTGCGTTGCAATTGTATTCGCAGACCACACTGGAGCCGCATAGTTAGACCGACCTATCGCTTTATAAGAGGTCAACAAGGTTTCCTTATCCGCACCCCAAGTGCTGCCGGCTAGCGCCTTGACGACCTTGTTCCTACTTTTCTTTCTTTCTTTTTAAGACTTAAACACGCTATCGAATGTGACCCCAAGGCTGTGTTCTCATCTCCGCAGTCCATGTGTTAAATAGTGTGGCCGTTGTTTTAGTGGGTCATATTCCTCGCATGGAAGAAGGCGGCAAGCTCCGCGAGATAGCTGCTCACATAAACTACAGAACCCGACGCCATAATCGTACAGTCATCCGCATATGTTACGATCTCGGTGCCGTCTAGAGGGCCCGGAATTCCGAAAAGGTACAGGTTAAACAGTTCCGGAGATGTTACCCCACCTTGGGGAACTCCCTGTTTCACTCTACGGGGCTTGGACTTCTTGTTCCGGAATTCCACGTACGACTGGCGTCCACACATGTAGTTGACTATCCAACGTTTCAAACTTGGCCGGAAGGTAGTAATTTCAACGTTCTCGAACAGCGTGGAATGGTTGACCGTATTAAAGGCCTTTGATAGATCAAGAGCCAGCACCACTGTTCTATGGCACGGCCTGTTCTGGTTGATTCCCCGACTCATACGTGTGGATATGGCGTTCAATGCTGTTGTGGTACTGTGTAGTGGACGGAAACCGTGTTGATGGTTGGCAGCTGAATAGGTTCCTCTGATACTGGGGAGGAGTAAAGCCTCCAGAGTCTTTGCTACTGGCAACAAAATCGAAATTGGCCTGTATAATTCGCCTTTGCTGGCATCCTTTCCAGGCTTCAGTAGCGATAAGTTAAAGACTTAAGGACTCAATTCCCGGCGTGTCCAGTTTGCTTCTATATTACCATTGATATTCCGTCCGAGCCCAACGCTTTAGATGACTTAGCGTTTCTGATGACATTCGCAACATCACCCATCTTGTGGAGGTACATCCACTGCGGGAAGAGCTCTTATACGACGTAGTACTCTTCGCCTCGCCCTATCACTGGCGCGCATCTCTTCGGATCAGTCACCATTACGTCGTTAAATGTAACTGCTGTCCTATCATCCTTTTCCCCAGGGTTCGAGCGTGACTTGACCGTTACCCGTTATCAATTTTGATACGCAAATCGCGGCCTAGATACGCGTTGCGGAGCTATTAGAAAGGGGGGTTGCCCTATATATTGTGACAATTTCTTGTACTTTAAGATGTAATGGTGCTTTTTCATTTTCCATCGCTTTAAGTTTATGTTTGAACATCCCTTTCTGCGAGACCGTAGGTAGCTGGGTATCCCCGAGCTATACATTTTTGGATAATGCCATTATTTTCACAAAAATTCTTAATAGGGGTACTTTGGAATATTGTCGCAGTATCAGACACAATAATTTGAGAAAATCCGTGTGTCGCAAATATATTTTATAGCAAATTTATTGTACTATCTGATGTTGAGGCTTGTTTACATACTCTGATATCTGGCCACTTGGACTTTGCATGGACAAACACAAGGAAATAGTGGTTTTGAAATGGTCCTGCATAATCAATATGCAAAAAATTATCGACAGGATCATCCCACCTTTTCAATTCAATTTTCAATTCAAATTTATTGAGTCTTTTTTTAACACGAAAATTTACAATTTTGAAGTGAAGAAAGAAATACTTAAAACTATAATGTTTTGTTGTAATGACTAAAGCGTATTTTCAGCGTCTGGCTTTACAAAAAAATTGTTAATTAGCGTTTACTAAACTATGTGTGTATATCGTGCTTGCTCCCGTCACTACCATGTTTGAGAGCATGTCTCATTTTATTTACCTTAAAACTAACTTAACCTAAACCTAACCTACACTTAAACAACAGAGATGATCAAACGAAAGATTGTTCATCTAAGTTGTTAACTAACCCCTGTGAATTCCACGAGAGGTGCTAACGTAAAATTGTGGACACTGAATATCTTCCAGAGACATGTACAAGTTAATACCTGACGGAAAATACGTAATTAGTATTTTCCCACGTGAAATTAGATTCCTTATTAACACATTCCTGAATAAGCAAGTTTGAATACATAAAAGCCCTGTTAGCGTAGTTTTTAATTAAACGCATAGCATATACTGAGATTGGGGTAACTTTCGATGCTTCGTATATATACCGATTTGAGAAACGCTTATTATGGTACTTAAATTTTTTTCCAACGCAGAGACGAAGAATTTTTCATTCGAATATCTCAAACTCTTTCATTACCGTTGGAGAGATTGAACAATTCTTGAAATGGGTCGACAATCAGCCACTAGTTTAAAAAAGTTATCAACTGCGAAAATAATTGCAATATGCTCCCTATCTAATTCGCTATAATTTTGTCCCGCTTTTTGTCAATGTTCTGGAAAAAGCAATCGACCTTTCAAAATCGTCGATGACATGAGAAAGTACGGCAGCAGTACCTGTTGCACTTGCATCACATGTGAGAGTTAAAGGCAATGATTAATTATAAGGAACTACAATTCGGTCATTTAATATTCCTTGTTTCAATTTGATAAATGCTTCTTCACATTGCTTTAACCATGAAAATGTTTTTTCTCTCTTAAGTAGATTTCTCAGAGTATATGTTAGGGTTGCCATGTTGGGGATGAAACGTGAATAATATGTGACCGTTCCTAAAAATCTTCTGACATCATCCACAGTAGCAGGACGTTTAGATGTCGCTTCTGAGATACATTGTGGATTACTATTTTTTTGCATTTGTCTGTGTCTGTTTTGGCGTCTTTTTGGTCGTTTAGCATTTTTACAACTTCGGGCAACACTGATCGTCACCTGTACGTTAAAAATTTTTCAAATTGCGTGAAATAAGGTGAATTACCTTATCTTTATGGTGATATATGTACATACATCTGTAAATGAATTTAATTTTTGCTATGTTTGTGTTTTAATTTATGGTTTTGTTATTTCTTTATAATAATTATAAACATTTTTTGAAGTAAATGGCATAAATAACAATTTATTCATACTTGTTTTTTTTATCAAAAATATAAGATATTTCGCTTTGTTTTGTTTGTCGTTTTGAGCTGCGTCGCGATTCTGTGGTCCCCATTAACGTCGCAAGTCGGGGCTCTAGATAATGAAAGATATTAAGGATTGTAAATTGAATATTTACATGCATTATTAAGTGAAACAACAGTATCTAATTGAACATCCTATCCGACATTGCTGTATTATACAAAATTCGATATGAGAATCACTGTTTATATTAGTGGAAATTCAGGAAAAAATAAAAATTCCATTGGCTTTTACACTATTTTGTATTTTCATTGCGCATTTTTGTCCGATATAGTTTGCATATTGCTCAGGTTGTGTCTCTTTAAATGCCTTCCTATATTTCCGGAGTATACATTTAAAATCTTGTAATTACAAGTTGGAAAATTACACACAATTTCGTTAACATTGGATTCATTTGTATTGAACATATCAAAACGAGTAATATTTTTAGGTCACGGCATTTTTTGTTATTATTCACTGAACGTTTAATAAGAATTGAAAGACAGGACATTGGCATGTTCGCATATATTGTAAAAAATATTGTTCTTAAAAATAATAAGACTACCTGCACTCCGATGCGAAATTGTGACAAACTATATTCTAGATATCAGCACATATCTTGATGTAGTACCTGTGGTTTGGTTTTATTTACACCGAAATCATAAAACCGACATTAAACGCTCAGTAATACTTTGTAAAATTATTAGTTTTTTGCACCTACATTCACTTTTTTTCGTACTGGTAAATTATCTGCTTAATAACGCATTACAACGCAAACACTAAAATACCCTCCTTCAGGGAGAATTAAAAATTTCAATGGTTAAATACAAATTATTATCACTTCAGATTTTGTCCTTTTTTATTCATTCTACCTATTCTCATATTTTTCTACTACCTTCAAATTTGCAACCAATCTTAACATCCATGACAAATATAAAAATTCAGCTTTAATTTTCATAATATTGAATTGTATTAGTAATTTTTTGCATTATGAAAAACATCAAACATCCAATTTTTCTCACCAATTGTAAACCACACATATGTGGTTGTTGTTGTAGCAGTGACAAGGTGTTCCGTTGTTTATTTACTAATTAATCTCGTTCTTCCTCGATGTCCAGGTTTAAGAATTCTGCTATCTAATGGTAGCCAAAGATCCTCTGGACGGAGTTGTGTAGGCTTGGCTGGACAATTAAGCGCAGCGTATTGTGCCGGCCTGTATCATAAATTCGTGTCCAATATGAATTGAGACGGCTGCGCCATCCTGAACGTAGTTGGGTCAAAACTACCGTGGATTGCCTAGGCAGCCGACGTTCCTCAGCTGCAATGGATTAGGGTTGACTTCGAGGATGTCATTCATGCTGTAATTGTTAACTAGGTCTGCGACTGCATCAGTATGAATGCTATTTAGACCCACTTGATAGGCTTCATGATCTAGAGGCTCTCTCTTATATCGCTGGACCTCTCTCTCTCTAGATCATGCAGGTCCTTCCCGACACGCCTGAGTGGGGGAGTTCTGTCCACCATATGGTAGTTAGGATGACTCCCAAGGTAACACCCAAGCATGTACTGCAAGCATATTATTATTCTGGCGTAAGGGAAGAACCTTCGTCTCCTCATTTAAATGGTCCACAGGGGTCATAAGGAGGCACCCAGTGCAGTTCTGCGTTGCAATTGTATTCGCAGACCACACTGGAGCCGCATAGTTAGACCGACCTATCGCTTTATAAGAGGTCAACAAGGTTTCCTTATCCGCACCCCAAGTGCTGCCGGCTAGCGCCTTGACGACCTTGTTTCTACTTTTCAGTTTATTGCAGGTAGGTGTAGCTTGCGCGGAAGACTTAAACACACTATCGAATGTGACCCCAAGGCTGTGTTCTCATCTCCGCAGTCCATGTGTTAAATAGAGTGGCCGTTGTTTTAGTGGGTCATATTCCTCGCATGGAAGAAGGCGGCAAGCTCCGCGAGATAGCTGCTCACATAAACTACAGAACCCGACGCCATAATCGTACAGTCATCCGCATATGTTACGATCTCGGTGCCGTCTGGAGGGCCCGGAATTCCGAAAAGGTACAGGTTAAACAGTTCCGGAGATGTTACCCCACCTTGGGGAACTCCCTGTTTCACTCTACGGGGCTTGGACTTCTTGTTCCGGAATTCCACGTACGACTGGCGTCCACACATGTAGTTGACTATCCAACGTTTCAAATTTGGCCGGAAGGTAGTAATTTCAACGTTCTCGAACAGCCTGGAATGGTTGACCGCATTAAAGGCCTTTGATAGATCAAGAGCCAGCACTACTGTTCTATGGCACGGCCTGTTCTGGTTGAGTCCCCGACTCATACGTGTGGATATGGCGTTCAATGCTGTTGTGGTACTGTGTAGTGGACGGAAACCGTGTTGATGGTTGGCAGCTGAATAGGTTCCTCTGATACTGGGGAGGAGTAAAGCCTCCAGAGTCTTTGCTACTTGCAACAAAAGCGAAATTGGCCTGTATAATTCGTCTTTGCTGGGATCCTTGCCAGGCTTCAGTAGCGACAAGTTAAAGACTTAAGGACTCAATTCCCGGCGTGTCCAGTTTGCTTCTATATTACCATTGATATTCCGTCCGAGCCCAACGCTTTAGATGACTTAGCGTTTTTGATGACATTCGCAACATCACCCATCCTGTGGACGTACATCCTCTGCGGGAAGAGCTCTTATACGACGTAGTACTCTTCGCCTCGCCCTATCACTGGTGCGCATCTCTTCGAATCAGTCACCATTACGTCGTTAAATGTAACTGCTGTCCTATCATCCTTTTCCCCAGGGTCCTGCGTGACTTTACCGTTATCCACAGTTTACTCAAATCGTTTCCAATGTTGCAGCACTTCAGATGGTCTAGCCACTTTTTCCGCTTATGCTCCTATACCAACCTGTTAACATCCACTGTCAGTTCATTGACTCTGGGCTCCGCTCATTCGATAGTCCCACTGACTCTGCTGGGAAATTTGGTCTTACTTCGGCTGCAGCTTTAATGAGGCCGCGGAAAATCTTTTCTGCTACCCGAACATCGGAAGGGTTGGGCAGTTCTCTGAAACGAAGATTGGTGAATTCTCTGAACTCAGGCAAGTGGGCTTCCCCGTGGTTAAGGAAAGTGCGGCGTTCAGAAGTTATGAAATCGAGCGATCTGCTAATGAAGACGATTATCGGGAGATGGTCTGAGCCAAGAGAATTGACGGGTTGCCAAGTCACGTCATTTATCAGATCGGGTGACACAATGGTCAAATCTGGAGAACTGTGATACTCTCATCTTATTCGGGTAGGGACATTCTCATTAACCGTGGAAAATGTGGAGCAGTCAATCTGCTCTGCCAATGCTAATCCCCTCTGGACATTACCTACGTCGGAATGCCAGAACTCATGGTGGGCATTGAAATTCCCTAGTACCAGGCGGTTATTGCCTTCCAAAAGTGGGCTTATATTAGGCAAGTAACGCGGTTCACAGCTCTTAACTATACATTCCATGTATGGGTCACTAGAGACTAGCTCAAGCGAGATAGGTTCCGGGTTAAACCGGAACAATTCCTAAAATGCACCCATCCTCCGCATCCATTACATCACACCGAGACTGATCTGGGGTGGATGATGTTTTGGGAAACCGTACAGAATATGTATACACGTATACACATATGTGGTACTGTTTTTTTTTATGATTTTTTTTTTTAATGTTCCGCCTTGTGGAGCATTACGATTTTTGTTGGGCGGAACACTACAATTTCGTAGTGCTTCGACTGCGGTACACTACGTTTTTAGTGCGATAAATTACGATTCTCGTTGTGCTTCGGTACAGTATCACTAAAATATTTTTTAAGGGTTGCGTTCCGGTACGGTACATTATCTTAGTGCACCACTCCATCTCGGAACGATACAGAACACTACGGTACAGTACCATACTGTTTTTTTTTTCGAAAGCTGTTTTTCGCACACAAATTTACTTGGACAGTGCACCATGGTGTCATCAAAATAAGATGTAGTTCCTTCAAGACCTTGTTAGAGTCGATCTATGGTACGATTAGATTCGCTCGGAGCAGTCTTAATACCAAATGACAATCGGTTCATACGATACGTACCTCTGTAAAATATTGTTCGAATAATACGCCTTATAAAGGCCCAGCTTACAAAAATATTTTGAATTATATAATGTGTTGAATATTTAATCAATTCGCTTTATTGGATAATAGGCTGGCTTCAATTGTGGATTGACACCAACCTTATATGCAACACACAGACGAACATTGACATTCGGCTTTGGTATGACTACGAGCGGTGATCCCCAATTACTCGTGTTAACTTTCGAAATTGCGCCTTCATTTTTCTTTGCTTTATAGCTTCGTTGGCTTTGCACTTTCCTGCAATTTCAATTAACATATTCAATTTGGGATGCATCCGACTTTTTGTTGAAAAACCTCAGAATATTTATTTGTTATTTCCGATATTGATTTTACATCCGATTTTACATTACCTGTGAGCGATCCCGATACACTTTGTTTAAATCAATTTCAATGTGTCTAATTCAGACACGTCCTAGTAGTGGAGCGTGTTTTGCATCTACATTAAACATGTTTTCCTTAAATCTCTTACTTTGTATTGAATATTAACATCAACAGTACCCAGCTTATCAAACTGTGTTTTTGGAATTAATGTGTACCCGGCACCAAAGACTACTTCGAATTTTTTTGTTCATTCTATAAAAAGAGGTATAAAAATTTTCAATTTCTGCGGGAGGAATTTCCGACTTGTTGTAAGTGTTGATAATTTGATTTTTCCGCCATTCTCGCTGTAGTCAGATGAATCCGTTTTAATTGTGTTATATGAGTTAATTTAACTTAATGCACACTTGTTTAATATTAACATTTTTACATAATGAACACTTGAATTTAGTTTTTTTGTTTTGCATTCGTTCGATTCGTGATTATTTCGCCCACACCGCAAACACAACCCCTCAAGTGATGACTTATATCGATTAATATTTTGATATTGATTATTATTGTTTTGCTTTTGTTTAGTATATTGTGTTATTTCATGTATCTCACTTGTGGATAAGTTTTGTGAATTTCTTTGTTGTTTATTTGCTTTTAATGTTTTGACTTTCTCACAGATTTCCACAAAACTTTGATCTGCAATTTCTCGCATAATCTACGTATAAATTGTGCTCTGCAAAATATGTCGGACACCTTCTTTTGACAACTACACACAATCTTACATCCCGCTACTCTCTTCTGTAACACAACAACGAAATCAGAAATACATTGGTCTTCATTTTCTGTTTTATTTAAAAATTTGTGTTATTCCACCAGTATATTTTTCTTTGGACAAAAATAGGTTTGCAATCTTTCCATATACATTTCGAACGATTCCGCTTCAAGATTAACACTAGATGTTTAACTCGGAGGAGTGGGGGAATGGCTTCGACAGCGGCAGTAACAACAAGGATAACTCTCCAGAGTTGTTTATGTGAGATGATGTGTAGGTGAGGGAGGGTAAGGGTGATACGCGTGTGTGGTGTAGGATTAAAAGAAAGAATTATGCAAGAAATGAAACAATGATAAATTAGTATTAATTCTACGTATATCTCATGGTTTTATTGGTTCTTTTCATCGACAAAATTACCTTTATGTAATTTGGGGTGGCGACAGAGGCCTGTGTGCTTTCGCTTTCGTTTCTACTAGACAATTTGGGGTGGCGACAGAGGCCTGTGTGCTTTCGCTTTCGTTTCTACTAGACAAGTGAGCGCAATGGTTTTGAGTGATGGATGAGGTTCCCATATCTATCTACAACTACATATACAAATACAGACAAGTCAACGCAGAGGTTCTATGTGATCGCAGAGAAACCCTTGTCTTTATTACAATCGTGATTGTTCGAGCAAATGATGTTGTGGTGGAACCACCACCCTATAAAAATATACAGTCCACTGCTTTGTTTGAAAAAATAATATTTTGTGCTTTTATTTTTCTCCAATTTCTTTTATTTGCATTTTGCTCCGCAAACATTGGTCCATCGACCCGGATTTTACGATCTGCCTACTTCCCTAACGAGGAAAAAACAACAAAAAAACCCAGCAAATACATTGGATATGACGATCCGTCTATTTGCCTCGCCGGAGATACAACAGCTTCGTCGTCAACAACAACAAAGGGATCATCGTTCACCACCATCACCTCTAAATAAATTTCATTTCATTTTTATTAAACCACCAAGGTATGTACATCTGATGTGTTTTTAAAGTGACATACCGAACTTTGTTATTGTTGTGCTTGTAAAACAAAATGAAGCCTTGGGTCGTTTTACAGCAAGTTTACATGTCCGTCCGTCTCTTATAAGATTGTTGTCAATATTTATCCCACACAACAAAACATCAGTCAAAAAAATAGATTTGACAGTTAAGTTAAAATAGATTTGACAGTTCATTGCCCCAGCAGCTGTGTCGATGCAACTACTGCGATACCCAAAGTATTCATGTACCAATACTTTATATATACAATATATATATATATATATATATCTGTTGAATATAAGTAAACCCCGATCAATTCTGAATAAAATAAACATATTTGCTTAAAAAACAAACAACTTGCTTTTTTACTCTCTCAGTCACTTTATAAATTTATGTTGGAGACCCTAGACCCCACGAGCATACCTCAGCAAAAAGAAGGGAATTTGGGTCGTTACAGTGGCACCCGAGCAGGGACCTTGAGAAAGTTTTAACGTTAAACAAGAATTGATTGGAAGGTTACGAGAATGCCGGCATCTTTGCGTGTCTCCTGGGCCTAAGAAAAGAGGACTTGTTGGCCTATTTAGAGAAGTTCGATGGTCCAACATCTTGTACAGTTGAAGAGCTTACGGTTCGCCCTCCTATTATTGCAGGAACATACTCCTGAACGACTCATGGAATTGAAGAGATATGAGAAACCAGCTACCAGCCTGGAATCAATATTTCTCACCCCGCAGAAAACACCCGGTATAACAGTCACGCATCAACTTCTCCATCCGGTGGAGGCAATGTTCCAGCAAATGAAAACCATAGGAACATGGCCGCTTCTTGAAATATTACCCCTCTACGGCCCAGTACGGATACTAACACGGATAAGGCGGTTTGGGATCCTCGAGGTATTATTCAAAATTGGCAGCATTTACTTCATAAAATATCGAAAATATAAAAAAAAGAAAACAAGGCAAAACTCAAAAATTAAAAAGAATTAAGTTTCACGCGCCTCAAACTGTGGAGGCGCCGTCATAGAATTGACAAAGACCTAAAATGGTAAAGACTAGACAAAATGCATTTTGAGCAAATGGTTTGTGTCTACAATACATAGAGTAACAGCTCATGGCAGAGACATGTTAATATAAAAACCACAGTTACAGAAACGAATAACCAATAATAATTTGAAAAATCCAAAATTTTGGTTTCGATATTTTATTCCATAGACCTTTCCAAAAATTTGCATATTGCTTTAGCGGTTTAAATCAGTTAACATTGGTGACTATGTAGTTATGATATCGTAACAACAGAGGTATTTTCACAGGGTTGCCATGTTTTGACTCTGTCTTGTCCTATCTTTACACTTCTATGTCTTTGGAATTGAGTATTGTCTGAAATTGGCTTTGCTCTATTATGGAAAGCAGGATATATTCAATTTTTCAAATACCGTTCGCATTTTTCGATACCATTCGCATTATTTGACGTACAGAAATTTTGCACAATAATTTGTATTGTGTCGGTATCGGTCCACGTTTTTGTTTAGCCTTCATATAACGTTTGCTCCCTATATATGATACTTTTCAACGGAATTGTTCAAAATATGGTATTAAGAGTTTGCAAGGGGTTCTACCTATTGTAGCAGAATAATGTCTGTATAGGTCCCCGTTTATATATAGCGCCCATATAACGGTACCGACTTATATTCTTCATTTTCGGTACGTTCAGTATTCAGTATTGTCCATATTGGTCCACGGTTTCTATATAACGATACCGACCGATATTTGGCATTTCGATGATATAAGCTACGTTTTCCACATACTTGTTACACATTTGGTATTTAACACTTACAAAACATAACAAACCTATATTGGGTTTTTCGTTTTGGTATGGCCCCATATAAAGGTTCAACCCACTTTATTATTTATAGAATACGTTATAGAATACTCTATAGTTAAGGGTTAAATGCCCTCGAAAGTTTGTTTGAATTTCAACAACTTTTTTCCAGTTTTTTATTCGTATCCGCTATCTAAATATCAAACGAGTATAAATGTCAATTTTCGAACGACTTTGACTTCTAAATTCGAAGTACATAGTGCATCAAATCCGAGAGTAGAGTATGATTACACTATACTCGGATATGGCAATCCGAAAGTAGGAAATGGGTTTGCGAATTCGAGTTAATTGGTAGGAAAAATTCGCATCCGAAATATTTTACTTTCGAATCGAGTTACATAGTAACCCCCCAGGTCCGAAAATGGAACATCAGTTCTGATGGTAGTCGAGGTCCCCTAGAATTTATCGAAGGACTAGAAGAGCAGGCCGTCATGTATGAGGTTAACCTTGAATATTTGCCCTGGATGATGCCAGAAGTATTAAAGGATAATGCCTAGGCACGGAAAAACAATCAGCAATAGACAACCTGGAGACAACTTCGAGAAGTCTTCTTTCGTTTTTTCGTTTTTCGTCTTGGAAGACGAAATGCGGAAAAGAAAACAACCGCCATGGGAACCTTCTAAATCATATACTTTAAAAATGATGCGCCACAGCGCAAACACGGAGAGCCAGAAACTCGAAAGAATTTTTAGAAATACCCTCCCAGAATACCTCTGGTACATAAGACGTGGAGATTTTCATACGCTCATCGACCTTCTCGAAATGGCAAACGATTTAAGGAGTTTTCCTCCCGGTTCCTGTCCCATACGCGAGTAACATCGACAAATAAAACCGAGCGACCTGGGAAGCAAACAGGACCGCGACGATCCAAGGACTGCATATAGACGCTGTGCTCAACCTGGACAATTTGCATCTGGGTGTAGAAGTTCTCGGGGTTTGTTTTGCTGGGATTAGAGTCGTAGAGGAGTTCGCACCATAGATTGTTGCCGCGTTATATCGGAAAACGGCAATCGGATCCGAAAGAAAAGAGGGGAAACGGATCTGTTGAAAATGGCAGTCCTCTCAACTAAGAACTTCGCTTCACGTAGAAGCAACTAAACTGGTGGCCACTATAATAGCTGCGGGTCAGCCTATAGCTGCAACGGTGGATACTGGGGCCACCAGTAATTTAATCAGTGAAAAACTACGCGACACCATTGGCCCGGACCTTTTAAGTACCCCACACACTGCCCATGTTACCTTAGCCGATGGTTCCCAACGGCAAATAAAACCGAGCAACCTGGGAAGCAAACAGGACCGCGACGATCCAAGGACTGCCTATAGACGCTGTGCTCAACCTGGACAATTTGCATCTGGGTGTAGAAGTTCTCGGGGTTTGTTTTGCTGGGATTAGAGTCGTAGAGGAGTTCGCACCATAGGTTGTTGCCGCGTTATGTCGGGAAACGGCAATCGGATCCGAAAGAAAAGAGGGGCAACGGATCTGTTGAAAATGGCCAGTCCTCTCAACTAAGAACTTTGCTTCACGTAGAAGCAACTAAACTGGTGGCCACTATAATAGCTGTGGGTCAGTCTCTAGGTGCAACGGTGGATACTGGGGCCACCAGTAATTTAATCAGTGAAAAACTATGCGACACCATTGGCCCGGACCTTTTAAGTACCCCACACACTGCCCATGTTACCTTAGCCGATGGTTCCCAACGGCAAATAAGAGAAGCGATTCATTACAACTCATCTATGGAAACCGGCGATTGTCAGTCAGATTTCTAGTTATGCCTGATGCCACAGAGGACCTACTACTAGGACTAGACTTTTTAGTTCAATGCGAGACACGTATCAGCTTTGCCGGTCTTACCTGCGAATTCGGTGTCTAGGAAGTACATTATATTGGTAATATCATTATCTCGGAACAATCATAACCACGTCGACAGTTAAATAGGAAGGAGCCAAGTGGCTGGACATAGAACGGTAAGTGAGCTTGAAACAGAGGATCAAGCAAGGGTACAGTCCTTCCTAGATGTTTGAAAAAATTCAAGGTCCGTCTAAGGCCAGATATGCACCCCGAAATCCAGCTATGCAGCCATAATAGATGACAATTCCCCAATTACGTTGGCCCATAAAAGAAACGGGACGTGGCGACTAGTATAGACTTCAGGCAACTCAACTGCCGGAATCGGTATCGGAAGAACATTGGACGAACATTTAGAGAATCTGCGAAATGTTTTCCAGCGGTTGTGCGAATTCCGATTACGAATGAACCCCGACAAATGCGAGTTCTTTAAACGGGAGACAATACCTCGAAGGTTACAATTTCCAGGTCATAACGGATCACTTGGCACTAAAATAGCTAAACTCCATTGAGAATCCAACTGGAAGACTTGCCCGCTGGGCTTTGGAGTTGCAATAATACACGTTTACCATAGAATACCGGAGGGTAAGGTTTAAACGTAGTAGCGAATGCCTTGTCCAGACAGCGGGTGGAATCACCGATGCGGACCGTGAAGGAAACCGTTACTCAGCGTCCCTTCCCAACTGCGTGAGCGAGTTCTTCAGGAAAATCATAGCCAACCAGCAGCCGGACATCTAGGTATCCGGAAGACCATCAACAGAACGTTTGGGCTCTATTATTGGCCTGGTATGACCTGGCCTGTTCTTGGTATTTCTCGATCGTTTCACGAAGTGGGTTGAGATAGTCGCGATGCGGAAAGCTACGGCAGAAGGCGTGATAAAAGAATTTAGGGAAGGGCAGAAGTTTCTCATTACCGATTACGGCAGCCAGTTCACTAGTAAGGTGCTGACGGTTTTCCTGTAAGAAACTGAAGTTCGCCGACAATTTACTGCGCCATATTGTACAGTGGAAAACCCTGCGGAGCGAGCCAACCGAGCGATAAAGACAGTTACCGCTCAACTATCAGACAACCAGCTCCGGAAATTACGTTGGCAGTAAATGCAAGCCTTTCTGAGTCAACGGGGTACAGCCCGGCCTTTTTTATGTTGCAGGGTCGAGAACTAAGGCTTCCAGGTGCTTTGTTCGATGAGATAACCATCGGTGCTCGAGTTATAGAATCTTCAAAGAGGGCGGTCGGACTACGTGAGATTTCCAAATAGTAAAGAAGAATTTGGCTCAAGCTGGAGAAAATCAGAAAAGACGGTATAACCTCGTAAGTGGGCTCCAGTTGTCGGACCTGGTATTGGTAAAACAATACCCATTGTCAAAAGCGACAGAAAATTTCGCGGCGAAATTGCCACCTAAATTCGATGGGCCTTTCGAAATTATCAATTTCCCATCTGAGGTTATCGCGAGGGTTCGGAAAGTTAACGGGAAACACGAAAGGAACGCTCACCTCGGCGATATGAAACCTTTCGTCTCACCGTCTGAACATCTATTAATATAGATACTGCTTTTCTACCCCAACAGATTCCCAAAAGTCAATAATGGACAAACCCACCCAACCATTGCGTACGAAGGCTTTTTTCAAGCACCAATACCAGCTTGTGGAGTCGCTCAAACCCTGCTCAGTTGTACTCACAAGGTTGACCGAGAAGGAAACAGATGCCCTGCGGAAAAAGAACGCCAGGTCCACACCTGCCCCTAAGCCATCCAAGATGGCCAGCACCACCGAACCCAAAAAGAGGAGATCCCACAACAAAAAGAAGATGCGACATTAAGTGCCATCGTCCTCACCGCTAGTATCGAGACTATCGTCATCTCATCTGACGGTAGCTCACCGTCTCTCCCTCCCCTCCCCCCTCTAACGGCGTTACCCGTGGCAGCCGGAGACACCCTAACCGACTTACCACCGACTCCAGGTCGCACCCTGTTCATGGACATGGGATTTCCACCAACTCCCGTACGTAACATGGATTTGGCTCTATCCCCTCTGTATGCACCGGACTCGGAGTCGGAAACCGAATATGGCCAACCCAATATAAACCGCCGGTTAGAGCAAGTGAGAAGCCCGAACCTTCCGACAGTATCCACTGTGGTGGTCGTACCGGTAACCTCGTCAACATCGATTGTGGACAACCAGTTTGAATGCCGAGAAATGTTAGCAGACGAAGTTAATAGCCATGTTTGCGAGAAGCCCAAATTTGTGTATATAATGAATTTTTAAATATATATATATATATATATATATATATATATATATATATATATATATATATATATATATATAAGGCCACGCAGTAGCAGCGAGCAATGTTGTTAGATCAACGCACAACTGCAATGGCAGGGCATTGCACCGATGCATACACTGCCAAAAACAAGCTAGCATCACAAAGATCGATTCGACCAAATCATTGCGCCAATGCATAAAAACACAACAAACAAGCAAGCATGGCACATTGCAAAAACGCACAACAACAAACAAACTCATTAGGCATTAATGTTAATGCATGGTAGTGGAGACCGGAAAACGCAGGCATGGCATAAAAATAAAGACCATGCATGACAGTGAACCACGTGACATGCGGCGATCTTATAAAAAGGAAGAATCCTCTCAGAAGTTATTTTCAGTTTGTGAAGAGGACAACAGCGAAGAATACAATCAGAGTGGTGACAAGATAAAAAAAAAACTGTAAGAGGTGTTCAGAGCCCTCGGTAACTCGCGTTCTCCAACTAGATTTCAAACCTTGAGGTGTCGAAAGCCCTCGGGTTCCATCGTTTAACCACTTGAGGTGTGGAAGACCTTGGGTTCTTCGTCATTAATTCCTTGAGGTGTGCAAGTACTTCGGATTTCTTAGTTTAAGTCCCCTTGAGGTGTTGCAGCCCTCGGGTTTTCGTCGTTTTTAACCCCCTTGAGGTGTTTAAAGCCTTTTCAAGCCCTTCGGGTATCACCGTTTAACCCCTTGAGGTGTCTAAACCCTTGGTTTCTACGTAATTCAACCCCTCGAGGTGAGGTTCTTCCTTATCAGCCTTATTAAGGTGTTCAAGACCTTCGGGTATCACCGTTAACCCCTTGAGGTGTCTAAACCCTTGGTTTCTACGTTACTCAACCCCTCGAGGGGGGTACTCCGACAAATACAGGAGAATAACCAGCATCAGCAGAGCAAGGACTTTCTTTGTACCGCTAAATTTGCGGCTTTATATATACATATATATTCTCAAAAGAGCTGTTATATATAAGTAAACCCCATCAATTCTGAATAAAATAAATATATTTGCTTGAAACACAAACAACTTGCGTTTTTACTCTCTATTGGTCACTTTATAAATTTCTGTGGCAGATCTCAGCAAGAAGAGGGGAATTTGGGTCGTTACAGTACCGGAAAACCAATAGCGAGTAGGTGGTTCAGAAAAAAAATTGGGAAAAGTATGTGCCTTTTGTAGTTGTAATATTTTTGTAATGCTCATTCCATTCTCTCCTTAGGTGTTTGTAGATTAAAGAGAAACCATCCTTAATGGCGAGGTCTGTGTATGATATACTTGGGTTTACAGATAGTTTTCCAAAGTTAGGCAACAGTTACAGCTTTTTTGCCAAAAATTGTTGCCCTTTGCTTTTGATGTTCTCCAAATTTAGTATTATGGGAAGGTGATGGCTCCCACCAATCTATGGTACAATGAAATAGAGGTAACCTCATTTCATATTAGCATTCCCAGCTGTGGATTTTCTGTAATTTATCTTGTCAAATTTTAATGCATAAAAAACAGTTCCCTTCTCTGATTTTGTATGCACATACAATAGATTTATGAATATAGATCTCGACAATGAGATGCTGTCAAATATATAAATTTGAAAAAAAAAAATGTAAACCTATGATTACATGACTTTACCTTCTTATTTCTACCAATCATAGAATTGATGGTTTTCCATTGTATGGGTAAATTAGAATTTGTAAAGGATAGGTTCAAAACGGATCCTCTTAAGTCAGTAACAGCTTTTTTAAATGTACCATCATTTTAACATCGAAAGTCAAAAATTTCTTTTATAGTATTTCCACGTTATGAGACAAATATATCACCATATGCAGAATGTCTCGCATTAAAGTCAAGTAAGAGTGTTTGGTTGATTTTTAACTAGAGATATTAATTTGATAAGCCCGTTTTATTATTGTGACGCATTAAGCCGAATAAGGGGAATAAACTGAAACTTAAGTACAATTTTTTATTATATTAGTAGTGTGAGATATGAGTATGTTCAGAGGGCTTTCAAATAAGACCTTTTTGAAAACAATGTTTCTTTTAAAGAGTCTTGAAAGGATGATAAATTCTTACTCGAGTTTTATAGGCTTCCTTAGTGAAATATTTAATATTGATGAAAGTAAAAATGTATCATTCCTTCAAGATTACAAAAATGTATCAAAAAAATAAAAAAGTGATAATTATGGTGGTGTGTTATTTATTTATAAATGATTTTCTTGCTGCAAATGGGACATTTCTTTTGCAAAGATTGAAAGAGTTTTTGTCTAATTCAGTTACTTTAGAGAAACTTTCTTGGTTAAAAATTTGGATGGCGTTATCTGGATCGGCCACGACGTGACGGGTTTGGTTTCGAGGTGAAGCGATTTCGCTGTATTTTGGTCATGTAACTCTTCTGTTTATTACATCATGAGTACTTCTTTTTTGAACACTGTTTTTTATTAAAGGCGGAAATGTAGTATTATATTTATCTTCTGATAATATTTGAAAACGATTTTGTGTTTCCGGATACTTTTAAACTACTTCCTTTCTTGACAGATTGGAAGGGGCCATTATACTGCGTATGTTTCTCTCCGATTTCTACTTTGGGCATTGTTATCAGTCCGTTGCAAAGTGATCAATACTGCTGCAAAGAATACAACGCAGCGAGCTGCATATATCTTTGCAAGTAGTAGTTGACCGACAATCCTGACATTTTTGTTCCCTGTACCGCAATTTAGACATTTTTTCCTTGACCTGCAACGAAATGGCACAATTCAAATAGAGGCTAATAGAGGCACACACAGTTCTGGAGTTAGTGTGGTTTCAGTGGGTAAGCCATCGTATATGATACAAATTTTAATGGTTTCAGTGTATTCAAAAGTATTGTTTTTGGTTTTTCTTGAGAACCGATAAACTGACACTACGTCGTTGTTGGCTTCAATTTGTTGCTTTATCGTAATAACGGTAATACTTTTTGCTACGTTTTTAATGATGTAGAAACGTTGCACTAATTTTTCTGGAATGAAGGCTTTGAGGTCTATTTGTTTTAAATTTACATTTTGGGCAGAGGAGTTTGCTGAGACTGCGTTATTAAAGGTTAACCTGAAGGGGATGTTTCCAACATTATTGCAGGCATAATCTGTGATGTTTATTTTCTGAAGTTTGACAAAGAGGTGTAGTTCGCAAATTTTCTTTCTTGTGCTGATACGGGTTTCTGAAGAAACTAATACAAAGAAAGTACCAGGATGATACGGTAGATACAAAATGGAATCTTTATTTTGCAAATTGTAATTGTATTCATCCGTGTTTCCATTACATTATTCTTTTTTAATACTTTTGTTTCATTTGCAATTCTACTGGCTTATCTTTTATTTTGTTACCCCAAAGGAGGAGGTGTCGTATGTGGAGGAGGAGGTTCTCCAACTCCCGCCATATTTAATTTAGTTTATATATTCTTTTAAATCTTTACTTCAAAAAACTTCAGAAATAAAAAATTAAAAAGCCACTTATGTTTGTTTGTTTTTGGCGAATTTTTTTTTTGGATTTTTTGTTGTTGTTCAAAATAAAACAGCAAAGCGATGAGAGCGAAAAAGTCTAAAGTCAACAGAAGTTGATGTTCGACTGCACATTTTTTATATTGTTTACACTACTGCTTTTAACGTACGTTATTGTTGTGTTTTCATATTCTTGTAAGTTAGTAAAACACAACAATATAAAAGAATATTTTTTGTCATCACTGCTGACTGTCGGTTCCTCTTTGTTTACATATTCGTGTAAATTACAATAGTGACACTTACTGATAAACAATAGCTAATCGCATACAGTAGGTGGGTTCACGATAATTTATCTACATTTTATTTGTTGACAAATTGAAAGTGTAATTTTTAATTAAATTTTGTGTCTATTTCTTCGAACATCAACCAATAACAAATATAGCTTGTGTCTCCGATACAATACACCCTACTTTCGGTATATATACTTAAATATATATGCATAGTAATATATTATTAAATAACGTTTAATACAAACATTACTATTTTTTACTGCGAGTTATTTCGAGAAAATTGTTTTATGTTTAACATTTGTTACAGTGAGTGCACCATATATTTCAAGCAATCTACGATCGGCTTTTAGTGATTTCTATTTATTTTTGTGTTTTTCGATTCCTAACCTTTTTTGTTTGAAAAATTTTGTCGGCAAGCGGCATTTATGATAATTGCCACAAATTACGTATATTTTACGATACATTATACATAATTTTTGAAATTGTTAAACCAACTGAGAGAAAATGTTGAACAATTTCTTCATTTATATTTTATTTCTTATGGTTTAATCACGTCAAACCTCAATTGATACTGCGAGTACTACACGATTATTTACAATCAGTGTATTTTCATTAAATAAATATTGATTTTCTTGACATTACCTGTCGTATTGAAGTATTTTACGCATTTTCGTGCAAATTAAAGAACAAGTTTTTTGTATTTTCGCTGCAGTTCTGAATTCTACAGCTGCATTTGTTTTTCAAACAAGACATTACGTGTCCAAATAAACATTGTTCACTTGTTCTGCTTCTGATTCGCATTTAAAATGCCACTCACTTCTTTGGATTTATTCATCCGAGCTACTAATGCTTTGGTAAAATTTGATACCAATTTCAGTTCCCAACGGGACGAAGATCTTGATGTTTACATCCTACAATTACAAGGAGCTGAGGTCAGAACTCTATGAGATAAAGTTAAATTCCGTGATGATAAAAATTCTAATTAGGACGACATTTCAGCCGCCGACATCAAATACGATGTCGCCTACAAATGTTTTTTAATGTTCTAGCGTTTATAGACAGAAAGCTAGGTGCACTACGGGCTCTGCCAAAGTCTCCTGATGCATTAACTTCACCTAAATCTCATATAGATAACCCCGTTTCGATAACCCCCGTATCGAATTTTTTGCATCGATCCGAAACATCCAACAATTCATCATTCACATCATGTGGAAATGAAAATTCTGGTCACAGGTTAAATTTGCCACCCTGTGACATCGAAGTGTTCAATGACGATTTTCTTTCCTGGCCTACGTTCAGGGACTTATTTTTCTGCCATTTATATAAACAACAGCGGCATAACCGATATAGAGCTTTCATGCCATTTGAATAATAAAACAAGTTGCGATGCCCACGAAATTGTGTCCAAGTTTACGGTTACCCACAAAAACTTTAACCTAGCAGGGAGTGCACTGTTATCAACATAAGACAATCCTCAAATTTTGGTGAACCACCTACTTAAGCTCCTCTTTGACTTTTGAGTTTTAGACAAAAAAAAACTAATGCAGGGTTAAAGAAATTACAAAGAGGAATAAACGGGTGTTTTGCGTCCATGTCAAATTATGATGTTTCGACTGAAGGCTGGGATCCTATTCTAGTTTTCCCGGGTCTTCAAAGGTTACCTAAGAACTGCGTGGTGCTTTGGACACAAAGCATAAAAAACAAATCTACTTTGTCTTTGTGAAAAGATTTGGATCATTTTCTTACAGAAAGGATCCCAACTCTGGCCTGCTTGCGTGGCATCGATTCTCTAAACAATGATAAACGTCCCCTTTCTACGAATGGTGCAACGAATACATCATATTCTGTCACGGCCCGAAGTGCCCCTTATTTCTCAAGGTTACTTCGTACATCCTCGCCTAAATCATGTGCGCTTGGTTCACGGCAAATGTATCATCTAAGAGTTTGTCATAAATTCAGTTACTGAAAGAATCAGCACAGTAAGAAACACTTCTGTTGCTTGAATAGTTTATCTCACGGAATGAAGCTTCTAAATGCAACAACATTCACAATTGCACTACATGCAACAAACGGCATCACACGCTGTTATCATGTGAATTTGGAAGTTTGAGAGACAGTTTGTTTAACGGTATATTTATTTGTTGAATGTCCGTTAGTTTTCAACATATAAAAGAACGACTATTGAGCGAAGGTGAACTATCACTTGAAAAGGCTATTGATATTGCAAGAAGCAGTGAATGCATCGCAACTGTCACAAAAAAACAACATATGCGTTGTGAGTGTACACTTATTAAAGAAAAAATTTTGTCGCAAATGTGGGAAAGCCCACATAAGACTAATTGTCCAGTCGAGAACAGCATTTGTTATAACTGCAATAAAAGAGGACAGACAGCAAAATCAGCAGCAATCCCACCAACGAAGTCAAAGGTTTCTTCATTCAATGGTGAAGCCCTGCCGAAAACTGATGAAGTTGAAATAAGTTTAAAATCTCAAAAATGGTCTATTGTTGTGTATTTTATATTGCAAACTTATCTTGTTAAAATATTATTCGTCTGAATCTTGTTACGTGTCCTTTTAAGCGGAGCCAGAACGATGCCTCTATATCGCCGACTAACTCTGCCGACTCTCTTGGGGCAGGTTCCATCCCGACATCTCTAGCCCAGGAACGTACACAATCGATTTGGTCTATTCCTATCGATAATTTACTTTAACTTCTCCCATCAAAACTCCGGACTCCGGGTTCAGAGTCAAACTTATCCGCCCACCCGACCATAGTCATCCTACCGATCTTGCCTTGATGACCCCTATTACCGCTGGAAGTACCACCACTCACCTCATCATCCTTTCCCTCCTTTCCTTTTCAGTTAAACTATCATATTTCTAATTGTCTACAGATTCACATTATATTTATTAAAAAAAATGTTGATTTAATTTTATGATTAGGTATCCTTTTTCCTTAATTATTACTGTTTAAAATTAATAAAAAAAAAACTGAGACACAATAAAATATAGAACAAAAAAAAATTAATAAAATATAGTTTGATGTTCTTCTTTTTTATAGTATCTTCTCTATGACCAGAGGAATGTCGAAAGGTTCTTTGAACCAAATAAAACAAATCTTGATAAACAGAACGATTGACCGACTGGTCTATTAGAACCCACAATATTTTGCAAAACTACGTCCTTATCAGTGGACTATGCTCAATAAACTCCAATAACCTAGATTTCCTAATAGAGCTCTATTATAGACAACCTATGGCTTAGGATCAACTATATCACCAGATGCACAATTGTGGTTCCTAATGTGAAACAAATACGACGTAAACTAGACGAGGGAATTTTAGGTATTTCCAAAAAAGTATATCCGAAAAGGAAAAAGGAAACGTTATCATTTACACTCAAATAAAAATAGTCAATTTGGATAAAAAAAAATCAAAAATAACATGCAAAGCAAAATATAAATAAATCATACAATACGTTATACACTTAGAAACTAAAGATACTTTATGACAATTATTTTCTTTGACGATTTTAACTGGTTATGATTATTTTGATCTCAATCAGTCGTCACATAACCAAATGCCAGTCTTTTTATACGGGACTGACTGTGGCAGAGATACTTCGGCGAATTATAACTGTTATACGTAAATTCGCTCGGGCACAAAGTTATATATTCTCTGGTAAAGTTCTGGTACTGAGCTTTTGCAAAGTTTTTGTCAGCTCGGGTGTTTCCACTAGATGGCAGTGGGCTCTGCGCCCTAAGGTAATTGGCAATACTAATGTCCTACCTTTTTTCCGGCTTTCTACTTGGGTAATCTATTTTAGTGGCTATATTTCCTCTACGACACTTCCGTCCAACAAACAAGGTTTCTGGTGGCCTAAAGGAAACAAACCATGTCTTACCATTACTCTATACTTATTAAAGGCCGAAACCTGCACATTACCTTTCTTGATTGCTGGTTCAATACTGCGTCTGAGGATAAAATTGGACTTTGACCACTTTATTCATAACAACACCCTGCGATAGTCACCTATTTTACACGATAAAAAAAATCAACTTCTTCGTTCGTAAGACACTGTTTTCTTGTTTTACCTTTATCTTAATCAAATCAATATTCGGCAGATATCGCTTTTATTATATTTAAATTCACTTTATAATTTTTACAAAAACTTTGTACTTTATTCCCACAGAGAAGTTAAAGTTTCTCACTCAGCACCAATACTTAAAATCACCGTTCTCTGGTTTTAACACTTATTTATAAGCTTAGAGAGAAAAATGGCAGCTTTCCATTAACCGACATATTGATTTATCCCTTATTGTTATCCTTGTTTTATCCCTATTATTTGTCCCTTTCACTGGGCGGTACCCTTATGCATAGGTTTTTCTCTTTATTCAGAAAGCCTTCAATTATTTGGTCTCCCCCAAGAATGCATATTCCGCCATTGTGCTGATAATACATTGCTATCAAAACATTTCGTTGGCAACGCGATAGTCTGCTGTCAAATGACGAATATAAGAATGTAAACAAAGAACAAAAGGCATTTTCATAACCGAGCTGCTGCGGCATTCTTCTATTACGTCCAAACAAATATTATCTCTATTTTTACTAATATATATTTTTCTTTTCGTTTCAGGTTTTGCCGCATGTTGCTGTGTGAAGGAAGCCCCACAAACTTTTGGTAGATCAATTCTTCATTTCTTTAGGAACGTAAATTGTTCTGCCGACAGAGGTTGATGGCTTCTACATCGCAACGCGTGAATAAAGTGCTGGGTTTTTTTTAAAGTATCCCCCTGCAGAATCCTCCCATTAAATGGTCAGCATTTCCTTTACTAAATTAATGGCATGGCTAACCCTGACCACAATTAAAGGTTACCCGCATCAAGTGTCTGTTTTACAGGCATGGCTAACCATTGTCGTCATTTGAAGGTTACCCTCAGCAAGTGCCTTTTTCATGAATATACACACAACACCCAAAAAAAAAACTAAAACTGGGCTAAATTTTAAGGTGGTTAGAGGCTTCCACGATGCAAACATATGCCTCTCCTAAGTACCCTCCACGCAAAATTTTTTTTTTTTGCTTGGGACTTAGAATTTTGTGGTTCCGCAACAAAACTCCAGGGCTGGCGTTGAATAAAGACAGGACTGGTGTGCGGATAAAGCTATGTTATGATGTAGATCCGTAATTCCAACGTGGGCAACTCTCACGCCCTGAGTTTCTAGCCGGGCTCTACAGCTTTACTAGACATTAGGGAAGTATACATGTTTCAATCTCTCACTATTAGAATTTTACTTTTTGGAATTCATTTCAGGACTTCTGTTGGGATTTTTGTGCAACATCTGTGAGATAGGAAGAAGTTTTGGTCCCAGGTAAGTCGTTGAGATCATCACTTAGCTAGATTAAGGTATACAAATTTATCCACACACAGGGGGATAACCTATTATACAGGGACAAAAAATATACATGTTACACCCAGGAACTTCATCGGTAATGTATCACAGGTATAAAATAATACTGCATATAGATACATATTTATGGATATGGACAAGTACAACATATATTAAGCCTATTCTTACTTCTAATATTGCACTTATCATATCACAGAATTGTCCATATTGCATTAATATTTTATGTCCTTTACGTGATAAACTCCAATACTTTTCCCTTGCAAATCCTCCAATTCGTACATGTTTTGACCTACGGGCTTGACGATCCGACATTTTATGAACTTTTTACAGAATTTTGCATTTATGTTTTTTGAAAAATCCGACAATACATTGTTTCTTCGGTACACTTCCTGTCCTGGTCGAAACTTTATCACTCGCGCTCTTTTGTTGTATCTTTCCGAACTCTTCTCAAATGCATTGTGTAAATTTTCCTTAATTGTTTCCCTTAAAATTTCGAGTTTTCCCGGTCTATTCATTGCCTTTAGTTCATGATCAGTCAGTGACATCAATTTTCGGGCTAACTTGTAGTCTTTCCCACTGGAAAACAGATGAAAACCAAAAAGTGCGAAATAGGGAGTTACACCTGTTGAGGAATGTATCGAATTTCTGAGGGCACACTCTATTTCTGTCAAATACATGTCCCGATCCCTATGATCCTTATCAAGGTAAGTCCTAATGGCATTTATTACCGATTGGTTGACACGTTCGGAAGCGTTGGATTGGGGTGAATACACTGCTGTTTCTATGTGGCTGATTTGATAACCTTCGATTAGGTCCTTAAAGGTCTGGGATGCAAACTGCGCCCCATTATCGCTGTGGATGACCTCAGGTACGCCGAATTTGTGAAAAATTTCCTCGACGAGGAATTTTGCTACATTTCTTGCAGTGGCCTCTTGCATGGCTTTAAGAAATATAAATTTGGTGAAGTGATCCACAACGATAAATATATAAGCATTCCCTCTTTTCGACCTAGGATACTTCCCGAGGAAGTCCACATATAGTTTTTGAAAAGGTCTATCAGTGATCACCTCCTTTCTCATACTCGGCATCATGTGTTGGTTACTAGGTTTTGATTCTTTGCATAATTGGCAATTTATTACATATTGCTTCACTTGCACGGTCATTCGGGGCCAATAGTAAAATCTTCGAACTCGTTCTAGAGTTTTTACCATACCCCCATGTGCCGCCGTAGTTATGTCATGAGCATTTTTGATTATTTCATGAGTAAGGCCTGAGGGAATCCATAGCTTCCATCGGACTTCCTCATTCTCATCTTGACCCGGAAATACTTTCTTATACACGTACCCATTTTCTATTTTCAGATCGGGTAACTTGTTTTTATTTTCATCTATATTTTTGATTAATTCCCTGTACTCTTCACTTTCGAACTCCGTAGTCTCAAAGTTTAACATTTCTTCAGGAGTAATCTCATTAACATCGAGCGTTGGTGCTCTGGAGAGCATATCGGCAACCAGGTTCTCAGTTCCTTTTCGATGTTCTATGTTAAAATCGAAGGCTTGTAATTGTAACGACCACCTAGCTAACCTTCCAGTCAAGTCTTTCAAGCCCATCAGCCATTTTAGTGAGGCATGGTCAGTTATTACGGTAAATGGCATTAGCTCGACATATGGTCGGAACTTTTTAATCGCCATAACTGCCGCCAGACACTCCTTCTCTGTCACGCTATAATTGCGTTGACAGGCATTTAACTTTTGGGAATAAAAAGCTATTGGATGTTCTTCATTCCTATAATTATTTGATATAACACCGCCCCTATGCCATATTCGGACGCATCACATTGAATGTAGAAATGCCTATCAAAATTAGCATGTCGAAGGACCGGGGCGGATGTTAAGGCTTTTTTAAGGTTTTCAAAAGCCTGCACCGCAGCATCATTCATCTCAAATTTCTTACCCTTTTTCAAAGTGTCTGTGAGGGGATCGGAAATTGTGGCAAAGTTTCTAATGAAACGTCTATACCAACCAGCGGTCCCCAAGAAACTTCTTACTTCTCTGGCACTTTTCGGAACCTTAATGTTTTTTATAGCCTTTACTTTGTCGGGGTCGGTTTTCAATTTTCCATCTCCTACAATGAAACCCAGGTATCTAAGTTCCCTGAAACAGAACTGGGACTTGTTTAACCCAATCGTCAGATTCGCCCTCTTGAGACATTCTGCAACCTCTTTTAGTAATTTCAAATGATCTTCAAACTCCCCTGATATTATAAGCAGATCATCTAGATAAATGAACACATTTTCTTTTAGATGTGATGGTATAACTTTATCCATAAGCCTACACAAGCGTTGAGCCGCATTGCAAAGCCCGAAAGGCATTACCCTAAATTGGTATAAAGGGCGACCTGGGACTGTAAACGCTGTGTAGGTTTTACTCGTGTCATCTAGTTCGATTTGCCAGAAGGCGTATTTCAAATCGACACTGCTTATATAATGGGTTTCATCGATTCTACTCAGAATGCCGTCTATGTTCTGGAGCGGGTATGCATCCTTTACTGTTAGTTTATTCAATTTACGGGCATCCAAGCAGAACCTGTTCTTTCCGGGTTTCCTCACGACTGTGGTCCTATTACTCCATGGACTATTGCTTTCCTCTATCACATTTAGACGTAGCATATTGTCTACTTCCTGATAGACAATGGCCTGTACCGCCGGAGAGATCGGATAATACCTGTCTTTGACCGGTTCAGCACCCTCGACGAGCTTTATCGAATGCTTCTCCAGGCTAGTCTTACCAAGCCTTCTTTCCTCAAAGGTATCGGATCCCCTGATTACCTTGTCCAACTGTTCTTGTTGTTCTTTGGACAATTCGTGAGGGTTTAATTTATAAATATCTCCGTCGATATCTTTTTGGAACTGTTCTATTTTCATCTCCTCCACTGGTATTACTTGGGGGGCTAAATTATACAATCTCCAAAAATCTACCCCTAAATACAATTCCTGCTCCAGGTCGGGACACAAGTAAAATTCCATTTCTTTTTTAACGTTATTATAACTTATATCCAGGGTAATTTTTCCAATCAATCTGTGTTGACTTCCTGTGGCGGTTTTTATATTAGAGAATATCGGTTTTAAGTCGCAGTCTAAACTTTCTATTAGTTCCCTACAGCCCTTTCCCAGTAAGCTTACTGAAGCACCGGTGTCCAGCAGGCCCTTTAATTTATGACCTTCTATATAGATTTCCGCAAAAGGTCTGGGGTCATGTTGGGTTCTAGCCCTGCTAATGGCTTCACTAATAATTTGATAATTTTTTCGTTTCGAAATAAATTTTTCCCGTACTTTCGGAATTTTTTTATCTGACTTTTGTGTCTCTAGACATCCAAATATCTTTTGTCTCACTTTGACATAATTTTCTTTTCGCTCATTCACCGATAAATAGTGTCTCATACCCGGAATAATATTACTGCTACTTTTTACTTTTTCTAGGCTGAAACGTTTTACCACAGGGATGTCTAATTCGGACGGGGTCTCCCTTCCTGATCCCCGCCCTTGTTCCCATTTCCCTGCTGGCACATTTTACATCTGGGGGTTGTAGTTCCAGGGTTGCCGCACTTATAACAGAATAATGCCCTAGTCGCTTCCTCACAATCGCGGAAAGAATGTCCTAATTTCCTGCAATTCCAACAGGTTAGTTGGGGTTTTACTTGCCTGTTGTACTGCATAGCAGCCAATTCTTTCAATTCACCCTCCTCTTGTTCATCCGAAAACCTAACATCCACATCTTCGGAGATCTCATTAACGTGTTTTAGCTGCCGAGCCATTGGTAATGTAGGTCGGTTTTCCCGCCTTAAAAAGTTCCTCTCGGCCTCATTACACTCCACTCTTAGCTGTTCAACTGATGACACTTGAATCGGATATACAATTCTTCCTATACTGTCTTTAACGTTTTTCTTCAGAATTTTCATCATGTCAAATTCCGAGATAGGTTGCACCAATTTGGCTCGAACTTGACCCATTGCATGAAAAAAATTGTCTACCGATTCGTTGATTTGCTGTTTCCTTTGGGCAAGTTCTGTGAGGATTTCAAAATTTGACTTAGACGATTGGTATTGGCTCAAAATACTATATTTAAGATGGTCCCAGCTATGGATTCCATGCGTCTGTTGTAGTAGCCAATACCAAGACTCCGCTCTACCGGACAATATAAGAGGAAAGTCTCTTATGACTTCCGACCATGGTATGTTATATTGCTTCTGATAATATTCCAATCGGTAAACGAACTCTTCAACTCCTAAACTGTTGGAACCTCCATCAAACGTAAGACCCAATTTATTAAGTCGAACTATACTAAACTCTTTTCCAGTCCCCATGGTTACCGTCCTAGTGTGTGAACCATTTGTTCCGCCATTATTTGAACTAGACGATGTTGGTGCTACGGACACCTCTTTGGGTCTTGTCTCATCTGGCTGCCTTTCTGGACGAGTGTCCGTAGACGGGAGCGCTGTGATTCCCCCATGGTTTAGCATTCCATTGGACTCACGTTGAGGTGTGTTGCTGACATTTCCACCCTGTTTTCTCAAAAGTTGGTCCATTGCGGATGTCAAGTCCCCAAGTGTCTTTCTTATATCACCCATCTCGGACTGAACCCTTTTAATGGATGTTTCTAAGACCTTAATCTGTTCAGGATTATGAACAGTTCTCTGGGTCTCAGACCCCTCTCCAGCCCCCTGAAGATATGAAGGACCTAAGGGATTCGACATCGGGGCTCTCGAATTAATGGTTTGAGAAAAATCCATAATTTGTCCCTCGCCGCGCTGGTTTTCTTCTGCCATTTTTTCTAGATTTTGGGTTTTCTGCCGTTTTTCTTCCAAGATGTTTATGGTCCTATTCAAGTCAAATAAAATTGGCCTATCTCTTTTTCTACTTTTAGATTTGGAGCGAGTCTCCCTACTCATTACCCTTGGTCTCTATATTTTTTTACCACAAAGATTTTTTTCTAACAAGTATATAAAAACAACGAAGTATCTCTAAAAAAAACAATTTCTTAAATCACTTTCTAGAATCAAATTTCAAAAATCTAGCAAAGATAATGAATTTTGTTAGAATTGTAATTACATTAAATTAAGAAGACATTATTAAAACAATTTCAGATGTGTTTGAAGGTTTATGCCTACTAAAAGATGAATGTACATTGATGATAAATCCTGAAATAGAACTTGTGACAGATCTGCCAAGAAAATTTCCATTTTCATTACACAATGCTAGAATAGGTAGAACTATTTACAATGGTCAAATTAAATGTAATGTTTGAATCTTTGAATCACTAAATAAGATTTTATATGTTTTTTTTTTATTTCCTCCACATTTGAAAATGAAAATTCCATGTAAAACATTACAAATTGCAGTGAAGAGCTACATCATCGTCAAAATCTATAAACTACAGGGATAGATTATTTTGGTTCAATCTCAGTCGCCATTGATCGACGTCATGAAAAACGGTGGCCGGCTTTATTTACTTGTTTGACCATTAGAGCCATACATTCGATCTGCTGGGTCATCCTAATTTGCCAAAAACTCCAGCCGGAAAAATTGTAGTTCAGCCTCAGTCTTCAGTACCCAAGAAGCAATGGCGTATCTCAAGACAGCTTCGTGACCACTTTTGGAAAAAGTGGATAGCCGAATACTTGCCTACACTGACGAGAAGAGCTAAATGATAATGGAAGTGAATGGAGAAGAGGTCGAGTGCAAGAGGTATACAAAGGCAAAGATGGTGTGATCTGACAAGCTGACGTTGCTACATCGGGTGGGGGTTTGAAGCGCCCCTTCTCCAAGCTGGTTGAATGGTGAATCGGGCCAATTCACGTTGGTGGGGATGTCGCTGACTTTCATATATATTTATTGTTTATGTTTTTGATTTTTATATATTTGGTTGTATGTTTATAGTTTGCTATTTGTTTCACATTCATATTCTTATGGGTAATATCTTTGTTATCTATAATTTTTTATGATTATGCGTGAGAATTCCTCTCTGGAGTGGTAATTAAGTAATTTGTTGTTGACTTCCTTTTTAAGCTTGTCGTAGTCCATTTTATTCCCTTTTTCTACCGAATTGGCTGGAAATATTCCGTTATAGTTTTGTATGAAGGGTGTCATGAAGATCGATAAATGTTCCATCGGTTTTTCCGCAAGAAAGTACCTTGGAAATTATTGGAGATTGTTAAGGTACGCAGATGATGTTAAGTTATTTGTAACTCATAATTCTGAGAAACAAGCTTGTTTAATTCAGAGCGATTTAGATAGCCATTTCCAATGGAGTAGCTTCAATTGTATGCATTTAAAATTTAAAATATGTCTTTCTCCAGATCTTCTTTCATGTCGCAATGTAACATTGACAGTCATATTTTATCAATTGTTGTTGTTGTCTTGTAATAACAATGGTAAATGGCAAATATTGTTAAGGTATTGTAAATATCTGATGCATATATAACAAAACAGTTATTTACGCCTCTTGTTTTTTGGGATACTAACAATACTTTCAGAAATCTACAGTGATTTCTTTAAAATTAATCAGATTACCCTCATAAAAAGGTGAGGTATTATGTTGAACTCAGTGATGATACTAAAAATTTTAGTTGGTAATATAAATTCAGATTTCCTAATCTCAACTTTTAGAATTAATGTTCCATTTAGATCTAGTAGATACTATCAATTATTATATACCAATTTTCACCGCACGAGATACTTAATGTGTGGACCTCTTAGTAAGATCTGTGTTGATTTTAATTATCTTTACTGTAATATACATTTTAGTATTTGATATTCCCATACTTTATTTAGGGTTTCTTTTTATACCCTCCACCATAGTATGGAGGGTATATTAAGTTTCTCATTCCGTTTGTAACACCTCGAAATATACATTTTAGACCCCACAAAGTATATATATTCTTGATCAGCATAAAATTCTATGTCGATTTATCAATGTTCGTCCGTCTGTCCGTCTATCCGTCTGTGGAAATCACTCTAGCTTCCGAACGAAATGAAGTAGGTTGATAAAATTTTACTCAAATTTGTACTATGTCTGCAGGACTTTTGGTATTGAAAATGGGCCATGTAGGTCCACGTCTTCGTATAGCCCCCATATAACGGTACCTCCCGATATGCGGTATTTTGATGATTCTAGCGACATTTTTTAATGGAATTGTTTCAAAATTAATATTTAAAGGTCTTAATAGATGCTACGGCTTAAGACAGAAAATGGGCCATGTAGGTCCACGTCTTCGTATAGCCCCCATGTAACGGTACCCCCCGATATTCGGTATTTTGATGATTTTAGCGACATTATTTACCGGGATTGTTTCAAATTTCTCATGTGAAGTTCGTAATGGATACTTCAGCCCATACCAGAAAATTGTCTATGCAGGTCCACGCCTTCATATAGTCCCCATATAACGGTACCCCCTATATTCGGTATTTTGATGATTTTAGCTACATTATAAACAGATTTTTCTTCAAGTTTCGCATTTAAATATTGCAATAACTTATGACAAAAGTTGCCTATGCAGGTCTACGTCGTCGTATAGGCATTCGGTATTTTTATGATTTTAACCGAATTTTAAACGGATTTTTTTTTTGGAATTTGCCAAATTTGTACCATATGCTTTTTTTACTTGTTTTTTTTTTTTTTTTTTTGAAGAGCATTTCAAATAAAAGAAACAACTTAGTCATAGATATAGTTCATTTCTTTACTTTAGTAATCAAAAATCTAATAAGAAATTCGATAGGTACATTCTGAGTTCTAGCCATTTTTACTAGTCCGCGAAAATGTAATTAGATTATTCAAAGCATTGGCACATTTTACGCAGATCAACATACTTCCGAAAAGAAGGCCCTAGGAACATGGTTACAAAAACTGATTTAAGCAATTATTTATCTTATTTTCAAAGTTGTTATTTTTATTTTTATCTCCCATTATAGTAAGGTTATGTTAATAGACGAGCTGTTGCCTTGGAATAACCGCTCCCCTCGGAGACCTCCCGGTCCGTTGTGTTTATCCTAAATAAATAGTAGTCCACGACTAAATAAATAGTTGTCCACGATTAAAAGAACATCGTGTCGATTTTAGCCGCTTAAATGTTGTGACTAGTTAAAGAATTATCGCATTTTTTGTTTAAGGGAATGAAGACAAACCGTGTGTTATTTGGACAGTGGCAAAGTAAATGTTTGACTATTTCAATTTCTTCCTAATCTTGGCAGATCCTACAGTAATTAGTTGACTATCTATGTATATAGTCTCTGGACCGTTGACTTCACTGTTTCTGTTTGCCAATAGAACTATGGCTCGCAAAGATTTCTACCAGGAATACACTATAGTCGTAGGTAAGTTCGTAAGATTTACGTACATTAAGAATATCACAGGAGTTCCCAGCACCCGTCCCACCGTCAGTATAGGCAGCTATACCGCATAAAGGTGGAGTGTTACGGGTCCATACGTCTCTAACAAGTATGCGGATGCCAAGTGGTACGAAATTCAACCGTGGTGATATGAAGACATTGGTATTGACTTCTTTTATACATTCCACATGACCTAAGATTGCGGGGTATCCAAAAGATTGACTGCGTCATTGTTTAAGTTTTTTAAGTTGAAGGGCATACCTGATTGCCTTTTCTTCTTCGTGAAGATTTAAACAAAGTAGAGTATCAATCTAGGTGGCTTGAGGTGTACTCCTGAATGCACATCTAATGAGTAACGACGCGGCTCTTTGAACTTTGTCAATGCTTCGTCTTTAGGATGACTTACTTAAAGAATGTCACCAGACTAGAGCTCCATAGGTTAGGAATAATTGACCCATTTATTCACTCGATAATATGCTATTTAAGTCACCAGCTTGAACCCATGGAGTTCTTGCAAGAGTAGGGTGCAATTAAGACTCGCTTTGCAGGTTCCTCAATATTACTCTTCCAGTTCAAATGGTGGTCGACAACAGTACAGAGGTATTTGGCTTCTGAGGAGAGGGTGACTCCATCTAACATTGATGGTGAAAAAAAGTATATTTGCATTTCCTCGCTGAGAGGACGAGCTCTGTTCTTGCTGGGTTTACCCCTAGTCCATTACTGCATAGTTTTTTTATTTGTACTATCACATGCATACAGCCTTAAGGTCAATTAAAGTGAATACAATATGCTTAACAAAATGATTCAACTACTATAAAAATAAATTAAAAAATTATAAAAACAACAATAATGGGATTTTGCCTGACGATTTTGCAACAACAAAATACTATGGTATCCCAAACAAGCAAGCCAAACACTGTTCTATAAATTAAAAAACACTAATTAAAGTATATATACAAAATATGATCTGAGAAAATTTCCTGCTCAAAGCTAAAGTAATAAGCTTATATGATGAGTGATCTACTCCAACAAAAGCACATATCAAAAATATCCTCATTAAAAAAAGTATAATTAAGAAAAATTAGATCATGGATAAACCTGTCAAATATAAACAAGTTATTCTAGAGGATTCTTGATCATCAAGGAGAACGCCCAAATACAGCAACTCAGAAACAAACTCAATATTTATATTGTTACAGATACGTCTATATTATTAAACGTAACGAATAAAAGTGCTTCAGTTTTTGGCGGTGGGAATAGAAGTGGTCCCAACACCGACGCCTGAACCCCACTCCGCAATGGCAAAATAGAGCTAATACTATTACCCGCTAGCAATGAAAATTCCAATTAACTAAATTTCGTCAGTCTTGTACTAGTTATAAGCCGTACTAGTACCAAATGTGTCCCCAAGTAATGCGAATGGAACCAATTGACACCTTTTCGTCCCCAAGTAAACGAAGAGGCGACAGTTGTGCATAAATAAAAAACCACCACCAAAAAACCAACCAACAGACAAGTTAAACGAACATTTGAATGAGATCTCTACGAACAAGAATCACTTTGAATAGTTAGGGGTTAGTCTTTTGTCTCTGGTATATGACTGTAAACCTGGAACTAGTACAATACCATCTACAGGTAATGCAAAAGGAGTCAATTGGTTACGTCGTATGACATCCCCATGTTAAAGTTTACAGTTGTTTGCACTGTGAGGGGTCTTAAGTGGAACTAGTTACTGTAATCCTAAGAATCGACGAGTATACGGTGCCGAACTAGTCCACATTGCTAGCGGGTATTAGCATAAACCAACTGTCTCCTACCAGACAAGTAGGAAGATATCAGTGAACACGCAGTGACAGAAAAACCGTACAGCAAATGCAATTGACGCACCATCTTAATATGATCTAAACGATCGAAGGCCTTCTCCAAGTCAAGCGACAGAAGGATCCAAGCGACAGAAGGATCCAAGAAAAAGAGATGACGTACTTATATTTTTTAAAGCCACGCTGCACATCATTTAGCAAATTGATGCTATGCAAATGAAACAATATTTGCTGTTTCAAAATATTTATTTATTTCAACTATTTCTGTAATACAAAGCCTATAAGACCATGTATAAGTATTACTAGTTACAAAATTAAACCTGAGATTATAGTAATAATACAACTCTTTCATATTTACTAAAATACACTATTTTTTACTTGGCTCCCCAGCCATCTATTATTAAGAAAAGAAAAATATATAAATGTCCTAGAAAACAATAACTCTAGATTAGTCCATCATTTTAATTCATTGTCAAATGAATTCGCAATTTCCTTTTTAATACATTATTAGCATGCGAGAATATTCTAAGTTCATGTGGAAGTACATTCCAAACGCGTGCAATCCGAACTACAAAGTATCGCGCATAAATATTCCTACATATCCTAGGTATAATCAATTGAGGGTTTCTGGTTGAATGTGAAAAGGAAAAAAATCTTGCTAATGATGCAGGCTCACCATTTTTAACTACATCATAAAATCCTACCAGGATACGATAAGATATGAAATTGTTAAGGGAACAACCCAGAAAACACTTAACATAATCAGAAATGTGACTTCTTAAAGGAATCTTTTAGACAAAGCGTACAATTGCATTTACAATTTTCGCCAACCGAGAGAGATGTACACCAATGCAACCTGACACAATCTCAATACCATATAAAAAGGTAGACATAAGCAATGCATGAGCTACCTGTTTCTTAACATGAAGAGGCATATATAAATTTGATGCGTATATTCTTCTTAACAAAAAAAAAAAAAAAACAAATTTTGCCAGATAAAATATCAATGTGATTACTAAACGATAGTTCATTATCAATAGTAACAGAACTTTATGGTGTTCAACAAAACTAATAATATTATTGCCTAAAACAATGTTTAAGTTCAATGATGCATTTTTGGACATGCCAAACAACAGTGCTTTGGACTTAGATGAGTTAACTGTTAGATGATTTGCAGATGCCCAAATTAAAAATTGATGGAGGCACGTGTTGATAGTATTATCTAGAAAAGATAAATTATCTCCTCGACCAGTAAATAATAAGAATATATCATCGGCAAACTGAAATGTTGTGCAACATTCCACATTAATGCAAGCACGTAAGTCATTTACGTAAAGGATAAATAATAGCGGGCCCAATACGGAACCCTGCGGTACAACACTGTAAAGGGAAAGCAAATTTGATTTAAAGTTATTTACAGAAACAAACTGAGTCCTATCCTCAAGGTATGAGAGTATCAGCTTACATGCAGTTAATGAAAAATGAAATGAAAGTGTGTCTTAACTTGTTAATCAAGAGTGAAAAATGTATTAAATTGAAAGCTTTTGAAATATCAAGAGATATCAAAACATTAACTTTGCCTTCGTTAAGATTCAAACGGATTAAATCTGTGGCTCTCAATAGTCAATGTGTAGTACTGTGACCCCGTCTGAAGGCATATTGTGTATCACAAATTAAACTGCATGTATGTTCTAATATTTGGTTTTTTTTTAAATAACTTCTACGATTTTCGAAATAGCTGGAAGTATTGATATCGGGCGGAGGTCTTCCGGACCCTGAACATTTTTTGATTTTGGAATGGGCACAACACACGCAGTTTCCCAATCTTGTGGAAATGAAGAACTAGTTAAAATGTAGTTCACTAAATGTAGAACAAAGTCAGAAATATATGGAAAATCCAATTTAAGAAAGTCTATTGGAATTTCACCTACACCAACCGACTTGCATTTGATCTTGCTCAAGACTTCATGAACATCAATTTCCGAAACACAGCGAAAGGAAAAGGACGAATCTGTGTCAGTAAATTGAGAGAAGTCAAAAAAATTATTAATGTCATTGACATCAATGTCAATTGCAGTATTATCGGATTCTACAGATCCATAGTTTTTCAGTATTTTCCATATTCCAGCAGAATTTGCATTACCTAAGAGTTTAGAGAAAAATGTCCTTTTGGCCCTGCGCATTACGGCCCTAGCCCTATTCTAATATCTGCGGTAAGTGGACCAATTTTCTTGACATCTGTTATATTGGAAGGCAGAAAAAGCTAAGTCCCTAGCCGATCTAGCAAAATCTACATCCATTGCTTCAAGCCAGCGGTCTGAATTAACATTAATTTTCTTTCGCACAACCGGAACGCAAGAAAAAAAGATCTGCAAACAGATTTGTTAGAAATGTTAATTTCATGTTTACATGTACTGAACTATAAAAAGCATAGCTATCAAACTCACTCAAGAGAGTAAACAAATGATCCCAACCGATTATATTATAATTTCGAAAAACTATGAATTTAGACGGAGAATAAACATTGAAAATAAGGCATGCAAAGATGAGGGCATGATCTGAAACAGACGGACATTGAACTTGACCAGAAAAATGTTTGAAAGAAGCATCACTTACTAACATAAAATCTATAAGCGATGTCGACCTTCTGGCTAAATCAAAATGCGATGGCTTTGAGTTATGAATTATCGACATATTGTATCTGGCACAAAATGAGCGACAAATGTTTGCTTTGGAAACATCAAATAAGTTAATGTTGAAATCACCTAAAACGACTATATTTGAATATTTGGAAAACATTTCCCTATGATTGACTTCAAAATTGTGTAAAAAACCCGTAGACAAGTAAACAACACCAAACAAGACTATAACATGCCCATATACCAATTCAATAAAAAATGATTCACATCCAGCCAATGAGATTTGAAAAACAGGGAATTGTCGATCATTGCGACATATTCTATAACCAGGGATGGAAATTGCATTATTATAAACTTCAGGAGTAAGCCAAGTCTCTGATACAGCAAATAAGTGCAATGAGCTATCTACAATTATACGCCTTAACTCCTCAATCTTCAGCTGGGCCTTTATACTACGGCAATTCAAATGAGCCAGTTTAAAATGTTGGTTACTAGAGCAAAGGGCGGATTTAATATAAGAGTTATTGTTAACCCCCAGACCAAGGTTTTCGTTAAGAGACATCATAAACTGGCAAATAATTAGAGGAGGGGAACCAAGAAAAAATGTATGATAAAATAAATTTAAAATATAAAAACATACTCTGTATCTCTATTTTATAACTTCAAACAGCTGATCCTAATATAAATTTAAATTTTATAATTACAATACCAAAAAAAAAAAAAAAAAGAAAATTTGTAGATTTAAGATGGCGACAATTCAGCGTCCTTCAATAGCATGTTGCATTTTTCGAGGTCAATATATCAGTTCCATTATAAAAATTTAATTTAGCCATTAGTGTATTCGAGTTAAGAACTCTATATTTGACAATAATATTGAGCCTTCGCAGTTTTCTACATAAAGAATTTAGATGCGCAGCGCCTGGCAAGAAATGTTCATTCAAGTATACTCGGTTTGACAAGTCATTACCGGCTCAAACCAATAGGTCACTGGCTTTGCTGTTTCTTGTTTTGAAATACTCCCTCATTATAAAGTCACGAAGAGACACGTTATTAAATTTAATCAATATTTGTGTTTTCTTACTTATGTATGAAACATGATTAATAGATAGAGACCAATTAAAAAACTGGCCCAGCGCCAGAATAGGTGCCATCAAACCTGGTAAGCCAGATGGCAGTTCACCAACTAGAATGTCCGCCCGCTAAATCGGGCAGAGGCAGAGCTTAATAAACTGCACTGCCTCCATCTCAGACATTTTTGAAGAAGTAGTAGCTTCCACAGTTTTGATTTTCTCATTGCAGTTACTAATTTCAGTTTTAAGTTCTGAAAAGCATGAACACATTTCTGTCTTTATATCGTTCAATGCTGATTTAATTGAGTTTTCTTCTGTTTGATTGTTTGAAATGAAGCCATCAAACTTGGTATTAAGACTGAAGATCTCCTCAGCTGTTCCGCTACTGCTGTTGGATTGAAGATTTACGTCACATTTGGAACAAATATAATTGTTGAATTTTATTGCTCGCAATGCAGCCAATTCCTTAGTACCAACGTTGGCACAAATAGAATGTAGCCAGTTGGAGCAAAGGCGACACATAATGCTTCCTTAAGAATTAAGGAAGCATTATGTGTCGCCTTTGCTCCAACTGGCTACATTCTGCTTGTGCCAACGTTGGTACTAAGGAAAGCGGAATAAAAACAGCGACAACAGTTATAAAACCAATCCAATCCCACGGCAGCGGGTTCTACGATACCGGATTGACCCGAAACAACAAGATTCCAGTTTCGGCCAGCGGCTGCCAACCCAGTATGTACATGTTTGTGTTTGTTTATTTTTCTGCATTGGGAGCAGCATATCCCGGAATGCTTGCTCCGGATTTTATTGGTCCGTGCCGGGATTGAGGAAAACCCCGGACCTTGGTTCTGCTCGGTTTGTCAGAACGTCATCCACCACAGATCTGTCTCGGTGCGATGTAATGGATGCAGAGAGTGGGTGCACTTCAAGAACTGTTCCGGATTAAGGCGTTTGCGAGACTACAGCGAAAGGGATTATGTTGCGACTTGCTGCAGTAACGTAGTCCCCAGCGAGTCCTCTTCTTCGTCGTCCTCGTCAGAGACGTCGTCGGAGTATGGCACTCCACCGCAGTCTCCAGAACAGCAACCAACACCGCAGCACCTAACGCCACATGTTGCTGTTCCAACTCCGGATTGTGCATCATTCTTGCAATTCAATTGCAACGGACTTCGAGGCAAAATAGATGAGATAGTGGAATTTATGAGTCGGAGGAATATTAAGATCGCAGCGGTGCAGGAAACCAAGCTGAATGAAAATTGCAGCCTACAACGTTGTTATGGTTACAACGTACTAAGGAAGGATCGCACCAGAAGTGGAGGTGGGGGATTAGCGTTCCTGTTACACCATTCTGTTCAGTACAGACCTATCTCGCTTGAGCTAGTCTCTAGTGACCCATACATGGAATGTATGGGGGTAGCAGTCAAGTGTGGAACTGCCGAGGTAGAGGTGCTTAATGTGTATATCCCGCCGATTAATAGCTGTGAACCACGTTATTTGCCTGATATTAGCCCATTATTGGTAGGCAATAACCGCCTGGTACTAGGGGATTTTAATGCCCACCATGAGTTGTGGCATTCCGTCCTAGGTAATGACCAGAGGGGATCAGCGCTGGCAGAGCAGATTGACTGCTCCACATTCTGCACGGTTAACGAGGATGCCCCCACCCGAATAAGAGGAGAGTGTCACAGTTCGCCAGATTTAACCATAGTGTCACCCGGTCTGATAAATGACGTGACTTGGCAACCCGTCATTTCTCTTGGCTCAGACCATCTCCCGATAATCGTCTCCATAAGCAGGTCGCCCGATTTCATAACCTCTGAACGCCGCACTTTCCTTAACCATGGGAAAGCTCACTGGCCAGAGTTCAGAGAATTCACCAACCGCCGCTTCAGAGAACTGCCCAACCCTTCTGATGTTCGGGTAGCAGAAAGGATTTTCCGAAACATCATCAGAGCTGCAGCCGCTCGCTATATACCTGCTGGTCGAATACCCGAGATAAGACCAAACTTCCCAGCAGAGGCAGCGGGATTAGCAAACGAGCGTGATGATCTCCGTCGTACCAACCCTACTGATCCTAGAATCAGTGATTTGACAGTGGAAGTCAACCGGTTGGTACAGGAGCATAAGAGGAAAAAGTGGCTAGACCATCTGAAGTGCTGCAACATTGGAACCGATATGAGTAAGCTGTGGGTAACGGTTAAGTCGCTCTCGAACCCTGGAAAAAAGGATGATAGGACCTCAGTCACTTTTAACGACGTAACGGTGACTGATCCGAAGAGGTGCGCGGAATATTTTAACCGACAATTTGTCGAGCACCCCGAGAGTGATAGGGCGAAGCGAAGAGTACTACGTCGTATCAGATCTCTTCCCGCCGAGGAGGAACCGCCACAATTTACGATGGGTGATGTTGCAAATGTCATCCGTAACGCTAAGTCATCCAAAGCGTTGGGCCCGGACGGAATCTCAATGGTAATGTTGAAGCAGCTGGATACGCCGGGAGTCGAGTACTTAACGAAACTTCTCAATTTGTCGCTAGCCACCCACATAGTGCCCGAAACCTGGAAAATGGGCCGGGTGGTCCCGCTACTGAAGCCAGGCAAGGATGCCAGTAAAGGCGAATCGTACAGGCCGATTTCGCTTTTGTCGGCTTTACTCCTCCACAGCATTAGAGGAAGCTATGCAGTTGCCAACCACCGGCATGGATTCCGTCCACAACATAGTACCACAACAGCATTACACGCCATTTCCACACATATTAATAGAGGACTAAACCAGAACAGGCCGTGTGACAGAACAGTGTTGGTAGCCCTTGACCTATCAAAGGCATTTGATACGGTCAATCATGCCACACTGGTTGAGGACGTACAGAGAACTACCCTCCGGCCAAGTTTGAAACGTTGGATAATCAACTATATGTGTGGACGCCAGTCGTACGTGGAATTCCGGAACAAGAAGTCCAAAGCCCGTAGAGTGAAACAGGGAGTTCCCCAAGGTGGGGTGATATCTCCGGAACTGTTTAACCTCTACCTTTCCGGAATTCCTCGCCCTCCAGACGGCATTGAGATCGTAACGTATGCGGATGATTGTACGATCATGGCGTCGGGTCCAGTGGTCGATGACATATGCGAAAGGTTGAACCCCTATCTCGCGGAGCTTGCCGCATACTTCCACGCGAGGAATATGAAAATATCCGCCACGAAATCAACGGCCACACTCTTTACCACATGGTCTGCGGAGATGAGAACACAGCTGAATGTTCAGGTCGAGGGGAATTTAATACCGACCACGAACTACCCCAAGATTCTTGGGGTAACGTTCGACAGCATGTTCAAGTCGTCCGCGCAAGCCACAGCTATCTGCGACAAGATGAAAAGTAGGAACAAGGTCCTCAAGGCGCTAGCCGGCAGCTCTTGGGGTGCGGACAAAGAAACCTTGTTGACCTCTTATAACGCGATAGGTCGGTCTGTGGTCAACTATGCGGCTCCAGTGTGGTCTGCGAATACTAGTGCTACGCAGTGGAAGAATATCCAGACCTGCCAGAACGCTGCCCTGAGAACTGCGACAGGGTGCCTCCTCATGACACCAGTGGACCATCTACATGAGGAGGCGAAAGTCCTTCCCTTACGTCAGCATAATCATATGCTTTCGTTGCAGTACCTGCTTGGGTGTTACCGTGAGAGCCATCCCAACCATCGTATGGTGGATAACTCTCCCCCACCCAGGCGTGTCAGGAAGGACATACATGATCTAGAGAGGGAGGTCCAGCGCTACAAGAGAGAGCCTCTAGATCAAGAAGCCTATCAGGCAGGTCTGAGTGGCATTCACACCGATGCAGTCGCGGATGCTATTAGCAGTTATAAAGTGAATGCCGTCCTCGGAGTCCACCCCCCATCCATTGCAGCCGAAGAACGTCAGCTGCCTAGACAAACCAGGGTAGTTTTGGCGCAATTACGTTCAGGATGGTGTAGTCGCCTCAATTCGTATTGGGCACGAATTGATGAAGATGTGCGTGACGCCTGCCCGGCGTGTGATACAGGCCCGCACAATACGCTACACCTTTTTAATTGCTCAGCCAAACCTACCCAACTCACTCCAGAGGATCTCTGGCTACAGCCCGTTAAAGTAGCCGAATTTCTAAACCTGGAGCTGGAACCAGATTAGCAGAACACAAACACACACATGTACTACTGCTACAACAACAACAACATAAAACCAATAAAAAGCAAACAGTGATGATTCAGCAATAATCCACCTTGATAGGACAATGTTTAGCTCGAATTATTGGTGAATCCAACTGAGTTCCTTGCAATTCTTCACAACCTCGAAGTAAATTTTAAAAGTGAGCTCTAAACAGTAAGGTATGGCGGCAATTATAAGTAGAATCCATAAATTTAGCGATTGATCAGCTGCAGTGAAATCAACGCGACTACTCAGGCATAGCGTATTATCAACAACTTTAGAACATATGGGTTATTACATAACGTACGAAATTCTTACAATCCACCAATAACATTTTTCTTCTTATCTGGAATAATTTTTTTCAATTTCCAGGTCTCAGGAAAAGCAGAAGTTGTTAATATATACTAACGAGTGCTCCTTGCATCAGATCTTAATTTTTTTGCAGTAATTTCCCCGCGATCAATAGAACCACATCGTCAGCATAGTTATTGTGACACCCAAAACAGTTGATTAAATACAAAAGAAACGATGCAGTGGTATGACAGTGGTTCTAACATTTGAAATGATCTGACATTTCACTTTATATTAAACCGGTAGTATAGAGATTGGCTGTAAAATGTGGATCTTGAACAAAGTGTTAAAATTGCGTTGAAAACAGATAAGATACATAAGGAAAAATATTTTTCAGAAGCTCAATAGATATTCTATCAATTCTTAAGAGTTAGATTTAGTTTTACTTACAGCATTTGCAACACTACGCATGAAAACATAAAACCAACTTCATATTCAGAGAATGATTTCCACTCCAACACGTCCATTCAAGGCTTCGCATTAAGCAAAGAAGTTATTCACCGAGATTTTGGAGATCACCTTTTCCGCAAGGGAAGCGTTCGTCCCTACTAATTATTTGACATTTAGCAATCTTCCACAACCTGTAGTCATATGTAAAATATTCAAAATCGAATTGCTGCAATTGCTTGAAAATAACGAATTATAGTCGATCATTCAGAAAAACAGTCAATATTTCTCCGAAAAGTTAAGCGAATGAAGTTACTACGCAAGAACCAATGCGAAGTAAGCCATACGATATTGCATTTGCAAAACTCGAATTATCCGAACGCATCAGGAATTGTATTGGTCGAGAAGAGAAATGGTGAACATCGTTTATGCATTGGTTATAGGCAGATAAATCGAATAACTGTACGCATACCAAACCCAATGTCAGTACTAGATTGTAGGAAATCGTTATTTCGCCACCCTCGACTTACGAATGGGTTACCATCAAATTAAAGTTGAAGAAAAATTTAGCGTATCTGGATGACATAATAATTTGCAGAAAAATATTTGAAAAAGCCTGAAACGATTAAAAAGATTTTTGATTCTTTTAAAGAAAAGTGGTTTTGGCAAAAGGTTCGTTTCTAGTCAATATCACCTGGAGAAGAAAAGGTTAACGCTGTTAGCAATTTTAAAATATCGACAGAAAAGGAACCAGCCGGCTATATAATGAAAATTTATAACGATGGTTGGGTTCTAACGATGTAGTTAAATGACGGAAGGTTAAACAGAATTATGATGCTACTTCGAGAAGAATCCAAATCAGAACAAGAAAAACAGATAAAATTGGAATGTGTATTAGAAAAATATCGACTCTACCGGAAAACGAAAAATGGACTACGATTTGTCATAGCTAAAGCTTTCGATGGCGCATAGCAAAACAGTGTCATAATGATATTGGTCATTATGGTTTGGAGAAAAGACTCTCGAGAATGGGAGATAAGTTTTGGTTTCCCGTATGAGGAAATATATGAAGGAGTACATCACAGCGTGTGTAGAGAATTGTTACAAAAAGGCGTTAAGCACAAAGGAGCTCTATATTTTAGTGAAGTCGAAACATTACATATTGAACAATGACGTATTGAACAAACATTGCATATCGATCATTGGGGGCCGTTTATAAAAAGCAAGCATACGTAACCGAAAGTTAGAGCCCAAATTAAAAGACCGTACATTATTGCACGAGTTTTAGGCAACGATAGATAGATAGATACCTAATAGAGGACAACCCCGGAATCAACGTCACGAATAGGAAGTTCTGTTCCGTATTCAGTTCCGACAAGATGAAGAAATGTGTGAATGTTTCCCCGAATTGATTATCTCAAGCGCAGAGGAAGCCGAGGACGACTTCGGTCAGGTCAGGTCGCATGTTAAAATAGAAGTGGATACCATTTGTTGCATTAATGTAGAGAAGTTCTCCGAATAATTTCCTTAATAACGTTTATGTTTTTCATTTAATTATTTAAACGGTAGTTGTATTTCATTTGGTTCTACGAATCTCTATATAATCTTCAATCGATCACTTGACACATGGATATCTGGAAATCCATGAGAGTTATGCGAAAGCTACTTTATAATTCTGAAATAGCTACTGAAACGACTTAAAAAATTAATATAGTATATATAACTAGCTAAACCCGGTGCGCTTCGCTACCCCTTTTGATTTTTTATGCATTCAAAATTTTATTTTCGAATATATGTTTGTTAAAAAAAAAAAACAATTTAACATTAAAAAAAATATTGCACTATATTAATGCGTAAATAAACAAAATACTTTTACACCAAATTCCGCCACACCTTTCATATTTCATTGAAATTGGTGCGTCTAATATGTGAAATCGGCCGAGAATATATATATAGTGGAACTATATCCAAATCTTAACTAATTTCCAATTAATTTTTCACATTTATTATTGTAACCAAAATCCGCTACACATTCTGAATTTCATTGGTATCGGTCATATATATCATGTTTGGTGCATAACATGTACGAAATCGGCCGAAATATATATGTTAGCTATACCCAAACCCCAACTGATTTCAATATAATTTGGTAATTTTTTCTGGTGCCAGATTTCGTCTCTCTCGCTTTGGGTGCATCAAATATGTGCAATCGGCTGAGTATATATATGGGAGCTATAATCAAATCTGAGCGTATTTGAATATAATTTGTCAAATTTATTTTTGTACCAAATTTAGCCACTCATGCCGAATTTCATTGGAATCGGAAATACGTATCGTGTTTTGTGCATTAAATATGTGAAATCGGCGGAAATTATATATGGGAGCTATATCCAAATCTGAACCGATTTCAATATAATTTGGGAAATCAAATTTTTAGATAAAATCTATCACACGTTTCAAATTTCATTGAAATTGGGGATACATAGCGTGTTTGGGGCATCAAATGATTGAAATCGGCCGAAAATATATATGGGAGCTATATCCAAATCTGAACCGATTTCAATATAATTTGACAAATTTATTTTCGGATCAAATCCCGTCACACACTCCAAATTTCATTGGAATCGAACATTCATATTGTGTTTGAGGCATCAAATGAACGAAATCGGTCACAAATATATATGGGAGCTATATCTAAATCTGAACCGATTAAAATAAAATTTGGCAAACTTATTTTTGTTCCAAATTCCGTTACGCATTCCAAATTTGGAAACTGTATCTTTAACCGATCAATAGATATGTGCATATAAAATTTAAATTTTTGGGAGGTACCTCCGATTTTGATGCTATATCTCCAGTTCCAAGTGGAAATTCAAAAATGTATATAGCCTACGTTACTTTCAGGCGATGTTGCAGTATATGTGGAAATTTTCAGGAAAATCTATTCAGCGGTTTTCGAGTCCATAAATTACAAACAAACAAACAAACATACAAACATTTTCCTCTTTTATAGATATAGATAGAGTATAAACCTAAGCACACATTCTAATTGAATTGGAGCCCAATAGTGTCAAAAATATCAAATAAAAACCACCAATCCCACGGCAGCGGGTTCTACGACACCGGATTGACCCGAAACAACAACACTCCAGTTTCGGCCAGTGGCTGCCAACACAGTGTATACATGTTCGTGTTTGTTTATTTTTCTGTATTGGGAGCAGCACATCCCGGAATGCTTGCTCCGGATTCTTTTGGTCCGTGCCGGGCTTGAGGAAAACCCCGGACCATGGTTCTGTACGGTTTGCCAAAACACCATCCACCATAGATCAGTCTCGGTGCGATGTAATGGATGCAGAGGATGGGTGCATTTTAGGAATTGTTCCGGTTTAACCCGGTTGCGAGACTATAGCGATAGGGACTATGTTGCTTCGTGCTGTACCAACGTAGTCCCCAGTGAGTCCACGACCTCGTCGTCAACTTTCGAGTCGTCGTCGGAGTATGGAACTCCCCCGCAGTCTCCACAACAGCAACCTTTACCGCAGCACCTAACGCCACATGTTGCTGTTCCAATTCCGGACAATGCATCATTCTTGCAGTTCAATTGCAACGGACTCCGAGGTAAAATTGGTGAGATAGTGGAATTTATGAATCGGAGGAATATTAAGATCGCAGCGGTGCAGGAAACCAAGCTCAATGAAAATTGTAGCTTACAACGTTGCAATGGTTACAACGTATTGAGGAAAGATCGCACCAGAAGTGGAGGTGGGGGATTAGCGTTCCTGATACACCACTCTGTTCAATACAGACCTATCTCGCTTGAGCTAGTCTCTAGTGACCCGTACATGGAGTGTATGGGGGTAGCAGTCAAGTGTGGTACTGCCGAGGTAGAGGTGCTTAATGTGTATATCCCGCCGGTTAATAGCTGTGAACCGCGTTATTGCCTAATATAAGCCCATTATTGGTAGGCAATAACCGCCTGGTACTAGGGGACTTCAATGCCCACCATGAGTTGTGGCATTCCGTCCTAGGTAATGACCAGAGGGGATCAGCGTTGGCAGAGCAGATTGACTGCTCCACATTTTGCACGGTAAACGAGGATGCCCCCACCCGAATAAGAGGAGAGTGTCACAGTTCGCCAGATTTAACCATCGTGTCACCCGGTCTAATAAATGACGTGACTTGTCAACCCGTCATTTTTCTTGGCTCAGACCATCTCCCGATAATCGTCTCCATCAGCAGATCGCCCGATTTCATAACCTCTGAACGCCGCACTTTAATTAACCATGGGAAAGCCCACTGGCCCGAGTTCAGAGTTCACAAACCTTCGCTTCAGAGAACTGCCCAATCCTTCTGATGTTTGGGTTGCTGAAAGGATTTTCCGGGACATCATCAAAGCTGCAGCCGCTCGCTATATACCCGAAGTAAGACCAAATTTCCCAGCAGAGGCAGCGGGATTAGCGAATGAGCGTGATGAGCTCCGACGTACCAACCCTACTGATCCCAGAGTCAGTGAACTGACAGTGGAAGTCAACCGGTTGGTACAGGAGCATAAGCGGAAAAAGTGGCTAGACCATCTGAAGTGTTGCAACATTGGAACCGATTTGAGTAAACTGTGGGTAACGGTAAAGTCACTCTCGAACCCTGGAAAAAAGGATGATAGGACAGCAGTCACATTTAACGACGTAACTGTGACTGATCCGAAGAGGTGCGCTGGCTGTTTTAACCGCCAATTTGTCGAGCACCCCGAGAGTGATAGGGCGAGGCGAAGAGTACTACGTCGTGTAAGAGCTCTTCCCGCCGAGGATGTACCTCCACAGTTTACGATGGGTGATGTTGCGAATGTCATCCGAAACGCTAAGTCATCTAAAGCGTTGGGCCCGGACGGAATATCAATGGTAATGTTGAAGCAACTGGATACGCCGGGAGTTGAGTATTTAACCAGAGTCCTAAACTTGTCGTTAGCCACTAACATAGTTCCCGAAGCCTGGAAAATGGGCAGGGTGGTCCCGCTACTGAAGCCTGGCAAGGATGCCAGCCAAGGCGAATCATACAGGCCAATTTCGCTTCTGTCGCCAGTAGCAAAGACTCTCGAGGCCTTACTCCTCCCCAGTATCAGAGGAAGCTATTCAGTTGCTAACCATCAACACGGTTTCCGTCCACTACATAGCACTACAACAGCATTGCACGCCATATCCACACATATCAGTCGAGAACTCAACCAGACAGGCCGTGCCACAGAACAGTAGTGGTGGCTCTCGACCTATCAAAGGCATTTGATACGGTCAACCATGCCACGCTGTTCGAGGACGTTGAGAACACTACCCTCCGGCCAAGTTTGAAACGTTGGATAGTCAACTATATGTGTGGACGCAGGTCGTACGTGGAATTCCGGAATAAGAAGCCCAAGCCTTGTAGAGTGAAACAGGGAGTTCCCCAAGGTGGGGTGATATCTTCGGAACTGTTTAACCTCTGCCTTTCCGGAATTCCGCACCCTCCAGACGGCATTGAGATCGTAACTTATGCGGATGATTGTACGATCATGGCGTCGGGTCCAGTAGTTGATGACATATGTGTCAGGGTGAATAACTATCTCGCGGAGCTTGCCGCCTTCTTCCACGCGAGGAATATGAAAATATCCGCCACTAAATCGACGGCCACACTATTTACTACATGGACTGCGGAGATGAGAACACAGCTGAATGTGCAGGTCGAGGGGCATATAATTCCGACCACCAACTACGCCAAAATCCTTGGGGTCACATTCGATAACATGTTCAAGTCTTCCGCGCTATCCACAGCTATTTGCGATAAAATGAAAGTAGGAACAAGGTCCTCAATGCGCTAGCCGGCAGCACTTGGGGTGCGGATAAGGAAACCTTGTTAACCTCTTATAAAGCGATAGGTCGGTCTGTGGTTAGCTATGCGGCTCCAGTGTGGTCGGCGAATACAAGTGCAACGCAGTGGAAATGTATTTAGACCTGCCAGAATGCCGCCCTGAGAACTGCAACTGACTGAACTGACTCCTGTGGACCATTTACATGAGGAGACGAAGGTTCTTCCCTTACGTCAGCATAATCATATGCTTTCGTTGCAGTACCTGCTTGGGTGTTATCGTGGGAGTCACCCTAACTACCATATGGTGGATAGAACTCCCCCACCCAGGCGTGTCGGGAAGGACCTGCACGATCTAGAGAGAGAGGTCCAGCGATATAAGAGAGAGCCTCTAGATCATGAAGCCTATCAAGCGGGTCTGAATAGCATTCATACTGATGCAGTCGCGGAGGTAGTTAATAATTACAGTATGAATGCCATACTCGGAGTCCCCCATCCATTGCAGCTGAAGAACGTAAACTAACCTAGGCAAACCAGGGTAGTTTTGGCCAAACTAAGTTCAGGATGGTGCAGCCGTCTCAATTCGTATTGGGCACGAATTGATGAGGATGTGCGGAACGCCTGCCCAGCGTCCGATACAGGCCCGCACAACACGCTGCACTTGTTTAATTGTCCAGCCAAACCTACCCAACTCCGTCCAGAGGATCTATGGCTACAGCCCATAAAGGTAGCAGAATTCCTAAACATGGACATTGAGGAAGAACCGAATTAGTCGGAAAAAAAACAACGGAACATGTAAAACTGCAACAACAACAACCATAAAATGTATGGAAAAAAATATAAATAAAAAATATAAATAAAAAATATTAAAAAAAAAATGTATGGAAACATCATGAGAGCTGCAGCCGCTCGCTATATACCTGCTGGTCGAATACCCGAGATAAGACCAAACTTCCCAGCAGAGGCAGCGGGATTAGCTACTACCCTACTGATCCTAGAATCAGTGATTTGACAGTGGAAGTCAACCGGTTGGTACAGGATCATAAGAGGAAAAAGTGGCTAGACCATCTGAAGTGCTGCAACATTGGAACCGATATGAGTAAGCTGTAGGTAACGGTTAAGTCGCTCTCGAACCCTGGAAAATAGGATGATAGGACCTCAGTCACTTTTAACGACGTAACGGTGACTGATCCGAAGAGGTGCGCGGAATATTTTAACCGACAATTTGTCGAGCACCCCGAGAGCGATAGGGCGAAGCGAAGAGTACTACGTCGTATCAGATCTCTTCCCGCCGAGGAGGAACCACCACAGTTTACGATGGGTGATGTTGCAAATGTCATCCGTAACGCTAAGTCATCCAAAGCGTTGGGCCCGGACGGAATCTCAATGGTAATGTTGAAGCAGCTGGATACGCCGGGAGTCGAGTACTTAACGAAAGTTTTCAATTTGTCGCTAGCCACCCACATAGTGCCCGAAACCTGGAAAATGGGCCGGGTGGTCCCGCTACTGAAGCCAGGCAAGGATGCCAGTAAAGGCGAATCGTACAGGCCGATTTCGCTTTTGTCGCCAGTAGCTAAGACTCTTGAGGCTTTACTCCTCCCCAGCATTAGAGGAAGCTATACTGTTGCCAACCACCAGCATGGATTCCGTCCACAACATAGTACCACAACAGCATTACACGCCATTTCCACACATATTAGTAGAGGACTGAACCAGAACAGGCCGTGTGACAGAACAGTGTTGGTAGCCCTTGACCTATCAAAGGCATTTGATACGGTCAATCATGCCACACTGTTTGAGGACGTACAGAGAACTACCCTCCGGCCAAGTTTGAAACGTTGGATAATCAACTATATGTGTGGACGCCAGTCGTCCGGGGTGATATCTCCGGAACTGTTTAACCTCTACCTTTCCGGAATTCCTCGCCCTCCAGACGGCATTGAGATCGTAACGTATGCGGATGATTGTACGATCATGGCGTCGGGTCCAGTGGTCGATGACATATGCGAAAGGTTGAACCCCTATCTCGCGGAGCTTGCCGCATACTTCCACGCGAGGAATATGAAAATATCCGCCACGAAATTAACGGCCACACTCTTTACCACATGGTCTGCGGAGATGAGAACACAGCTGAATGTTCAGGTCGAGGGGAATCTAATACCGACCACGAACTACCCCAAGATTCTTGGGGTAACGTTCGACAGCATTTTCAAGTCGTCCGCGCAAGCCACAGCTATCTGCGACAAGATGAAAAGTAGGAACAAGGTCCTCAAGGCGCTAGCCGGCAGCTCTTGGGGTACGGACAAAGAAACCTTGTTGACCTCTTATAACGCGATAGGTCGGTCAGTGGTCAACTATGCGGCTCCAGTGTGGTCTGCGAATACTAGTGCTACGCAGTGGAAGAATATCCAGACCTGCCAGAACGCTGCCCTGAGAACTGCGACAGGGTGCCTCCTCATGACACCAGTGGACCATCTACATGAGGAGGCGAAAGTCCTTCCCTTACGTCAGCATAATCATATGCTTTCGTTGCAGTACCTGCTTGGGTGTTACCGTGAGAGTCATCCCAACCATCATATGGTGGATAACTCTCCCCCACCCAGGCGTGTCAGGAAGGACATACATGATCTAGAGAGGGAGGTCCAGCGCTACAAGAGAGAGCCTCTAGATCACGAAGCCTATCAGGCAGGTCTGAGTGGCATTCACACCGATGCAGTCGCGGATGCTATTAGCAGTTATAAAGTGAATGCCGTCCTCGGTGTTTAATTTAGATTGAAAATTAGTGTTTTGCTACGTTAACAATGGGTTAACGCCTAATTATTTGTAAATGATTAACATCGTTGAAATCTGTCAATGTCAACAGATTTCAACGAGTGGCGAATGGCGCCAACGCCGACTTACTTCATGTTGGGATCGTTGTTTTGTTATTAACACTCTCTTCTGCTATCGCCCCGATACGAACGAAGGCTCTCCCCCGCTATCGTGCAAATGAAGGTAATATTGTTTACCAAAATCCTTTATACTTATTATTAATAAAGCCTGGCTTTTGCCTTTTTTTATATTTAAAACTAACCCCGCTATTGTGTTTTTATTTATTTTATTTTGTATTGGTTTGCTTTGCAATTCCCCCTTTCCCCGCATTGGCGCAAACATTGGTCCTTCGAGCCGGATTACGAACGAGGTGTTGGTAAAAGAAGTTAATCGTTTCTTCTTTTTTTCTATTTGTAAAGCAAACTTCATCATCACCATCAACAAAATACAGTCCACATACACATCATTATCATCATCCTCATCATCATCTATTTTCCTTTAAAAACAACCAGGTACGTAAAGTGAAAAAAGTGCCTTGTGAAAAAATAATATTCTTTAAGAAAGAATTTTCGAAAAAAAATTGTGTTAAACAACAACAATTCGTGTCGTTTATTTGTTCTGTGGCCGTTTTACAACGCGTCGCGTACCCCGTTCCCCCGCCGTCTAGTTTTGCAAATATTGTTTTGCCGTCGGCATTCGACAAAAATCATAGAAAACAAATAAACCAAAATAATTGTGAAAAAAGTGTATTTTTTTGGCTTTTCCAGTGAAATTAAAATATTGTTGTCGGGTGTCATTTTAATGTACGTTAAATTTCCTATCGATCGGTATAGTTGAAATTAAAAAATTGTTAAATTTTTTGCAAATTTGCATTTTTGCTAATCAAAATATTCATTAAAAATCACCCCCAAAAAGTACACGCAGCAATTACATTGGTTTGTTTGGTTGTTCGCTAACGATCGATATACAAACATACAAACGCAGTAATAGGCACACCACTGATGATCACTGCTTGGTCGGTCAGCCACACATAAGCGTATACATACATACGTTTGGTCAGACGTTTGATATTTTTCTATCGTTCGTTGCATTACAGGTGAACCGTGATAAAACGACCTGTAATATAATATATGAAAAATTTTTGATTTTTGTTTGGAATAATTATTAATGGTAATTGGGTGTAATAAAACGACGTTTTTGGAAAAATTAAATAACGCGTGCACCCTACGATCGGTCAATACGACTTTTTAGTAAAAAGTGTTAAAATTGATATTTTTCGTGCGGAATTTGAAATTTTTAATTAATTTTGGAGATTTTGTTCGAAAATTTTATTTGTTGGTCAATATTTTTTGAAAAAACACGCTACATTCGGTAGTATAGTTGCCTAAATTGTAGGTAATTTTAGATATAAAATTTGAAAAATCTCTATATTTTCGTTAGAAAATAGTACAAATTAAAATATTTTAGATTTTTTGTGCGCGAAAATACGGTTTTTTGGAAAATTACCGGTAGAATATACAATTTTTGGAAAATTTGATAATTTGTATATATATTTATCGATATATTTTTTGAATATTTTATATTTACTTATTGATTTTCTCACATTTTTCGTGGTACCTTATTATCGGTTGCTAAATATCTCATTGGAGATTATAATTTTGAAATTTATAGTTCAAATTTTGATTTTTCACTATAGTGTGAGAGGTTCAAGGCAATTATTTCGCGAAAGTTTTCAAGTTTTTTGGCCCTATAGTGCGGTTTTGGTAAATTCTTGGCATCTTTCTGTACTTTCCTTGAGCATTTAACAAATTTGGACGATTTTTTTTTGGAAATTTTTGAGTTTGTTTATAATTTTGCGTTGTTACTCCTTCGTATATTGTGCGAAGTCGAATTTGGTTTTTGGTTATTTTTTATAGCAAATCGTGTTTTAGTTGTTTTTCTCTTACTTATTGTAGTAGAGACTTTGTAAAAACCTTTAAAAATGCCTTTGACTCCAATTGATATGTTTATCAGAGCTTCGGATGCTCTCGTAAAGTTTAACGCTAGCTTTGAGTCTATGCGTGATGAGGAATTGGATTTCCAGTCTTTAAAATCCCAAATTAATGGATTAGAGAACTTGTGGGAAAGAGTGCAGGAAAAATTTGAAAAAGGATGTGATTTTATGATGACGTCGGTAGAGACGTCAAAAGAAGAAATAAATGCTGTCGATCAAAAGTATAATGCATCTTTTCAACTCTATTTGCGATGCCAGGCTGCAATTAATAGGAAGTTAGACCAATTTAAAAGGGTTCGTTCTACTTCTATTAATTCAAGTGTTAGTGGTTCAGTAGCCTCGTTGTTAGAAACCCCGGGTGAAACCCTAGAAAAATCACTGAATCCAATTGTGCCGAAAACGTCGGTTGAAACGCGAAACCAATTGAATGTTTCGAATCAGGCTTCGCTCGAAAATCCTTCCCAAATTCAGACTCCGCTTACCTCTATTGTGGGGAATAGTAGTGCGAGTTTTCGAACTTTAGATTATGTTTCAAACTCGGATGTGGTACATAATCTAGCTTTGCCGCCTTGTGACACAGATGTTTTTGAAGGCGATTTCCACTCATGGCCAACCTTTAGGGATTTGTTTACCGCTGTGTACATTAATAATGCTCGTCTAAGCGACATTGAAAGACTTTGTCATTTGGTCCGGAAGACGACAGGGGAAGCTCGCGAGATATTGTCCAAGTTTCCACTAACTAATCGTAGTTTTGCGCCTGCTTGGAAGGCTTTGATCGAAACTTATGACAATCCTCGACTTCTTGTTCATAACCAGTTGAAGGTTTTATTCGATATTCCTGTTCTCTATAGTGAGACTAGTTCAGGATTAAAGACGATCCAACGCGGTATAAATGGTTGTTTAACTTCGATGGCAATTTATGATGTTAAAACTGAAAATTGGGATCCGATTCTTGTGTTTTTGTGTCTCCAACGGCTGCCAAAACTTACTCAGACCCTTTGGGAGCAAAGTGTAAAGGATAAATCCTCTCTTTCGTCATGGAAAGACTTGGATGCTTTTCTCACTGAGAAAATTCGTACGCTCATGTGTCTTCATGACATGCGTGGCACAGATAGGTCGAAGCAGTTAAGTAGTAGAAAAGTTCAAGCGCATGTTTCTAATGTTAATGTCCCTAAATCGCCTAGTTCTCCCCGTGCTTCGAAAAGTCCACACTGTGTCATTTGTAAAAATCAACGTCATAAATTGTATGACTGTCCCCGCTTTAAGAGCTTAAAACCCGTTGATCGGTATAAAGTAATGAAACGCCATCAACTTTGCATGAACTGTCTTCGTAGCGGTCATGAAGTAAAGAAATGTGATAGCAAACGTCGTTGTTCGAAGTGCAATAAGGCACATCATACATTGTTGCATCGGGAAGATATTACATTGGGTAATTCGTCTCAAACTTCCACCGTGACTTCTAACGTATCCCCAAATTCGAGCTCTAGGCAATCCAATTCGGGAAACTGTGTAGCATCCACATCGGCTGGATGTGTACCCCGTCAAGTGTTTCACGCCGCACAGAACAAAGCTGTACTTTTGGGTACGGCAATGGTGAATATTGTTCACGACGGTGTTCTGTATCCTGCTAGGGCGCTGATAGATCCTGCGTCAGAGTCCTCTTTTATTTCAGAGCGACTCCAAAATCGTTTGAAGCTTCCCGTATCCCCTGCTAATGTTGTTGTATCAGGAGTGAGTTGTTCGCTTTCGGCTACTGCTAATAAAGCTTGCAGTATAAGAATTAGCAGTCCATTCGACACATCTCTGTTATTGGAAACAAGTGTGTTAGTGTTGCGTGCCATTTCAGGAAATCTTCCGTCATTTGTGGCAAATTCAGATTTGAAGAAGCAAATCCCCGACCTTCGCTTAGCTGATGTAAATCTTTTTGAACCTCGACCTGTAGATCTGTTGTTTGGAGCCGATCTGTACCCCAAAATAGTTTTAGATGGTTGTCGTCCGATTTTGTCTGGAGCTTTACTGGCTCAAAACTCCGTGTTTGGCTGGCTTGTCACTGGTCCTATTCCAGCAGCACAAGTCCGAACTTTCGCCACTACTATTGACGTAGCAGAGGAAGATAAACTTAACCACACATTGTTGAGATTCTGGGAACTTGAGGAAACTCCCAAAAGAAAAATATTATCCCCATCGGACCGTTTCTGTGAGGAGAATTATGTTCGGACTACTCGTAGGAACTCAGAGGGTAGATATATTGTTACACTACCAATAAAAGAGATTGGCGCTACTGGGTACTTGGGAGAATCTCGCTCAAATGTTCTTAAACAATTTTACCGCAACGAAAATTCTTTGATGAAGAAGCCCGACGTAAAAATAGTTTACGATCAAGTATTATCGGAATACTTAGAACTTGATCACATGAAGCCAATATCCGCAAATACTTCAAAGGAAGTCATTTCGTGTTATTTACCTCATCACCCTGTGATTAACTTAGAAAAGTCGACTACTAAACTCAGAGTAGTATTTAATGCCTCAAACAAAACTTCGAACGGGCAGAGTCTTAACGACATTTTGCACGTAGGTCCAACGTTACAACAAGATTTGGTCCTTTTAATTCTCCGTTGGCGTGTCTTCAAATTCGTTTTCAACTCTGATATTACCCAAATGTATAGGCAAATCCGCGTAGATCCTAAGCATTCACCTCTTCAGAGAATTTTATATCGTGATTCGACGACGAAGCATGTTTTAGATTATGAACTTCAGACGGTCACATTCGGTGTAAATTGTGCACCATACTTAGCAATTCGGACGCTTTTACAACTGGCAGATGATACTGAGTCAGAATTCCCCCTAGCAGCGCATATTTTGCGAAATTGTATGTACGTTGACGATGTTTTAGCTGGAGCTCATGACATTGAGACTGCATTAGCAGCTAGGGACCAGTTGATTAGGGCACTCTCGTCGGCCAAGTTTGAGCTTAGAAAATGGACTGCCAATAATAGAGCTATTCTGGATCGTTTCCCCCCTGAGCATTTGGTTGACGCTCAATTGTTGTCGTTTGTAGAAGCTAGCAGTTCTAAACCTTTGGGTATAAGATGGAATGCGCGGTTAGATTGTTTCTACTTTGCAGTTAACCCTATTGTTAATAAATTCACCTACACTAAGAGGGAAGTTCTTTCGGCTATTGCGAAATTGTTTGACCCCGTTGGGTGGTTGGCTCCAGTCATTGTGACAGCGAAAATGATTATGCAGAAGGTTTGGCTGGATAATGTTGGTTGGGATGATTCACTTTTGGCAGCAACTGAGGCTGATTGGAAAAGGTTCGTGGAATCATATCCCCATGTAAACTCAATCCGGATTCCTAGGTGGATTCAGTATGTTCCAGGAGTTTCTGCAGAACTTCATGTCTTTTCCGACGCCTCGGAAAAGGCATACGCGGGGGTAGTCTATATGCGTGTTGAGTCCCCAGATGGAAAAATTTTCGTAAATTTGCTATCGTGCAAAACAAAGGTCGCTCCCTTAAAATCAATTTCATTACCCCGCTTAGAGCTTTGTGGAGCAGTTTTGGCGTCAGATCTTCTAAAAACTATAGTTCGGGAGATAGGTATCGAATTTCGTCAAATTTATTGTTGGACAGATTCCACTATAGTGCTAGCTTGGCTGAAGAAAACCCCCTCCACATGGACAACTTTCGTTGCAAATCGTGTATGTCGGATACAGGAAAATGTTGGCAATCACAACTGGTATCATGTCAAATCAGAAGATAACCCCGCTGACATTGGAAGTCGAGGTATGTCTCCCTCAGAATTGTCTTCCTCCCGCCTATGGTGGCACGGTCCTAATTGGTTAGGTAAGAATAAATCTATATGGTCGAATCATAATCTGGCTACCCTTGATACTGACCTCGAAATGAGAATAGTTCGATCTCATTTTTCGTTCTTTTCGTCGACCTTTGAAGATATTTTGGCTAACTTTTCATGTTTGCGTAAAGCGTTTCGAGTCATTGCCTATTTGGTTAGATTTCTTCGCCAAACACATCCCCGGTATAGAAACCATTTTTGTTTTCCCTGCAAGCAAATTTGTTCATCAGAAATAAGTGACGTTCGCACTCGGCTGGTAATTATCGCTCAAAAGATGCATTTCTCTAACGAGTATAAGAATTTAATGGACAAAAAGCCGTTAGATGGTAGGAGTTGCCTACTTCCCCTCAATCCTTTCGTGGATGAAAGCGGCGTCATGCGAATGAATGGTAGATTGGCACATTCACCCACGCTTTCCTATTCGGAGCGATTCCCGATAATCCTCCCCTATCGTAGTAATTTGGCTCTTAGGTTGGTCGAATATACTCACCTCAAATGTGTACACGGTGATATTCAATTGATGTTGCGTACTTTGAGATTGGAATATTGGATTCCACGTATGAAAAATCTCATTCGTTTTGTAGTTCGGCGTTGCAAAGTCTGCATTTTACTGAAAAAGCGCAGCTGCAGTCAATTCATGGCTGCACTTCCCCCAGAGAGAACAACTCTTGATCGGCCATTTACAAATACTGGCGTTGACTTTGCGGGTCCATTTGATATAAAATCTTACCTAGGTCGGTCTTGTCGCCTCACAAAGGGTTATGTATGTGTATTTGTTTGTTTCGCTACAAAGGCGATTCATTTGGAAGTAGTATCCGATTTGTCGACTGCTAATTTCATGGCCGCGTTGCATAGATTCATTGCTCGTCGTGGTTGTCCCCGTCCTATTTTTTCGGATAATGGAACAAATTTCGTTGGCGCTTCGTGGGAAATTCAGAGAGGTTTTAGAGAATTCCTCCAAGAAAGTGCTGGCTCAGTCTCCTCCACGTTATCAGATCAGGGCCTATCGTGGCATTTTATACCTGCTGGTGCTCCTCATATGGGAGGGTTATGGGAGGCTGGAGTCAAGAGCTTTAAACTACATTTTCGAAAGCAAGCTCGAAATCTTAAGTTCACGTTCGAAGAATTAGCAACAGTTTTGGCTAGGATTGAAGCGTGTTTGAACTCGCGTCCTCTTTGTCCGATGTCGGACAGTTCGGACGAAATTGTCGCGTTAACGCCAGGACACTTCCTCATTGGGGCCCCTTTGTTAGCACCGCCTGAACCTCTCATCACAGAGCAACCATTAAGCTTAGTTAATCGGTTTAGAAAAGTTCAGGCTCTCGCCCACCAGTTTAGTTTGAGGTGGAAAGAGGAATATTTGAAACATTTACACATGAGGTATAAATGGAAATTTCCAGAGCGAGAGTTAGCCATAGACGATCTAGTTGTTGTTCGTCATGATCAGCTTCCGCCAACGTCGTGGAAATTAGGCCGTGTCGTAAATGTTCATCCGGGAACTGACGGTCACGTTCGAGTCGCGGACGTCCGAACCGAGAACGGCGTTGTAAGACGGCCCATCGCCAAGTTGGTCGTTCTGGGCGACGACCCTTCGATAAGTAATTAAAATGGTTCTCTTCTCGTTATATAGTATGTCGATGAAATTGTACACGGAAGACGAACTCTTGAATATTGATGACGTCAAAGCTACCCCGGATTGTCCCCCAACTGATACTACTTTGTCCTCTGCTGCCGTAGAAGCAGCCCTGGTGGAACCAATTGCTGCTGTGACAATATCTGAGCCTGGGTCCGAATCCAAACGGGATTCATCTGCGGCCCTCGCATCTGCTGAACCAATGCAAACCGAGTCCGAATCCATACCTGTGGGTTCATCTGCGGCTCCGGTCCCTGCTGATAACCCCAAACTTGTTAAATCGCGAACCGAGTCCGGATCTTCGGGTCCATCTGCGGCTCCGGTTGCCATTCCTCATTCGTTGGAGGAGTCGGCCAAATCTAATAGGTCCGAATCCTCTCGGGATTCATCTGCGGCCTCCCATAAATGTCGCCTTTGTGACCGCATGCACCCTTTGGATAGATGTAGCGACTTCCGCGTCATGAATGTTGACATGCGTCGTAGAGTTGTTGTTAAATTTTGTTGTCGGCTTGTTGTCCCTCCAGTCTGGTATCTGCATTTCCCCGACTTTGTTAGTCAAAGTTGATGCTTTTGGCCGTCCCTCTATCGTGAGGGCGGTATTGGACCAATGTAGTAGGCAGAGTCAGATATGCTCCTCTTTGGTGCATAGTCTTCGTATCCCTACTTCAAGAATCGATGGTAGCCAAATATGTAGGCTTAGTCTCACCTCGATATACGACCGGAGTCAGTCCTTGTCAATTGTGGCAGTGGTGACCCATCTGGACCATGCGCGTACGCCTACAGCGGCAATCCCAGAGCGCATAAAAGACTCCTTTCTTGGTCTTCCTTTGGCAGATCCTGATTTTAATAGGCCTGGTCGGGTGGCCCTGGTACTCGGGCCGGAAGTCTATGCCAGGGTCGTAACACATCGGGTGCATGCGACGCCAGGGTTACTGATAGCCCACTACACCATATTTGGTTGGGTATTGTCGGGCATATGTAACATATAGTGTTACACAATGTTTTTTGAAAAAATGAATTGAATTTAAAATAAAGAAAAATAAAGAATTGAATTGAAAAAAAAAGTTGAAAAAAATATAATTATGTATTGTATTTTAGTTACAACATCCCAATATGTTGCAAGGTGGGCGGCATGTTTAATTTAGATTGAAAATTAGTGTTTTGCTACGTTAACAATGGGTTAACGCCTAATTATTTGTAAATGATTAACATCGTTGAAATCTGTCAATGTCAACAGATTTCAACGAGTGGCGAATGGCGCCAACGCCGACTTACTTCATGTTGGGATCGTTGTTTTGTTATTAACACTCTCTTCTGCTATCGCCCCGATACGAACGAAGGCTCTCCCCCGCTATCGTGCAAATTAAGGTAATATTGTTTACCAAAATCCTTTATACTTATTATTAATAAAGCCTGGCTTTTGCCTTTTTTTATATTTAAAACTAACCCCGCTATTGTGTTTTTATTTATTTTATTTTGTATTGGTTTGCTTTGCAATTCCCCCTTTCCCCGCATTGGCGCAAACACTCGGAGTCCACCCCCCATCCATTGCAGCCGAAGAACGTCAGCTGCCTAGACAAACCAGGGTAGTTTTGGCGCAATTACGTTCAGGATGGTGTAGTCGCCTCAATTCGTATTGGGCACGAATTGATGAAGATGTGCGTGACGCCTGCCCGGCGTGCGATACAGGCCCGCACAATACGCTACACCTTTTTAATTGCTCAGCCAAACCTTCCCAACTCACTCCGGAGGATCTCTGGCTACAGCCCGTTAAAGTAGCCGAATTTCTAAACCTGGAGCTGGAACCAGATTAGCAGAACACAAACACACACATGTACTACTGCTACAACAACAACAACAATAAAATGTATGGAAAATTTCAGGGAAGTATAAAAAACCAAATTTATTTATTTTTAATTTTTTATTTATTTTTTTTTTTATTTTTTAGTTATTTAGTATTCTTTGTTCGGTAAGAAGGTTGAAGTCGATGCGGCTTATTTGGCGGTAAGTACAACAACTACCTTTATTTTATTATTCCTTTTTCCAATTCATTTTCTTTCCTTTTTCCAATTCATTTTCTTATTAGGATCTACATACTATTTTAATACTTACAATAACACCTTTGTAATTCATTTAATTAATGAATTAATTAAATAATAAAAAAAAGGTACTTTAATTTTAAATTACTAAATTATGGAAAAGGCTCCAACAGAAAGCATACGTTTTATTCTTGTGTATTCGACAGAAAATGGTCTGCTTGGATTGTATTGCCGTTAAGAAACGATTACAATACCTCAGGAGGATGTGCCAGAAAATTCAATTTTCCGCCACCAGGTTTGTAATTGAAACTTCATGCATTAGAATGCTGGTATACGACAGACAATGAAACGATATCAACGCATTAAAGATCATTAAATGCATTTAGATATCGCATTCAAAAGCAGCGGGACGGTTTGTGGTGGTTGTTAACTAATTCACATTAAATTGCCGCAAACCACCTTTTATCATGTTTATCATAACTATCGGGAATTTGAAAGGTCTCAGAACGAAATTTCCATTTTATATCGACCAAAATCAAACCATGCAATATCACGCAAAAATTAGCATTTTTCGGAATTTACTGAGTTTTCCATTAAAAATTTTATTTTTGCCAAGTTTCAGAACGAATTTTCCAACTTACATCCATCAAAATCTAATCACGAGATAGCATGCAAAATTTCGCAAAATTTTCTCCGAGTTTTCTACTATGAGACTTCAATTTTTTCATTCGAGTAGCCAGTTCTCACACAAAATTTCATATAAAAAAATTAATATTTGAATTTATTATTTTCGCGAATTTTCTGGAGGCTATTTAATTTTTTTTCATAAAAACCTTCTCATTTCAATTAGTAACAATCAGAGTTAAAAAACTAGCACATATTTTCAATTAAAATTTATTGAGTCTTTGTTTTTTTAACACGAAAATTTACAATTTTGAAGTGAAGAAAGAAATGCTTAAAACTATAATGTTTTGTTTTAATGACTAAAGCGTATTTTCAGCGTCTGGCTTTACTAAAATTTGTTAATTAGTGTTTACTAAACTAAGTGTGTATATCGTGCTTGCTAAACTAGCACCTATTGAAATTAGATTAGCCTTTCAGTGCAACTGCTATTAAATCTAGACAACCACGGCTAAAATAGCACATGATCAGCTATTTAGCTCAGCGCATAGCTATTTAGCTCGTTTTGATAAGCCCTAACCGACAGTAAAGATAAAAATTCAGCACACAAAATAAGCAATAGCTCGGATTTCGGCTGCTGCTATTTTCGTTTTAGCCGAATGAGCAGTCGAAAGATATATTTTTACGATTAATAATTTTTACAAATTAATAAAACATATGTTTTCGAGCTCGTCAGGTAATCTAAGTTTATTTTTGAATTATAACTTACCAATATTGTTTCTAAATATATTGAATAATATCTCACAAAACTAAAATTAATTTAAATTTATAGGATTCAATAACATTTGCACATTGTCTACATATGAAAATACCAAATGGATAATGATGTATATGTAAACTCTTATTGACATCACTTTTATTTTATCTGTCAGATGTAACTTGTACATTACAATCTTTCTTAATGAAATAAACTGAATTAAATTGAAACTTCAGACTTTGAGTATACAATATTGGTGTCAGAAGTGTATAGGCACGATGAACCAGAAGCAGTTGATGCAATTCGTACGTGATGCTGTTATGGAGGCCGTTCAAACATTGCGGCGCAGTCTGTGACGTCAGAAGACATAAATACAACAAGACCGCCACGGTTTGCAATAAACGAACACAAAAGCACAGGTGGCTCAACGGTTAAGGACTATTTTGACAGATTCGATTGGGCGTTAAAATTGAGCAGATTCTAATTAGTCCTAAGAAGCCAGAAGAAATAAAATATGAAGAAATCAAAACAACATTGATAAATTATTTCGACGGGAGTATACGCCAAGAAGTAGGGGAATCGTTGGCAAATTTTTCACTGCGTTTGAAGCAAGCTGTGGCTTCGTGTGACTATAGCGGATTCATAGATAGGATGCTGATTGACCAGATGATATTTGGAGTGGAATCCCGCAATATTTGTGACGAGATTATTACTAAGCAACCAAAAAGTTTTGCGGAGGCATATGAGTGTGCCAGGCAAAGGAGTTAACCCAAGTATCAACGGGTGTAGTAAATACAGGTGAGAATATTACTACAGAACCGACATGCAAATTGTGATTCATACCTGTCAAGACGAAAAATGATGTGAAGCAGAAGTCGAATAAAACTACAGAGGTGAGATGTTATGGTTGCGGTGGTCGACACGTACGGAAGGATTGTAAAATCAAAAACGCAAAGTGTTTTTCATGCGGCAAGATAGGCCACATAAGTAAAGTGTGCAAGTCAAATACAAAGCAGATAGAGGAGTCGTTGTTGTCAGATGAGGGTGAGGAGGCACATACGTCTCAGATTGCAACAGTCGGAACAAAAGGGCCATTCGATGGGAAAATTGTCACAATGAAGATAGACGGTCAGAAAGTGGATATGGAACTGGATACGGATGCTCATTGCAGTATTATTAGCTTGGAGAATTTAAAGAACATAAAGCAGTGTTTAAGAAAGCGGACCGGTGATTTTCAAGTCATACGGGGCACAAGATTACCGTGGTGAATGTGTCTTTGGGCATAACCAGTCGATGATGGCGATTTTGACACATTATGTGGCCGTGAGTTGATCGCACATTTTGTTCGAGAAATAAATTTTGCCGAATTGTTCCAAGACCCCATAGAAGCATCTACGGGGACGGAGTTGTCAGCAGCGGTATGAGAGAAGATTTTCATTTCATTTATTTTCATACAATTTAATATAAATAAGCCAACATGGCCAAAATCGTATATTAACATAAAACAGTATAAAAACAGCCTATAACTATATTAATCTATAAAAAAACTAAAAAAATGATCAAGGAATAGTAATATATATACAAAAATAATAATAATAATTTAAATTTAGTAGCAATTTAGAATTAGACCCTCAGACACAACTCCTCTATCAAGCTGAACAACAGTTAAGCAAGGCAGAGAGGAAAGGGGTAAGAGGCATCAAATCACTCAGGCGCTAATCATCACTCGTTTCCAACCGAGCGAATGAAGCTACTACAAGTATATCAAAAAAGTCCTTAAAAAGAGAAAGAACGATAAAATTGTGTACTCTATGGAAAATAAAAAAAAAACATAAAAATGGGCCCTCAGCCAATAACTAAAAAGAAATAACAAACAAAAAATATTCAAAACACCTCTTCCTGTAAAGTTTAAAAGAACATTCCACAATCTCGCAACTCTTTCACTCCAACTACAGACGAAAATCTTGGAAACAGCAATTGCAGATTTCAAGATGATCTACAAAATACGAACTTATTATATAAAGGAGAATTAACCTTCCTCATAATTCTGTAATGAAACAAAAGCAGGCGATATTCAACATATCTCTCAAAGGACAGACCAAGAAACTTAATAGCATACTGTGTTACACGATCACTACGGCGCAACCCAAACACATACCTAATAATAGAGTTAACAAGTTTGCGTACACGCAGAATTAGGCAAGCATTCGCCACAGAGATTACTTCCAAACAATAGTTGACATGAGACATTAATAAAGATCTAGCTACCATCATCCTAACACCAAGAGGCGAATGAGCTTGAAGACTATAGAGCCTCCTTATCTGAAAACGCACACGAGATAGCAAAGAATCAACATGCGCCGAAAAATTAAGCTTGATGTCAATGACTACACCTAAACATCTCATTTCATCCACAACATTAATTACAAAGGAGCCAACACAGATGCACGGCATAGGAACATAACGAGGACTATTAAACAGAACAGATTCAGTTTTATTCCAATTCACAGACAAACCATTAGAGGAGATCCACATAGACAGCAATCCCAACGTAGTGTTTTCCACATTTTCCAACTCAAAGAGATCTGCATTTCTAAAAAAGACATGAATGTCATCTGCATACATGAATACTGCACACCTGGAATTAGACACAGACCCCCTAACGTCATTAATGAACATAATAAAAAGCAGAAGGCCAAGCACAGACCCTTGTGGAACACCACACCGCACTGCACAGACAATTATTAAAAAAAAAACATTAAATATAAGCCCAATATATTCATATTTTCCTACTAAAGCTATCTATCATTTGTTTTCTAAATGTTAACAGAACAACAATGCCTACGTCCATCACGCATGTCTACATTCGTTGAAGTCTCATCAACGACTGAGATCACCGCAAACGTACTGTTTTGTGCATCTATGTCCTAGAACAACGCCGAAACCCGAACTGAACTACTCAAATCCTTACGGGCATCCAGAAACTCAACAATAGCATCCTTAATAACATGTTCAACTATCTTCGACATAGCCGGCAGAATGCTTATTGGTTCAACTATCTTCGACATAGCCGGCAGAATGCTTATTGAATCTGTTCTGTTTCTGCTAATAAGAACTCCCCTTCTGCGGCACTGGCACTACACGAGCAACCTTCCACGCAAGCGGAAAGGTTGACGTCATAAAAATACAATTTACAAAATCGAGAAAGTGACTACAAATGTAAGAGAATACGCATTTAAAGAACTTAATAGGTATGCCATCAACACCTGCAGCATTTGGTTTAACATTCCGCAAAGCAAGAAATAAATCTTCCATGTACACACAGTCAAATCTAAAAGAATCAAAACCATTGGCCTCACTAAAAATAAAATCCCGAGGAGAACTTAATTTACCAACACTACAAAAGTAATTATTAACAGCATTGACATCGATAAACGGGAAATCACAACCATCATAAAGACAACCAATCGACTTTAAGGACTTCCATATCTGCACACTACTCATACGTCCAAACATTTCCTCATAAAATTTCCTTCTTTCATTACGCATGACAGCCTTACAGCGGTTTCTATACATACAAAATATCTGCCTGTTGCGAACTGTAGGACGCCTACGACACTCCAGATAAGCCAGATCCCTAACGTAACAGGACGACTTTACCACATCCAACCCCAACAAGCATCATTTTTTGGGCGAGAACAGCTGGTAGCAGTAGGTACAAAAGACAACAAATTTTGAAACAACAACTCAAACAAAGGCAACTGTTGGTCAACATCATTCGTAAGATACAAAAGACTAACATCAAAATTGCAAACATAATTTTCCACACTCCGCCAGTCAGTCCTACGAAAATCCAGGAACTCAATAACCTTTTCTTCAGCAAGAACCGGGAGTTCAACCCCTCCAAAAATCAATGCGTGGTGGGAAATACCAGGGCACTACCCCTGCAAGGAAAAATTCAGAGTCAAGGCATCAGACACCAGGCAAAAGTTAATTAATGAGGTAGTGCTACGAGCAACATCAAGGTGAGTCGGACTGGAATTGTGACTGGAAAGCCCAAGAGATCTGCACAGTCTTCGCATTGATAAATAATTCAACGGTTTAAACAAATTATAGTTAAAATCACCATAGACAACAATGTTCGCATATGAATCAAAAATGCCCTCATGGATAAGACAAAATGAGACAGTAAAGAGCACTGTAGTGCCGCCCAGGAAAAGCTCAGCAGACAAAGACTCACACACCATAATTCTCCGAACGGTAAACAACCTTATATAACAAATTATCACGTACATATAACATTACACCTCCACCAATGCGGCCAACACCAACACAGAACCAACAACGACTTCGAAGACACTGCAGGGTTAAGCCAAGATTCAGTCACTGCAAAAACATCAATTCCACTACCAACAAGCAGACATTTCAACTCATCAACTTTATTATTAATCTAGATGGTCGCAAACTTTGACAATTCAAGTGACCATACCGTGGAAGCAACAAGGAGCGTGCCTGAAAAATAGAGCATCCCTGATCACGGGTCCGAGATTCCCATCAAGGGGCATAGAAATCAAAGAAAAAAGGCTGGGGAGCATAGTTATAGAAGTTCGAAAAATCATGGAAGACAATAAAATAAGAATAAATACAATAAAATAAATATATAATAAAGGAATAACAAAGGCATAGTTATATTAACAATTCACTTGGCCTAAGAAAAATAAAAAAATCAAAAAATAGTGAGATCAACAAAACTAGCATACCTTAAACATCTAAACAAACAACTATTATACAGCCACTTACTGCACAAAAAGCTCACACTGCTCAAACATCGTTTTCACTCCATCAGGAAGAACCACTTCAACCAAAGGCTGGTCACCATTGACCATTCTCTTCCTCAGCAAACCACGACAAGCAAACACCAGCTTCGAAGTTGACTTAATCAGGTGATCATTTATGTACACACGGGATTCAAGAAGACAATCCTCCATTACTTCCTTCAAAAGTATACGCCCCTTTTGGCAAAATTTCGCACCAAAGCATCTCTGTCCTGAATGGAGTTAAACTTAACAAGAACAGCTCTACGATCCGAGATATAACAGCAATGATGCAAGTCCCGAGGCCCCAGATGTAATCCACAAACCTTAGCAACAACCTTAACAACTTCCGCTCTAATAATATTATTAGACAGGCCTATGATAATTACATCTGAACGGTCCAGTCTGTACTGGAGCATAACAAATTCCAAATGACGAATTCTACCCAACAATCTCTCCTCCATACTTGCAGCAGTGCTCTTCACTTCACTAACAGCTGACTTCAGTTCATCCACCGATCTGCTGAGTACATTCAAACTGCTTTTCACCTCAGAAATTTGAATACTATACAACTCAAATAGTGCATCAGCTTTGGCTTTGAATTCACGCACACACTGGTCCATGTAGATATTCATCTGTTTCTTCATGGTCAAAAGCAAGTCATCTTGCCAACGGCGCAAAGTGTCAGAACTGCCAACAACAACAGAGGCACAAGCAGCAGGGGACAAATTCGGCTACGAATTAATAAGATTGCCACGATAAACAACCCCAGACACACTACACTACAAGTGTATCTAAGATTCTTATTAACTCTAGCCTCAGCTTTAGAAACACCCACACAATCCAAATGAAAAAAAATCACACAACCAGTGCATCCCATTTTGTATTTAGATTTTACAATATGATCATTGCAAACATTGCAGATCAATTGGGACGGCATTTTAAATATGTGTAACTATGCGAATTAACCAGCAAAACAAAGCAGCAGAAATATTTCGTTGTGGCACTCCAGAAAAGCTGCAATTAACACGTAACTCCGACAACAGTGAACGGCAGGGAACTCCAAAAATAGTTTCCAAAATACTAATATCCAATTACTACTGTAAAAACTTCAAATTTGAATTTTAATTTATTTCCTTGGCACAGCAAATAATTTATAGACTGTCCATGTAGGGATCAATCGATCGTATTCCAATAGCATCTATAGCAGTAAAAACCCATACTGTCTGAACATCAACGGCTACAGCTGCTATTAGCCAAACATAAAGGTATATTCAGTGATGTAGCGAGTAAGTTCACAGGTCCTCCTATTAAAGTGCAATTAAAGCAAGATGCTACGCCAAAATTTGCAAGACCCCCATAAATCCCATTCGCATTACGGGATGCGTATGCCAAAGAAATAGATGCTAGGATTGCGGCGGGATTTTACGAAAGAGTAGAGTATTCAGAATGGGGGACTACTACACAGGTAGTGACGATGAAGAATGGAGGTATAATAGACGCACATCCAATTCCGAAAGCGGAGGATATTTTCAACAGGATGAAGGGTTCAACGATGTTCACACTTGGTCCTTGACGAGGAATTTGCACATGTCCTGACGCTTAATACTCCAACACATGGACTGATACGTCCAACTCGAGCAGTTTATGGAGCCGCCAATATTCCGGGCATTTGACAAAGAACGATGGAAATGACTATATATTGCAATCCTAATATTCTTAATTTTTTCGACGATATTCTGGTGTTTGCAATATATGTTGATGATCTGTTGAAAGTTCTTGAGACTGCATTATGCAAGTTAAAGGAATTTGGATTTAGGTTAAACAAAAAGAAGTGCGCATTTGTGACGTCATTGATTGAATTTCTATCGACGCCAAAAGGAATTCATAAACCTAAAAAACACATTGAAGCGATTATGCATACACCAAAATTTTTGATTTCGATATTGAAGCGATTATGCATACGCCGTAAGTGCTGATCCCGTACAATCCAGCATTCCCATTCTACTTGCAACGGACGCCAGTAAAACGAGACTGGGAGCTGTTCTGTCGCATCGTCTTTCTAATGGACAGGCACCGTGAAAGCGACAGAGCAACGATATCACAAATCGATAAAGAGGCGCTGGCCATAGTGTGGGCCGTCCAAAAGTTTTTCAACTAACTGTATGCCCGTCATTGGACTCTGATTACTGACCACAAACCGCTGGAACAAATCCTACATCCGAGAAAGACACTGCCTGTTTTATGCATATCCCGTGTGAACAAGCTCAGTTTTGATAAGGCCATATGTAATGACCTTGATGAATTCGACAGTTTCGTGATTCGCCAAATTAATCAATTACCGGTAACTGCTGAACGAATTGAGCTGGAAACAAGAAATGGTCCACATCTTGCTAAGATTTCAATGTTATTGGAAAGTGGACAGTGTTTGTCAAAAGCTGATTACAAAACACCTGAAATGAACTACAAAGTGTCGTCAGGGTGTTTAATGTTTGAACACCGAATTGTGATCCCTCCTAGATTGCGGGGCGATTTAATGAAAGATTTGCATGGCGTCCATCTAGGCATGGTTAAGATGAAAGGCATAGCCCGGTCCTTCGTTTACTGGCCGGGCATTGGCAAAGACATTGAGAGCACTGCGAGGGAATGCGAGAAATGTGCAAAGTATGCAAATGTCCCAAAGAAGTGCACAGATCATCATTACATCCGGAGTACCATTAATTGTAGTTTCCGATAATGGAAAGAATTTTTCTTCGGCTGAATTCAAGAATTTTATATAAAGAATTGGCTTTTAGTACCACAAATTTACTGCCCCCTACGATCCAGCAACTAACGGCCAAGCACAGCGAAGTGTCCAAACGGTGAAGAATGCATTAAAGGCTATGTGTACAACGAAAGTGACATTGAAGGAGAATCTAAACGAAATCCTTAGACAGTACAGGAATGCACCTCATTCGACTACGGGTCAATCCCCAGCACAGTTGTTCCTAGGACGACAGTTACGAACACGTTTAGACCTAGTGCGCCCACAAGAAACTAGTAGTAAAGTAACAGCCAAACAGTTCATGAAGAGCAGCCGTAAATACACGGAATTGGAAAGGGATCAAAACGTGTACTTTCTGTCCGGAAATCTACGCATTAGTAAAGGCAAAGTGACCAAACGTTTGGGAGATGTCCACATTCTGGAAGTATTATAGAAGACTTATTGATCAACTTCGTAGTACTGATCAGAATGATATTGACACATGCATTGGTCGCACACCAGTCAACAGTAAGGAAAACTCTGTGAATCGTCCGAATAGCTACGGAGCTGGTTTGAGCATCGTCACCGACGAACAATAAGAATCGGTAATCGAACAAGATGAAGAGGACGTGGACGTGGAGACAACTAACTAGAACAGACCGAATAATTTTCAACTCCACTCGTCTCAACACATGGGTATGAGGACACCCAAGCTTCTTTGACATCTACTCCATTGCTAGGATTCCCGGAATCATCCGCATCATCATCTGCTACAAATGTCGACAAACGGGGACAAGGATTGCGGCGATCAACAAGGGTTCGAAGACCCAGGGCCCTATTCTCTCCATAGAGGGGAAAGATGTTATATATGTAAACTCGATATTGACACCAATTTTATTTTATCTGCCAGGTGACAAGCCTATTTTCACTAACATTCTCAATTCCGTATTCTTTAGTTATTAGTTCATAGTTTACTTTTGTAACTTGTACATCACAATCTTTCTTAATGAAATAAACTGAATTAAATTAAAACTCCAGACTTTGAGTATCAAAAGTTCGTAAATGGGCCATGTCGGTCTACTTTTTCGTATAGCCCCCATATAACGGTACCTCCCGTATTCAGCACTTTCATGATTTTAGCGACATTATTTACCTGAATTATTTCAAATGTCATAGCCCCATATAACGTTACCTCCCAATATTCGGCATTTTGATGATTTCAGCAACATTATTCCCCGGAATCGTTTCCAATCCCACGGCAGCGGGTTCTACGTTACCGGATTGACCCGAAACAACAAGATTCCAGTTTCGGCCAGCGGCTGCCAACCCAGTATGTACATGTTTGTGTTTGTTTATTTTTCTGCATGCAGCATATCCCGGAATGCTTGCTCCGGATTTTATTGGTCCGTGCCGGGATTGAGGAAAACCCCGGACCTTGGTTCTGCTCGGTTTGTCAGAACGTCATCCACCACAGATCTGTCTCGGTGCGATGTAATGGATGCAGAGAGTGGGTGCACTTCAAGAACTGTTCCGGATTAAGGCGTTTGCGAGACTACAGCGAAAGGGATTATGTTGCGACTTGCTGCAGTAACGTAGTCCCCAGCGAGTCCTCTTCTTCGTCGTCCTCGTCAGAGACGTCGTCGGGGTATGGCACTCCACCGCAGTCTCCAGAACAGCAACCAACACCGCAGCACCTAACGCCACATGTTGCTGTTCCAACTCCGGATTGTGCATCATTCTTGCAATTCAATTGCAACGGACTTCGAGGCAAAATAGATGAGATAGCGGAATTTATGAGTCGGAGGAATATTAAGATCGCAGCGGTGCAGGAAACCAAGCTGAATGAAAATTGCAGCCTACAACGTTGTTATGGTTACAACGTACTAAGGAAGGATCGCACCAGAAGTGGAGGTGGGGGATTAGCGTTCCTGTTACACCATTCTGTTCAGTACAGACCTATCTCGCTTGAGCTAGTCTCTAGTGACCCATACATGGAATGTATGGGGGTAGCAGTCAAGTGTGGAACTGCCGAGGTAGAGGTGCTTAATGTGTATATCCCGCCGATTAATAGCTGTGAACCGCGTTATTTGCCTGATATTAGCCCATTATTGGTAGACAATAACCGCCTGGTACTAGGGGATTTTAATGCCCACCATGAGTTGTGGCATTCCGTCCTAGGTAATGACCAGAGGGGATCAGCGCTGGCAGAGCAGATTGACTGCTCCACATTCTGCACGGTTAACGAGGATGCCCCCACCCGAATAAGAGGAGAGTGTCACAGTTCGCCAGACTTAACCATAGTGTCACCCGGTCTGATAAATGACGAGGTCGCCCGATTTCAAAACCTCTGAACGCCGCACTTTCCTTAACCATGGGAAAGCTCACTGGCCAGAGTTCAGAGAATTTACCAACCGCCGCTTCAGAGAACTGCCCAACCCTTCTGATGTTCGGGTAGCAGAACGGATTTTCCGAAACATCATCAGAGCTGCAGCCGCTCGCTATATACCTGCTGGTCGAATACCCGAGATAAGACCAAACTTCCCAGCAGAGGCAGCGGGATTAGCAAACGAGCGTGATGATCTTCGTCGTACCAACCCTACTGATCCTAGAATCAGTGATTTGACAGTGGAAGTCAACCGGTTGGTACAGGAGCATAAGAGGAAAAAGTGGCTAGACCATCTGAAGTGCTGCAACATTGGAACCGATATGAGTAAGCTGTGGGTAACGGTTAAGTCGCTCTCGAACCCTGGAAAAAAGGATGATAGGACCTCAGTCACTTTTAACGACGTAACGGTGACTGATCCGAAGAGGTGCGCGGAATATTTTAACCGACAATTTGTCGAGCACCCCGAGAGCGATAGGGCGAAGCGAAGAGTACTACGTCGTATCAGATCTCTTCCCGCCGAGGAGGAACCACCACAGTTTACGATGGGTGATGTTGCAAATGTCATCTGTAACGCTAAGTCATCCAAAACGTTGGGCCCGGACGGAATCTCAATGGTAATGTTGAAGCAGCTGGATACGCCGGGAGTCGAGTACTTAACGAAAGTTCTTAATTTGTTGCCAACCACCAGCATGGATTCCGTCCACAACATAGTACCACAACAGCATTACACGCCATTTCCACACATATTAGTAGAGGACTGAACCAGAACAGGCCGTGTGACAGAACAGTGTTGGTAGCCCTTGACCTATCAAAGGCATTTGATACGGTAAATCATGCCACACTGTTTGAGGATGTACAGAGAACTACCCTCCGGCCAAGTTTGAAACGTTGGATAATCAACTATATGTGTGGACGCCAGTCGTAAGTGGAATTCCGGAACAAGAAGTCCAAAGACCGTAGAGTGAAACAGGGAGTTCCCCAAGGCGGGGTGATATCTCCGGAACTGTTTAACCTCTACCTTTCCGGAATTCCTCGCCCTCCAGACGGCATTGAGATCGTAACGTATGCGGATGATAATACGATCATGGCGTCGGGTCCAGTGGTCGATGACATATGCGAAAGGTTGAACCCCTATCTCGCGGAGCTTGCCGCATACTTCCACGCGAGGAATATGAAAATATCCGCCACGAAATCAACGGCCACACTCTTTACCACATGGTCTGCGGAGATGAGAACACAGCTGAATGTTCAGGTCGAGGGGAATCTAATACCGACCACGAACTACCCCAAGATTCTTGGGGTAACGTTCGACAGCATGTTCAAGTCGTCCGCGCAAGTCACAGCTATCTGCGACAAGATGAAAAGTAGGAACAAGGTCCTCAGGGCGCAAGCCGGCAGCTCTTGGGGTACGGACAAAGAAACCTTGTTGACCTCTTATAACGCGATAGGTCGGTCTGTGGTCAACTATGCGGCTCCAGTGTGGTCTGCGAATACTAGTGCTACGCAGTGGAAGAATATCCAGACCTGCCAGAACGCTGCCCTGAGAACTGCGACAGGGTGCCTCCTCATGACACCAGTGGACCATCTACATGAGGAGGCGAAAGTCCTTCCCTTACGTCAGCATAATCATATGCTTTCGTTGCAGTACCTGCTTGGGTGTTACCGTGAGAGTCATCCCAACCATCATATGGTGGATAACTCTCCCCCACCCAGGCGTGTCAGGAAGGACATACATGATCTAGAGAGGGAGGTCCAGCGCTACAAGAGAGAGCCTCTAGATCAAGAAGCCTATCAGGCAGGTCTGAGTGGCATTCACACCGATGCAGTCGAGGATGCTATGAGCAGTTATAAAGTGAATGCCGTCCTCGGAGTCCACCCCCCATCCATTGCAGCCGAAGAACGTCAGCTGCCTAGACAAACCAGGGTAGTTTTGGCGCAATTACGTTCAGGATGGTGTAGTCGCCTCAATTCGTATTGGGCACGAATTGATGAAGATGTGCGTGACGCCTGCCCGGCGTGCGATACAGGCCCGCACAATACGCTACACCTTTTTAATTGCTCAGCCAAACCTACCCAACTCACTCCAGAGGATCTCTGGCTACAGCCCGTTAAAGTAGCCGAATTTCTAAACCTGGAGCTGGAACCAGATTAGCAGAACACAAACACACACATGCACTACTGCTACAAAAACAACACCCGGAATCGTTTCAAATTTCGTATTGGAATATCTTAATGGGTACTACAACCTATGATAAAAAATTTCGAATACAGGTCCACTTCTTCGCATAGCCCCCCATATAACAGTACTTCCCGATACTCGCTATTTTAATAATTTTAGCGATATTATTTACCGGAATTTCGTATTTGAAATTCGTAATCGAAACTCCCCCATATAACGGAAAAAACTTGGCAAAAAAATTGCGTGAAAATATGCCAATAAAAATGTGATTGAAAAATATCTTTTTGGCATAAATTTTTTTCAAATTGACATACTATATTGAAGTGTTAATTTCTTGTTGTTTTGAATTCTGAATAATATTAAAAATGAAACGAGTTCCCAATACGATATTAAATAGCCATCTTTTATATCTAAAATGGGCATCTAACTATTAACTAGCGAACACATTTAACCCTTTCAGTGTCAATGAAAATTTTTGTCGAGATAAAAATCTGAAATTCCGTACTAATTTACTAAAATGTGCTCAGAAATTCGAAAACGAAACTAATAGAATAGAACTGCAGTATTTTTAAATAGCGTACGTGTCTGTTATTAAAAAATATCAAAAATAACGGTTCGTAAGAAAAACAAAAAATGGCAAAGAAAGAGAGTACTTTTAAATGTCAAATATATTTGACAAAAACACTGAAAGGGTTAAACAAACACAAATGACCGACAAAGCGTTATGGGGCTCATTTTAAAACGTGGACCTATGAGTTTTTTCATCTCACCCTGTATATTTCTCAGATATATAGATTTTAATATAATCATTTTCATATCATACACTCTATAGCAATGTCGTTCGGTACGAGAGTTACAAATGCCTCCGACAAATTTTGTGAAAATCGACGTAGAGGTGAATATATATCGCATATATTAGCTCCATCTCATTATGTGAAGGATACATGACAATAATCCGTCCAATAAGAACTCAAAATGCAAAAACCATTGGGACTGCAATCAGTGAAATACCGAATATAAAGGGTGCAACATAGTAGAGCGAATTGGACATTAAGAAAATGATTTCTTCTTTAACTTTCAAGATACCTTAAATCGCTTTTACACGTCACGATATGGGTCATAACCTCCCGGATAAGTGTACAACCCGATTCCAAGTATATTTTACATCTTAACCATATTTTTCATACTAATTTCGCCAAGTGTTGGTAAATTGAAAAGAAACCATCCTTGCAAAAAATTATCTCGTTTTGGTATAACCATCATATGTTTTAAGCTATTTTCAGGCTCTTGGCCTCTTTTCATTTTTTGGCCCTTACTTGGCAACTTTGTTTCTAAAGGGGATACAAAACCTCTTCGCATACAATTTACAATTGGTTCGGAACGTAGATTTGGGATGTAGGTCTATATGAAATAAACACCGAAATGTCAAACCGTTTCTAAGCTCTTTACAATACCAACTGTGCTGAGTTTTCACATGGGGCTATTGTATGTAGATATTCTTTATCATATAGGTTTTTTACACTCAAATTAAGGCCTATGACTGACAGGTTATTTAAAATATCTAATAATGCTTGAGTGTTTATTTTCGTAAAAATTGTGACTTATAGTCAGATCTGTGATTTATTGCGCTTCAAAAATATGCATTAAAGACTAAAAGTAAGAGGGCGGCAACGCAAGCCGGGCCAGCTAGTTTTTGACGAATTTTAAATTTATTTGGGTTGCCACAAGCAGGACAACTCCTAATGAAATTAAATAAAACAAGTTAAAAAGCAGTAAGTTCGGCCGGACAGAACTTTGAATACCCTCCACAATTTGGAACGAATTAGAAAAATTTCAAAAAATAAAATTCTTTAAAAATTCTGTTAAAATCTTAAAAATACCAAATATAGCCATTATATTGGGCTAGTATATAGGGAGGTACCGTGATATCGGAGATACACGAAGACCTGAACCTTCATAGACAATTTTCTGTCACAGGCTGTAGCTTACATTACTAACTTCAAATAAGACATCTCAAACAATTTCGGTGAGTATTGTACCTAAAATCGTCAAAATACCGAATATAGGGAGGTACTGCTATATGGGGCCTATACGAAGACCTGGACCTACATAGACAATTTTCTGTCACAGACTGTAGTACCCATCACGAACTCTAAATACGTAATTTGAAACTACTACGGTGAATAATGACGCTAAAATCAGCAAAATACAGAATATTGGGAGGTAAAGTAATATGGGGGCTGTAAGAAGACTTGGACCTGCATAGATAAGTTGCTGCCTTAGGCTAGTATTCATTAAGAAATTCAAACATCGAATTTCAAACAAGTCCGGTGAACAATGTCGCTAAAATCATCAAAATACCGAATGTAGTGAGGTACCATTATATTGGGGCTATACGAAGGCGTAGACCTGCACAGACAATTTTTTGTCATAATCTGTAGTATCCATTACGAACTTCAAAAACCAAATTTGAAACAATTCCGGTGAATAATGTCGCTAAAATCATCAAAATACCGAACATCGGGAGGTACCGTTATATGGAGGCTATTCGAAGACGTGGACCTGCATAGACAATTTTCCGTCATAGGCTGTAGTACCCATTACGAACTTCAAATACCAAATTTGAATTTTCTGTGAATAATATCGCTTAAATCACCAAAATGCCGAATATCGGGAGGTACCGTTATATAAAGACTATACCAAAACGTGGACCCACATGATTCATTTTCAATACCAAAAGTCCTGCAGACATTTGAGTAAAATTTTATCATAATACTTCATTACAAATATGGTCATAACCCCCCTCATGAAACAAGGATTATGCACAAAATAAAATCGGTCAAAACGATTGCGGACATTAACCCCAAATAATGGTAAGGCATTTTTAACCTGATCCCCTAATATGTATCCAACCTTTATAGCTTTTTAAGGAACAAGTCTTCGGACAGGGGCATGTCCAACAACGGCTACGCAATCCATAGTTGGGCTTAAATTAAGGGAAGACTGAAAATTATAAATGAAAACTACAATGTTAACTTTGTTTTCTTTCTCATTCGAGGTACCAAATGTTTGTATCGGCAAAAAAAATTGGGAAATGTCTTTCCAGCAGAATTTAAAAATAGAAAAATACAAAAATATGTTCAAAATGTCAACATTTACACAAAAAGTTGAAAACATGAATGAAAATTGTAAAATTTATGACATAATAAATCTTTGGGAAAAAAAAACCAAAAATTTATTCTATCCATATTAGTGATAATTTCATGCGTTTTTGCATAAATTCCCATTAAAATCCACAAACAAATTTTTTGAAAAAAGGAATTATTCTACTATGAATTACGAATCGTGCCTAATTCTGAGAGCGAAGAACTTGATTGAAAGTGCAATGAGAACATAGCATAAGGCTATGTCTTTTACAGTAACAATGATTCTATCGTTACCTACTTTAAAACATTTCAAATTAATCTTGATTGAGCGTTATATAAGTGATAATAGCCTTAAATATAAACATTTCCAAAATTTTGCAATGCACACTTACTTCGATTCCTTTATAACTCCATACGCTGCACGCAATCTTTCTTCAAAATCCTCCAGAGTAAAGTTTGGAGGTATAAAAACGCTTTTATTCGACAAATATTTACTGCATGTCGTTCCATTGTATAGTTGGCAAATGCCAACAGAAATCTGAAATTATAACACAGTCATGGATTTATATACTTTTTATAAAACAGTAGTTACCTCTTCCTTAGTTGAAATTCCAGAGCAATTTACTCTCATAAAGGACCTGAAACAGGCGGGTATGTAAATATATTATATTCTTCATATGACTAAAGCCAAAAGGGTTATTAAATACCAACCAAATGTCTATTAATAACAACATCCAAACTATGGCAATAGTACAAGCCCACATATTGAATATTTCAAACCCTAGTCTTGTTTACCGATACAACCCAAATTATCTATTTGCTGGCTTGCAATAAGTGTTAAATATGGATGCAAACGTACATACATACACTGTTTTTCAACCCCAATTTAGCATCCAGTGTGCAACTAAACAATGTTGTCGACTTGTTTCTGAAAAACCGCACTAAATTTCTATTACACCGACACCCAATTTACGCTTTATACAACGATTTGCCATTTTTTGAAGTTTTATCAAAATAAATGGCAACTCGTTACACAATTACAGAAGGTAGAACAAAGCTACCTCCTAAATACATTTTTTTCTTTTGGTGCCCCTATTCTGTCAAAACATAGACACATTTTGTATATTTTTTCCAAATTAATATGAAAAATAAATGCATATTTCCGACGTTTATTTTCAACAAATAATCTTTCCATTCATTTCTGTGGTTTTTAGAAATACTACAATTGTAAAATTTGAAACAATTTTATAATTGATGCAAATCAGTTAGTTTTGCAGTTATTATACCATGTCCTATGCCAAACCACAGAACATGCATGGAAAGATTATTTGTTGAAAATTAACGTCGGAAATATGCATTTATTTTTCATATTAATTTGGAAAAAATCAACTAACTTTATTGTTTATTCAAAACAATACACACATATATACAAAATGTGTCTATGTTTTGACAGAATAGGGGCACCAAAAGAAAAAAATGTATTGAGGAGGTAGCTTTGTTCTACCTTCTGTAATTGTGTCACGGGTTGTCATTTATTTTGATAAAACTTCAAAAAATGGAAAATCGTTGTATCATGGCAGAAGAATACAGGTAGATGCATCAACGCTTGGGAGCATTGATATGTCAAAAAAATTTAAATGTTTTTTTTCAAATATAAGTAGATTTTCATATACGTTCATATACGTATATGCGGAGGCTATTATAATTCGCGTTTTTCAACAATTTTTACAAATTTAATTAATTTTTCATTCAACATTTTCAATTCCAAAATTGGTTTGACAGTTCATTGTCCAAGCAGCTGTGTCGACACGTCTACCTATATTCTTCTACCATGCGTTGTATAAAGCGTAAATTGGGTGTCGGTGTAATAGAAATTTAGTGCGGTTTTTCAGAAACAAGTCGACAACATTGTTTAGTTGCACGCTGGATGCTAAATTGGGGTTGAAAAACAGTGTATGTATGTACGTTTGCATCCATAGTTGTGTTCCAGAACCTGCAAATTAGTACTAATTAGCACTAATTCTGTTACAACGCGTTCCCGTACTCCAAAAACTAGCAAAACTTGCAGCTCTCTCGAGAAAAAAATGGCGCTGAGTGGTGCACATTTCTGCTTGTTTTAGCTACATGAATTTGGCCGAGCAGAAATGTGCATATTGTAAATTTGGCATTTAATTGGCAGGGCTAACAAGGTTGAAAATGTATACATACATTTCAATAAAGAAAATGATCAACTTGAAAACTAAAGGAAAAACTAATATTTGTCGTGCATAAAACAAAAAGAGAAAATATGGAGCAACTGATGTATTCACTTTTGGACGATTCCAGCAGTGAAGAGGACTGGCTGAATGAGGAATCAGATTATTAATTATTATTATAACAGCCTGTTCCACGATCTCGAAAGAAAATTTGTGCGAACGAAGGCTACTCACTCACTTTCGTATAAGAATGCGTTCCACTAACTTTCGTTCTTTCTTTCGCATAGCCTTACGTGATTCAGTGTTGCTAAATATTTTTTGGCAAAATTAATCGCAAAATAAAGCAAAAAAAAGCGCCATATGTCTAATTTAAACGCGAAAAAGCAGCAGTGGCTGTGTCTCAACTGACAGTTCAAACAAATTGTAAATAAACAAACAAAACAAAATTTTTAGTGATTGTGTTCAAATTATTTGTGTTCTTAAAAAAGAAAAAAATGAATATTTCTGTAGCCCTATTTTTTATGGATGATGAGGAGGAGGTTCAAAATGTGCCACGGAGGCATTTAAGAGATTCTTCGAATTTATTTGAAGTACCTAACAACCAGTAAGTATGATTGTATTTTTACATTTTTGAAATAATAACCAATGATTTTTACTAGGTTTGTGGCCAATTTTCGTGTGTCGAAGGAAGTTTTTCGGGCTCTTTTGGATATGATGGATATGATGCTGCTTCCAAAAATTGGCACTCCTCTGGCGAACTCAGGATTCTCCTACATATACTCAACTAGTGCCCGCAGCTGTGTAGTTGATTTTTTCGTGCTGGCATTTAGGAAATAAAAAAAATATATTTGTTGTTCACATTTTAAATTGCATTTATTATTTTTACTTACATTTTTGTTTCCATTTTCAATCAAGCAATGCTTATGTTAAAACAATTTTCCTTAATTGTTATCATACGACAGCAAAGACACAAGTGACTGATTTTGACATTTGTGTTCGCATGCGAACGAAAGAAAAAAGATAGTGGAACGCAAAATTACACTGAAATGCTTACGTTTACGTTCGCTTTGATTTTCGTGCAAATTTTCGTTCTGATGGATTTTAGTGGAACGGAAATCAGCTGTTTGTCGTGTAAAAGTTGTGCGAACGTGTTCTTTCGATATCGTGGAACAGGCTGTAAATTATTAATTTTAACCTATCGTCTTCAATACTCATTTTTTAAATGTTGGCGCTCTTTTCAGTAAGGTTTCACCAGTCCGATTTAGGCTGTTTACTTTTGGAATTTTTTATCGCATATCTGCTAATTTTCCGTTCCCTTATTTTTTGAGCAAACCTAAATGAGAATAACATTTTGAACTGTTCTCTCTTCTGCTAGTTTTACTACTAAAAAAGTACTGGAACACAACTCATATTTAACACTTATTGCAAGCCAGCAAATAGATAATTTGGGTTGTATCGGTAAACAAGACTAGGGTTTGAAATATTCAATATGTGGGCTTGTACTATTGCCATAGTTTGGATGTTGTTATTAATAGACATTTGGTTGGTATTTAATAACCCTTTTGGCATAAGTCATATGAAGAATATAATATATTTACATACCCGCCTGTTTTAGGACCTTTATGAGAGTAATTTGCTCTGGAATTTCAACTAAGGAAGAGGTAACTACTGTCTTATAAAAAGTATATGAATCCATAACTGTGTTATAATTTCAGATTTCTGTTGGCATTTGCCAACTATACAATGGAACGACATGCAGTAAATATTTGTCGAATAAAAGCGTTTTTATACCTCCAAACTTTACTCTGGAGGATTTTGAAGAAAGATTGCGTGCAGCGTATGGAGTTATAAAGGAATCGAAGTAAGTATGCATTGCAAAATTTTGGAAATGTTTATATTTAAGGCTATTATCACTTATATAACGCTCAATCAAGATTAATTTGAAATGTTTTAAAGTAGGTAACGATAGAACCATTGTTACGGTAAAAGACATAGCCTTATGCATATAGCACATAGCACTTTCAATCAAGTTCTTCGCTCTCAGAATTAGGCACGACTCGTAATTCAAAGTAGAATAATTCCTTTTTTCAAAAATTTTGTTTGTAGATTTTAATGGGAATTTATGCAAAAATGCATGAAATTATCACTAATATGGATAGAAGAAATTATTGCTTTTCTCCCAAAGATTTTTTATATCATAAATTTTACAATTTTCATTCATGTTTTCAATGTTTTGTGTAAATGTTGACATTTTGAATATATTTTTGTATTTTTCTAATTTTAAATTCTGCTGGAAAGACATTTGCCAAATTTTTTTTTTTGCCGATACAAACATTTGGTACCTCGAATGAGAAAGAAAACAAAGTTAACATTGTAGTTTTCATTTATAATTTTCAGTTTTCCCTTAATTTATGCCCAACTATGGATTGCGTAGCCGTTGTTGGACATGCCCCAGAGAAGAAAATCTCAAGCCCTGTCCGAAGACTTGTTCCTTAAAAAAGCTATAAAGGTTGGATACATATTAGGGGATCAGGTTAAAAATGCCTTACCATTATTTGGGGTTAATGTCCGCAATCGTTTTGACAGATTTTATTTTGTGCATAATCCTTGTTACATGAGGGGGGTTATGACCATATTTGTAATGAAGTATTATGATAAAATTTTACTCAAATGTCTACAGGACTTTTGGTATTGAAAATGAATCATGTGGGTCCACGTTTTGGCATAGTCTTTATATAACGGTACCTCCCGATATTCGGCATTTTGGTGATTTAAGCGATATTATTTACCGAAAATTCAAATTTGGTATTTGAAGTTCGTAATGGGTACTACAGCCTATGACGGATCCACGTCTTCGAATAGCCTCCATATAACGGTACCTCCCGATGTTCGGTATTTTGATGATTTTAGCGACATTATTCACCGGAATTGTTTCAAATTTGGTTTTTAAGTTCGAAATGGATACTACAGCTTATGACAAAAAATTGTCTGTGCAGGTCTACGTCTTCGTATAGCCCCAATATAATGGTACCTCACTACATTCGGTATTTTGATGATTTTAGCGATATTATTCACCGGAATTGTTTCAAATTCGATGTTTGAATTTCTTAATGAATACTAGCCTAAGGCAGCAACTTGTCTATGCAGGTCCAAGTCTTCATACAGCCTCCATATTACTTTACCTCCCAATATTCTGTATTTTGCTGATTTTAGCGTCATTATTCACCGTAGTAGTTTCATTACGTATTTAGAGTTCGTGATGGGTACTACAGTCTGTGACAGAAAATTGTCTATGCAGGTCCAGGTTTCCGTATAGGCCCCATATATCAGTACCTCCCTATATTCGGTATTTTGACGATTTTAGGTACAATACTCACCGAAATTGTTTGAGATGTCTTATTTGAAGTTAGTAATGTAAGCTACAGCCTGTGACAGAAATTGTCTATGAAGGTTGAGGTATATATATATATACACATACATATCTTGTTCACCAACATTTTCTGAATTCGTACCTATAGCAACATTGGAGAAAAACTGGAGTTATAAGAACAATTCTTTCTTTACAAATATTTGAAGTAGGAAAACTGGATCTAGAAATCGAGTTGATTTAAAATTACGAGTCTACAACGTATAAAAACATAAATATTTTCTGCCTCCCTTGAAACTACTATTGCTCTGTTCCACAAAGTATAGAAGTATAAAGATAGGGGCTTAACCATTCAATTGTTTTAAAACTTTTTTCCAGGCGTAGGTATTATAACCCTGGTCCCGGAATTTTTTTTCTTTTTTGAGCCAGAAAAGGTATTACCACAAATTGTATCATTTTGGAATAGTAAGAGTGTCATTAATAATTTATCATCAATTTGGTTGGCCCCCACAATGGACCCTTTTTCGACTTTTTGGGGTTTTTATAAAAAATCCGGGTCCAAAAAATCAATAATTTGACTATAACTTCGGAACCGCTTAAAAATCACTCCATCATTACCTCAGACTTTCGGGTCAAAAATCTGGGGTCCGTCCGTCCTCTGTAAAAAATCGAAAAATCGAAGAGTTTTTACTAAACTAGAGTTGTTCCATACTTACCAATGTTAAGCAATTTAAATCGGTAACGCAATATGCAATTAATTGGGAAGATCCCTGGATTAGAATTTTGAAACCAAATTTTTGGATTGTTCAAATTCTTATTTGTCATTCTTTGTGTTTTTTTTGTTTGTGTTTTTTTTTATATAAACATGCCTCTGTCATGAGCTAATATTCAAAATAGTATAGTCACAAACCATTTGTTCAGAGTGCGATTTGTCCAGCCTTTACAATTTCATGTCTTTGTGTTCCAGAACCGGCAAGAATCTACTAGTTTAGCTATCTTCTTCGACATCATAAAGCGTCGCCTGAAATTCGACATGGCGCACGCATATATTCAACTTCCCCACTATGGTAAAATGTTTTGTACGACCGTATTACCCAAATACGTCAGGTCCATATCTTAAAACCGACCGAAATCAATACTTTATTTAACACAGTATTTTCTGTATGTGTTATGTCTAATGTGACCATTTATATTTTTCGTCAGAGCGGGACGCCGGCGGAATTTTGTAAAAAAAAAAAAAATTATGCATTTAAAAACAAATTTTATTCAAAAACGGAGAGAATACGTATAAATCTAACTTATGAAATTAATCTTATGTCAAGTATTTGTTTTATATTTGAAGGGCACACAGCTATACCGAACTAAGTCATAAAAACATAATTCGAAGATATTTAGAGGTAAAGTAAATGCACTGCCATTAATTTCTGGAAGGAATATTTCAGTCTACCAAAAGAAAATGTAAAAGTCTATATTCAAAATTAACTAATGATATTAATTTAAAATAATAATAATTTACATATATTTCTAAAAAAAATATTCAAAAACAAAAAAATCTACTTTGGTTCATTATTACTCTGAATAAAATTTCAAGGTTTCACAGCTAAAGCGAACCAAGTCAAAAAATAAAATAAAAGTTTCGTTATATGACTAAATATAGTTAACTTTAGCGATTAATTTCCCACTAGTTACGGAGTTTTATTTTAAGTCATGTCTTGGTTTGTCGGCTGGCAGCTGCGGGTGCTTCTATTGTAATTGACAATCATTGTGATTTTTAAAAAAAAATAAATTAATGTTAACAAGGACAAAGGAAAATTAAAGGATTCAACTATGGTAGAAATAAGAGGGTAAAGTCATGCAATTATATGTTAACATTTTTATACGCTTCACCATAGTATGGAGGGTATATTACGTTTGTAATTGCATTTGGAACACCTCGAAATATACATTTCAGAACCCATAATATATTCTTGATCAGCATAAAATTCTATGTCGATTTAGCGAGGTACGTCTGGCTGTCCGTCTGTTCGTCTTTGGAAATCACTCTAGCATCCGAACGAAATTAAGTAAGTTGATACAAATTTACTCAAATGTGTATTATGTCTGCAGGACTTTTGGTATTGATAATCTGCCATGTAGGTCCACGTCTTCGTATAGCCCCATATAACGGTACCTCCCGATATGCGGTACTATTACCGGAACTATTTCAAATTTAGTATTTGAAGTTCGTAATGAATACTACAGCCTATGACTGCAAATTGTCTGTGCAGGTCCACGTCTTCGTATAACCCCTAATATACGGCTACATTCGGTATTTTTAAGATTTTAACAGAATTTTTAATGGATTTCCTAGGCAGGGAAATTTGACAGAGTAAATTACACAAAATGTAGAGATGGATATGCTTATTTGAAATGACTTTAAATTCTTAATTTTACCATGGTTTAAACAAATATTTACACATAAAAAATTCGTCATTTCCGTCTTCATCATTTTTGGGGCTGGCAAATATTCCTCATCTTCATTGCTGGAAAAATCACTAGCACTGCTATTATTACTATCCATTTATAGAAAACACTATTTTTTTAATATTGCTGAAAACTGAACGACAATAAACACGTGCTCACTAATAGTACTAATTCAGAGTGACTTGGTTTATTTTTGCTTTGAAAAAAGTCGAAGAAGACAGTCGTTGACTTAGGTTTTTTGCCGTCATCTTTGGAACGAAATACTTTTTGACATTGTTCTTTACAGGGTAAACAGAGTTTCCATATACGGGGATATTGACACTAATTTCGGTTTGTTTTATTTTTCATAACTTGGTTCGGTATAGCAGTGAGCCCTCCATTTGTCAGCAGAGCAAATTAGTTTTAAAATATCGGGTCTAGTTTTCAAGTAGGAATGGAGCTGATTACATTCGCAGACTCTATTGCGGACACGTTTTGTCCCTCGATTTTCAACACGGCTTGATGAAAAATCGCTGTCTGTGCGTGCAAAAAATATAACCACAATTCAGAGCTGGGATTTTCGAAAAACGTTTTTAAAATAGTAGGGCATTTATCTATGCTCAGAAAATAGGTTTTCAAAGGCTGAAACATCTTTAAAATTCTCTCAAGCGCCGGCATTAAAGCAAGCCACCTTGTTTTACTGTAGCCCAACAGTTTCTGATACTCTGTGTCGGTGGAATCACAGAACTCTTTCAGAACTTCTACCCGAATGCTGTAGATGTAGAAGAATAAATAAATTTTCACAATGATGCATTCGAAGTCAACAGGGAGACAATCTGCGGCTGTTTTGATAGCATTATGAATTATATGGGCTCCACACCCAATCCCAATGAGCTGCCTTCCGACGGATAGGTTCAATTTCGCGTAAACATTATTTATCCCTTTTCTATTCTTTCCTCCGAAATTGCAGTTTGTATTGTCTGCACAAAATGCCACAATTTTCTTATTCAAATCATTGCAAGATAATACTTCTTTCAAATAATCCACAATTATATCAGATGATTCGCCTGGCTGCTTTTGAAACTCTAAAATCCTGACTCTCACGCCTTCGTATGGTACAAAATAGCGAACTAAAACAGGGAATAATTTTTTGAGCCATGATTGGAAGCACTTGTGATTTTGTACGGGCACATCTAAATTTTTGCTCAAAATATGTTTGTATTAGATTTGAAGCACAGTCATCCGAACGAAAACTGTGGTTTTCTTGCACTGTGTGGTACTCCCACGCACCCTCCGCTGCAGCTATATCCAAGTCTTTGGAAGTCGCCAAATTTGTTCTTTTAAAAAAAGAAAGCATTGACGAGCTTGAAGCGGCAGCTTGATCAGAAAGCTTTTGTTTTTCCGATTGAAATGATTCTCAATATCACTGGCACCACCATGTCCAACACTAAAATCAGTACATTTTTCACACGTAACGTCTGATTCACCACTTCTTTGTTTTATAAATGGATACTTATTTTGCAAAGAAATGTTAAAAGTACACTTGCGTTTAGGCATTATTGTAATGTTACAATCACTAACATTGAAAATAAATTGTTTGACTTTGCTCGCCTTCTCCGACTCCTCGATGAAAAGATACCAGAACAATTTAGAGCGTCTATGCTTAGGGTACTGACAGAGTGACAGAAACTTTTTCTGTTTTTATAAGCATTTTTAATTTGGTGATTTCCCTTGTTATGCTGGAGTTAATGTCAACGCCGTCGACGACGCCGAAAAAGTTAAAACAGATTGAACTTTTTCGGCGTCGAATTTCTTACGGCGTTAAGATTAACTGCTCTCATAAAATTTCATACGATTCAATTTTTTTGAAATTTGACGCTGTCGACGACGTCGACATTAACTCCAGCATTAGCATTACAAAATCTTTCGAGTTAATTTTAATGTTAATGTTGCTTGAAAAAAACTATGCAAATAAATTATATGTTCACGGGGAAAAAAATAACTCATGTATTTTTCATCAATATCAATATCCAGTATTTTCGAAAGCGGGACATTTTTGCTCTCGCTGGGGACAGCGGGACAGATAACCTCAAAGCGGGACTGTCCCGCCCAAAGCGGGACGTATGGTCACGTTAGTTATGTCAGACTATGAAAATTTTCATTAATGTGAAAATGAGTTTATAGTAAGAGGTATAGGGGGTGACACTATGTACACAACCTTCTGTAATCTGAAAATTTTATTTGTGCTTAAATTCGTAACTCTCAAATCAAGATGGCTGCACGTCATTTCTTTGATTTCTTTTCATTTTTCATTTTATATTTCGAGTTGTACACAGGCAATAGAAAAATTATTTAAAAATTGTGCTGCAAGAAATCAAAAAAAAAAAAAAAAAAAAAAAAAAAAAAAAAAATATATATATATATATATATATATATATATATATATATATATATATATTACAATAACATTATATTAAAATAAAATAATATATAGAGGACAATAATATAATTATATTATAGTTTAGTATTAAGAAAGTGCAAATAGAAAAAAATGTGGCAGTGAAATGGACTCATGAGGCTGTAGAACATCTAACTGTATACGTGCAACAACATCCCTGTTTATATAACTGTCGTTCCCCTGAGTATTTGGACAGGGTTAAAAAGGCCCAAGTATGGTCAAAAGTTGGGGACGGATTGTTAAAATATGATGGTTCCCTACATGTAAAGGAGGCCCAGCGAAAATGGAGGAATTTAAGAGTGCAATTTATGCAGGACCAAAGGCTTCTCGCAAACTCAAGGAAAAGTGGCGCAGGAAATGGCTATCTCTATTCACCTAAGCTATGGTGCTATGATCATTTATGCCTCTTAAAAACGCATAACATTGAGGAAAGTTTTCGCTAAAGGCGTCATGATATATGTATATAATTATTATGTACTTACATTTTCAGAACACAGTTCCGGAACACATTGTAAAGGATGTGAGCAAGGGTCATGTAGAAGATGTGTGCGAGGATCATGCGAAAGATGTAAACGAGGATTATAAATATACCCAAGAACTACCAAAGAAGAAGCTTAAAGTAAATCTTGTATCCTTCAGAAGCTTTGCTTTTCCCTTTGTAAAAGATCGGTTGACTGATACTTTTTGTTTACTTATTATTACGTAGGAAGTAAATAACAGCTCTTTCTTTTCAGAACACAATGAATAATTTTAGAAATGGCCTAAATGTACTTAGGAAAGTTTTATCTGAAAAGAAGAAATTAAAGTTTGCATGGTTGGGCAATTTTGTTGCTGGGCAAATGGAGGAAATTAGTGTGGAACATCAAAACGAAGCTGGATGGCAAGTTCAGTGCCTTATGAGGGAACTTATAAGCAAACCACAAAATATCAGTCCACAATCACTAAAAGACGTTTTGGAACTATTATTTATTTATGGAGGGGGTGTTCGTTGAAGGTGATTTCTTTACTGTTAAATAAATAAGTCCGTATTTATATTAAAACTTAAATATTTTATTAATATTTATTTTTTCTCAGAAAAAAAAAACACAAATTTTTATGCTACATATGATCTCCTACTGACTGATACGATATTAAATATCAAAATGTATTGAATTAACATTATATGTGTTTTATAGCTGTTTAACATTTCGCAATCTCGTGGATTTCACTAATTTATATTATTTACATAACTTACTTAGAAATTACTAATATGAATGAATTTATCTTATTTGTAATTGAACTGACTGGATAAAAGATATCCAAAAGCCGAACATATTTTTTTATATGTACTGTTTTTTATTTCACCTTTTTTTATGTTTTCTTTAATTAAAAGATGTTGTTTTATTTTTGTTTTTTGTTTTTGTATTGTTTTATTTCAATGTTTAAAATTCAATTTGTTTCGTTCACACTTTTTTGTTCTAGTATTAGGTTTTTTTTTTTTGTTCAATTAATTTTTACTTTTTTTTTGTTCAATTGGTTTTGGTTTTTTGTACAATGTTTTTTGTATAATGTTTTTTTTTGTTGACACTTTGTTTTTTTTTCTGTTTTGGGCACTGTTCACTTCGGGGGGGAACCTTGCGTATGCGCTTTTAAATTTGAGACAGAACTGATCTACCTCCAATTTGCATCGTCACAGCAAACCTGTTTTGGCTGGTGACGATGCTTATTTATTTGAATTCAGCATTGGAATTTACCGGTGGCTGCATATATGTGCATGTGTGTGTGTATATGTACATCATTTTTTTATGATGTTATTTATGCAGCCACCGGTAATGTAACAAACAACACTGTTGCGCAAAAAACTAGCATCTTTTATGAACATTTCTGGCCCCCGAATGACAAGTGTTTACATTCATCTTTGAAATACAATATTGTTCTTTATATTTTTGGCATATTTTTTATTGGACCTGCAAACACGTAACCCAGCTGGGTATCATAGGCCAGGACATCTCCAATTCCAGCCTCCTTGCACTCGTCTTTTCTTATGGCTGAGTAAACGTCAGCACCCAGTTCCACATCGACGGGATTGTTGCCTCGGGGATCAGGGTCGGCTAGGGCGCAATTTCTGAAACTTCTTGTGGGGTCCTCGAGGATCGGGTCCGAGTAAATGCGCCTGGGCAAATCTTCGATTATCAAGGCATTGACTCTAAGACTCCAGTGGCTGTTTGTGCGGCGGGGCGAAACCGTAAAGGTGGTAAATCGCTGCCAAATCCCACGCAAAGTTTGGTGTTGTTACAACTTCCACGTTTAGAGATACTTCCTCCAGCTGAGACGCCCCGTGTAGCAGCGTATGATGCCGATTGTTGCACCTCCTGCAACCAGTCAACGACGGACAGTCAGGGGCCAAATGACTTCTGGCAAGGCAATTTCTGCAGTACCCCCTACGCTCCACAGTCTCATAGCGCTGGAAGGGGGTCTGGTGGCGAAACCTCTCGCAAGCACTGAGGGCATGGTCCTCCTGACACAACCCACAGGAATACTGCCAATAGCTGGGTCGTTCTTGGCGTTGGCGGGATCTTGCAGCGGAGCGGCTTCGTTGACGTCTTTCTGGCGATGTGGAACTGGGAAGTCTGCGGTGTCTATGAGCCGGTCTGCTGGGAATGGGTTCGGTTGGGCGTCTGGGTCTGCTAGAACTTCTCGCTGTTGGACGTGCGGATTGGTTGGGACTGCGGCTGCGATCATCTAAACGGCAGTCTTGATTGGGCAAGTAGGCAGCCATATCTGAAAAAAAAACCAAAGGCGAGTACTATGTTCTTTTTTAAGTAGGATTCCGGCTAGTCAGTCGGAAAACAATTTGACAATTTTTGTGATAGGTCTGCTAATGTTGCCACTTGATGTCCGTATGTCTACAACCCTCGTATTCTGATCGCTACCGACATATGTTTTTGCAATTCGACCCAACTTCCATTCATTTGGAGCCAACCTATCGTCCTTTATGACTACTAAATCTCCTTCTTTGACATTCTCCTTTTCACGCTTCCATTTAGTTCTTCTGTGAAGTTCGTGGAGATATTCTAATTTCCACCTATTGCAAAAGTATTGTGAAATAACTTTGAGTCGTCTCCAACGATTTACTAGACTAAGATCTGTGTCGGAAATGTCGGGTTCAGCAGGAGTAAGAATTGATGTTCCAATTAAGAAATGACCAGGAGTTAACGGGGAAAGGTCATTTGGATCATCGCTACCAGGACTTAAGGGTCGCGAATTAAGGCAGGCTTCAATTCTTGCTAAGATAGTTGTAAATTCTTCAAATGTGAAATTCATTTTTGGAACACTTTTTCGCAAATGCATTTTAAACGATTTAACGCCGGCCTCCCACAAACCGCCCATGTGCGGAGCGCCAGGTAAGATTTCCAAGTAAGATTTTGATTGAAATTGTTTTGGATTGTGGTACTTTGAATATCCTTCATGAAAGCTAATCGATCTCGCTTTAATAGATCGACCGCTCCCACAAAATTGGTCCCTTGTCGGAAAATATACAAGACGGACAACCTCGCCGACTTATGAATCTGGAGAAAGCGGCGAGAAAGGCATATGTAGATAAATCGCTAGTTGGTTCTAAATGTATAGCCTTGGTGGCGAAGCAGACGAACAGGCAAACATAGCCTTTTGTAATAAAGCAAGCCCTTCCTGAATAACTTTTAATATTAAAGGGTCCTGCGAAATCTACCCCAGTGTTTGTAGGGTCGAGACAGAAAAGTACGTTCGGGTGGCAGCGAGGCCATTATTTGAGTTTGGGTTTGTTTCTTGTGAATTAAGCAGATTCGACATTTTCGTATAGTTTGTTTAACCAGAGATTTGAGTCCAAATATCCAGAATTCGGATCTTAGCACTCGGGTCATCAATTGATTACCACCATGTAAAGTGATCTTATGAGTGAATTCGACCAACAATTTGCTAAGGGTAGTTCCGTGTGGTAGTATTATGGGATGACGTTCGCTATATGTAAGGGCTGGAGATTGAACTAATCTGCCATTAGCTCGAATAATACCCTTTGAGTCGAGAAACGGGTTTAACGTCAATAGAGGGCTAGATGGAGAAATTGGAGACTTTTTCATTAGTGAATTATATTCATCTGCATAAACGAATTTTTGTGTACGAATTATGCAAGATCGTTTTCCATCTTGGATTTCGGCTGCGGTAAGATCTATTGATGAGGAGCGAAGATTTTGCCGATTTGCGCCAGTATTTTTCCAAAATCGCAGAGCATAGGCGTATGATCGGTAGACTTTTGCCAATGATGAGAAATTTTTTAATGGATCATCTCTTTCTTGAAATATAGTCAGAACTTTTACAGCTTTAGCCTCTAAATTTGTGTCGTTTGGGATATCTTGCGATGGCCAACGATCTTTTGGCATTTTGAGCCATTGAGGTCCATGCCACCAGAGCTCATGAGTCGTTAGTTCAGTTGGAGAACATCCACGACTAGCAATGTCAGCTGGGTTGCTTTCAGAGTCAACATGTTTCCAGTTTTCTTGCCCAACATTATCAGATATTTCCGAGACTCTATTTCCCACAAAGGTGCTCCAATGACAAGGAGGCTTTTTTAACCAGGCCAAGATGATAGTAGAGTCTGTCCAAAAATGTGTTGAATATTTTGATATTTGTAGACTGTTTGTAATAGATTTTGCTAATTTGGAAAGTAATACTGCCCCACATAATTCGAGCCTTGGTATTGATAGTTTTTTGATTGGTGCTACACGAGTCTTTGCTGCTAATAAAAAGGTATGTGTGGTATGGTCAGTTTTTTCAATCCGAACATATAGCGTTGCTCCATACGCGCTCTCCGATGCGTCACAAAATCAATGAATCTCAACAGAAGCATCTAGTGTAAACTGTATCCATCTTGGAACTCTGAGAGATTTAATATCATTGCTATTTTTGACAAAGTTTTGCCAATTTATATGGGTGATTGGTTTCAGTGTATCATCCCAATCGATTTTATCCAGCCAAATTTGTTGCATTATCAGTTTTGCTACCACCACTATTGGCGCTAGCCATCCGCATGGATCAAACAATTTGGCTATAGTTGATAAAACTTCTCGTTTTGTGTAAATGTTTTTGTTTTCCACGGTTGGAGGTGTAAAAGTGAAAAAATCACCTGATATATTCCATCGAATTCCCAACGTTTTCGTGGACGCATCTTCAGAGATATCCAACCAGTTAAGAGGCAATAAATTTTCTTGTGGAATATCTTTTATTATTGTATGATAATTTGAGGCCCATTTCATAAGTTGAAATCCAGCGGATTCGAGCGCTGCTACTAAGTCCTTCCGAGCTTTTATAGTCTCCTCAATTGTGTGTCCACCCGCAAGTACATCATCCACATAAAGATTTTGTCTTATAATTCTTGCAGCTATTGGATACGAATCTTGAACATCATCTGCCAATTTCATAAGAGTTCTCAGTGCCAGAAACGGTGCGCAATTTACTCCAAATGTTACAGTTAGTAATTCATAGTCTTCAACTGGGTCTGTTGGCGATTTTCTAAACAGAATTCTTTGATATTTTGTTTGAGTTGAATCCAACAGTATTTGCCTATACATTTTAGTAATATCGGCGTTAAAAGCATACTTAAAAAATCTCCATTTTAGAATTTGTAGTACCAAATCTTGTTGTAAAATGGGTCCCGGAAACAATATGTCATTGAGACTTGTTTTGTTTGATGATGGACAAGAAGCATTGAAGACGACTCTTAACTTTGTCGTGATTCGATCTGGCTTAATTACTGCATGATGTGGTACATAATAATTGGGCATTTCGTCTCTTTCATCCGGATTGATCCTCCGCATATGACCAAGTTCTAAATATTCAAGTATTGAGGCATCATATTGTTCTTTTATCTCGGGCGTTTTCATAAGTTTTTTCTCCATTCTGTAGAATTGAGCTAAGGCAATGTTTCGGGAATTTCCTAATTCTTCGCATTTTTTGAATGGGAGAGTCACCACATATCTTCCATCCTTGTTTCGTATTGTTGTTTCAGTAAAATTTTGTTCACAAAATTGGTCTTCTTCTGACCGTAAAACTTTTTTAGGGGTCTCTTCCACCTCCCAAAATCGTGTAAGTACTTTCTCTATTGATGTTGTATTTAGAAGTGATATTTGTTTTCGTTGAAGAGTGCTTCCCGGTATGGGTCCTCCAACTATCCATCCAAATTTGGTTTTTTGAGTTAAAATTGATCCAAATGTTCTCATCGGAGTTCCAAGTGTGAATATTAATGGTCCTATGTCCATTCCAATAAGTAAATCAATGGGTTGACTAAAGTAAAATTTCGGGTCAGCCAGTTCTAATGAGGTTACATCTCGAAGTTGTGATTCATCTAAGTTTTGTGGTGGTAAATTTGAAGGTAAATTATTTAGAACTGGAGCCCATACTTCCAGTTTAAAGCTACGGTCGTATTTGGACCTCATAGTAAACAAGCAAGATTTCGTAGATGTTTCGGCAACAAATTGACTAAGGCCGGTGAAATGAACTAGATTGTTCCTTGTGGGTAATTTCAAGAGGTTTTTCATCTTCTCAGAAATAAAAGTGGATTGTGATCCTGAATCTATTAGAGCTCGGGCATCGTATAGTTGTCCTTTGGTTTCAATTTGTACTATTGCTGTGAAAAGTAGAGTTCCTCCAGATTGTTGTTCACTAATTCGCTCATCTTGGAGGGTCAAAGTGGTAATAGTAGTTGGTTCTAGGTTGGTAGTGGACTGTATGTGATTTGAAAGAGCAGCCGCACTGGTACTAGGTTGTGCTTCCACTCGAGCTAGGTATGTGTTTGTGGTTCGGGTTTCCGACCCCTTGTGTAACAAAGTATTATGTCTCATAGTACAGATACGACAACCAAAGCGACTTTTGCAATCTTTTACTCCGTGGTTTGAAGACAAGCAGTTATAGCATAAGTGTGACGTTTTCACAGTGTGAATTCTGTCATTTACACTCTTTTTTAAAAATTCGCTGCAATCCCTGATAAAATGATTTGATTTGCAGACTTGACATGTTTGAGTATTTTGTAATTTTTTTTATTGAGGTTGTGCTAAGTTGTTTCTTCCTCCAAAATTGGTTGTATTTTTTGCGACATTTGTTTGAAATGTTTTCAAAAATCTAGGTTTATTGATGCTATTTTGCTTCTGTTGAGCAAATTTTGATGTTGAGGGTTTTATATTCCCTACTGATTCCAAGGTTTTGAATTTGTTTGTTAAGAAATCGTCAAAATGTTCCCATTTTGGTATTTGTTTACAATCGCTTAATGAGTTCTCGAATTCTTCTAAAAAGCCTCTAGGTAATTTTGTTGAGCAAATGTATATTAAAATCGGATCCCATCCTTTTACATCGACGTCAAGCATCCCCAAAGTTTGAATACAGCTATTTACAGTGCGTTGTAGTTTTTGAATAGTGTGACTTGACTCTGTAGAAACACCAGGTAGATTAAAAAGTGTTTTAATTTCTTCATTAATTTGCATCCTTTTGTTCTCATAACGATCCGTAAGATTTTTCCACGCTAGTGCAAATCCATCATTAGTTAGGGGAACATGCGTTATAATTTCTCGTGCTTCTCCTGCTGTCTTTTGAGTCAAATGGAATAACTTTTCGACATTACTTAATTTTGAATTGTTTATGTAAATTGCCGAAAATAAATCTCTGAAAGTCGGCCATTCTCGATAACCCCCTTTAAAGGTGTCTGTGTCGCATGGCGGCAGCCGTGATATTGGCGTAAAATCCACTTCCTTTCCTTGCTGTGACATCTCTGAATCTCTTTTCATTTTCTCCTGTGCCTTTTCATCCAAAATATTTTGAATTTGTCCATTTATTGAACATTGAATTGTCCATTTATCAGCGCCTGTTTATATGATCCCATGGTATCCAAATAATGTTTCCTCAGTTTATTTTTGTCGATGGTTTTTCCTCCGGAACATAATCACGGCAGTCTAAATATGCCCTTTTGAGCTGGTCCCATGCAGAATCCAACTCCATGCGTGTTGTCTCCAAAGTATGAACCGTGTCATCCGGTTTGGTTATTGAAAAAATTGAAATATAATCCTGAAGATCGTTGACGCAGTTTGCGAATTTTTCGCTTAGGGTCTTATCCATCTTGATGACTGAGTATTAACCTTTACCGAAATTTTGTTGTGTTGCAAAAAGGAAAGGCAACCCAATGAAAAGGATTGACTTGGAATAAGATTCAAACTTTTATCCAAATTTATATTTTTAAAAAATAAGGATAAGCTATCTTCTTCAATTTGATCAACGAAATCTATGTACAATTTTTGGTTTGGGTCGAATTATATTTCGTTTTGTTCCAAAGACTTGAAAGTTCTTGCAAAATCCCAGAAACTTTACTTTGTATGAGACGCCGAAATAATTTTGTTTAAAAATGTTTGCTGGGTTGTCCAGAGAAGTCAAACTCAATCAAGATATACCAAGGTGTCATAAAATATCTTGAAATCCACTCACAGGGATATTTTATTTTAAGAAAATCCAGAAATAATCAATATTATTCCAAAAAGAGTAAAGGTGAGGATTGTACAGGCAAAAAACGCTACAAAAACGACCAAAAGATTTTTGATTTTCCACCAACGAGGGTTTTTTCCCAGCAGTAAAATTGTAGAAAATGAAAATTTTCAATAAATATTTCCAAAAGGAAAAATATTTTCTATTGAAATAAAAATGTGTGCTGGGTTGTCGAACAAAGAATCCTCAAAAATATTACCATAAAATTGCAGGAGGAATTTTAAATTTTGACGAGCCAAAAATATTGCTATGAAATTTTGGTTGAAGCAACAAATTTTCTAAAAACGCTAGGTAATTAATTTAAAATCACAAGGTGCTAGTATTGGGTCAAGTTCCACAAAATTTTTTTCTCCAGAAAAATTCCAATAATTTGCAAAATTTTCCAAAAAATTTGTATATCCCAGCAAAATGTTTGTTGTGTCAAACTCCAATTAAAATTTCCACAAAAGTTTCCAAAAAGTAACTTTTTTCGTTCAGCAAATTCTTTCAAAATGTTTGTTTTAGCAAAAAGCAAAAAAAATACCAGCAAAATATTTCTGGGAAAAAATCCAGAAATAAATTTTGGGTCCCAGAAATGTTTTTCTTGATTTAAAAATGTTAAGAGATTTGTAAAATATAATAAAATGTGTTATATTATATATGGAATCGATTTTTTTCTCTTTTGTCTGTCCACAGACGCCAATCTAATTTTTTTCAAAAATCCCGAAAAAAATTCTAGGTTAAGTATTGTTTCATGTCCGTCCACTAGACGCTATTATTTGCAAAATCCGTCTGTCCACCAAACGGTTGCTATGTATTTCGCTTATGTATTTTTGTGACGCCAAAAATGTTAAAAATATGGCGATTATATATTTTTATGTGACGCTAGATTTTTTTCCAATATGGCGTTTATATGTGTGTCAAGCGACGCCAATTTTCCAATAAGAATGTTTTTTCCAATATGGCGTTTATATGTGTGTCAAGTGACGCCAATTTTCCAATAAGAATGTTTTTTTTTTTAATATGGCACTTATTTATTTTTTGAACTGCACGTTCAGCAAATTCCAATATTATGTATTTATGTGTATGAAAATTCGCGCTATTTTATAAGTACTTATTGCGCCTATGTGAGTCTATATTTAGATGTCCGTCCACAAAGTGGCTCCAAAAAGGGAAATTTTCTCAAAAAAGTGTCTTAGAGGCAACGCAGCAACTTTAAAAAGTGTCAACTTGAGATTTCAAAGTATGGGAATCTTCGGGTCAATGCAAATATTGAGGATTTGCCTGCTCCCGGTATGCCCTTTATGTTTAACAAGATAAATTTGATTGAGTACTCACTTTGATTTGGCCTTTGGGTCTCAAAAAAAATTCGTTATTGTAGTGTTGTTCTTGTTGTTGTTGTTACTATTGTTGTTGTGTTGCCGGAGTCCTTCGTGGTCTTCTGGCATCTTCCACAATTTTGCGTACTTCTTGATTTTGTTTGGTTTTTTTGTGATATTGTGTACTGTCACTTTTTGTTACACTTTTTATTTTTGTATTTTGTCTTTTGTGTAGACTTTTTTTTGCCAAAAAAATAAAAAATTTAATTAATTTTTGTTTATTTTTGTAGCACTGTGTAATTTCTTTTAGTTCTGTAGCACCGTGTAATGTCACTTTGTATCACTTTTTAATGTCACTTTTGTAGCACTGTGTATTTTCTGTTTGTTTTGTAGCACTGTGTGTTGTCCCTTTTTTGTAGTAAATTTGTAAAAATATATATTTGTTTGTTTAATGTCACTTTTTTGTAGCACAGTGTACTTTCTATTTTTTTTTGTAGCACTTTTTCTTTTCGTTGCACTTTTTTAAACGTCACTTTTTGTTAATTTATTTATTTATATGTTATTATGCACTTTTGTTTTTGTTTCACTTCACTGTGTCTGTCCACTTAATACTTTGTTTTTTTTGTTTTTAATATTCTAAAAACTTCACCTTATGATCCGGCTCTGGAGGACCAAATGTTTTTTATTTCACCTTTTTTATGTTTTCTTTAATTAAAAGATGTTGTTTTATTTTTGTTTTTTTTTTGTATTGTTTTATTTCAATGTTTAAAATTCAATTTGTTTCGTTCACACTTTTTTGTTCTAGTTTTAGGTTTTTTTTTGTTCAATTAATTTTTACTTTTTTTTGTACAATGTTTTATGTTTTTTGTACAATGTTTTATGTTTTTAGTATGATGTTTTTTTTTTGTTGACACTTTGTTTTTTTTCTGTTTTTGGGCACTGTTCACTTCGGGGGGGAACCTTGCGTACGCGCTTTTAAATTCGAGACAGAACTGATCTAACTCCAATTTGCATCGTCACAGCAAACCTGTTTTGGCTGGTGACGATGCTTATTTATTTGAATTCAGCATTGGAATTTACCGGTGGCTGCATATATGTGCATGTGTGTGTGTATATGTACATCATTTTTATGATGTTATTTATGCAGCCACCGGTAATGTAACAAACAACACTGTTGCGCAAAAAACTAGCATCTTTTATGAACATGTACTATTCATGTCTTATGATCAATAGATTGTGATTGGGTACTGGTAACTAAAAAATTTGCCTCTTCCTTTGCATAAACTTCAAACTCGTGGGCAATGTTGTCAATAATAAACTATAAAAGTTTGATTGAAAAACTGTGTATATACTAGGCTATAATGCTGATCTGACCACATCGACAAATATGGTATTAATGGAAAGGTCAAGAGTCGCTCCATCAAATAAATCCTACGTATGTGCAATGTGTCTTCCATTTAACACGCTAAATGTTATTTGGTTATCATGTAGCCGCCGATCGGCACATTATTGTCTTAAACAAATGACTTCGAGTTTTTAATAAGTTTTTATTTTATATATTAATTAATAGTTACAAACTAACAGTTATTTATATTTAATTAAAATCTATAACTGAAAGAATGTAGATAAAATATGTTTTAATGATAAACAATTAATTAAATCCAATTAAGGCTCCCCTCATTATTAAAGTATTCCATAAATATTTGCCTTATTCCTTCGGCCTCACCTCTCCAAGGGTTACAGTGGAACTTCTTTCGAGTTGGGGCAAACTTGGTAATACCTGGTTCATAGTAGGTGCATACGTGTCATCATTTGGTAAAAGGAAATTATGCCGGGTAACACAGGAAAATTATATAATTTCTTCTTTTTACACACATAAATTTATGGGAGCCAAGAAGATTCTAAATATGTTGGCGAGCATGCTCTACCTGTAACGTACCAACTATTCTCGATTATTAATCCTAAGAAGTTCGACTAAAAATCTCCATTGAATAAGGACGTAGGAGCCATTAATAGGGCTAGCAAGCAGTGGTTGGGGAGGTTCGGGTCCTTTCCAAGAGGAATAACTGTGGGTACGACACAATAGAATATTATGTAGACTCCTGTTTTTATATACAAAAAAATCTATGATATTGGCCATAATAAAATAACAAATTCCCCGTTATTGCTAACCTTTTCTTCTTAAAAAAAAATCCTTCTAAACTGCCTATTTTGTGAATGATTCCCGAGGTGATTTTGGGAACCTTGCCTCTTAACCCTCCCTGCCATTGGTTCTTCAGGCAATATAAAATAAAGAACCCCTAATTTAGATTCGTTAAAAAGTTATTACATTATCATCCTACCATGGCCGGAGCGAAAAGAAACACCCATAAAAAAAGACTACTCAGAGTACATTATTCTAACAACTAATATAAAAGTATTTATTAAAAAAAAATCATGTTATTTGCTAACGAAATTGGAGTATTACTCCTTATTCATTCTCAAGAATTAACATATACATACTAATGTAATAAACAAAGGTTATAGTTTTTTTTATATATATTATAAAAAAATTAATATCTAGATTTTGCTTAGTGCTTTTCTGATTTGTTTACATTTTTAGGATTTTTGGCAAAAAAAGTAGCAAAAAGAATATTGTCCCAAATTAACAATCTAATAACTTAAAATAGAAAATCTGTTGAATTATTCATTAGAATTTCCAACGAAACAAATCAGAAATGTGTTGCAAATTATCTTTACACAACTATCATCATTAAATCACATAAAAAACCAAAGCATAAGTAAAGTACAATAACTCACCAAATTAATGTTGATCCATCGGCGTGAAGAGGGCCCTTTTCAGCTGGAGATGATGGTAGAATTAGTGGAATTATGATTTCTTGGCAAATATGTGGTTAAATGATGATGGAACAAATTAACTGAATTTTAATATATTTCGTTAGTTGTTAGGATTAAAACGTATTTGAGGTAATCTAAGCCATTGGGTTGCGCAAATGAAGCACGTTGCTTCTTAATATTATTAATATTTGCTTGGTTTGAAGAAACAGTGATCTGTAGCGATATGATGAAGATTTGATTTGAATCGATGATCACTCTGTTTGTAATGACGATCTTTGTGCTGGTCTCTTACAATGCAAATAATATTGTTGTTGCTAGGCAGTCGAAGAGGAACTTGGGTAGCAAGTGTATTTTATGACCTTTGTTGTTTTTGTCGTCAGACGACCTGTTGAAGTACTTTTTGTACACAGTTTTGCAGAGGAGTGTGGTTGTCGCTGACTTTGAATTGACGGCAGACGAATTATTGATGAATCGATCTCTTTTTGTTGTTGTTGTTTTTTTTTTTTCTGCACCAAACTGACCCACGTTAATGATTCTGATGACAACTGGTTAGGTATGAGCTGCATTTGCTGTTGCTGGGCAGACTATCCAAAAGGGTGTAATTTTAGCATTACCAGTTTTAAAATATCATCAAAATAAGGGTGGTTGAGGTTGAAGTTCCAATATCAAAATTTTTTCTGGCTGAATAAGGTTATGTGGTTGGTACCGAGAACTGCTTGATATTTCGCTTTCCCTTGGCCCAAGTCCCACAACTTTCCGAAAAAAGCCAGTTATGTCGTTGAACAAGGTTTTCTATGATAAATACTCACTAAATCACTTTTTGCACTTATTATATGAAGGAAATACTTACATATATTTCTAAGAAATATTGTTAAAATTGAGTTGCGATCACAATATGGTTCACTCTGTGTGATCTATTATATTTTAGGATATAAATGATGTTTAGGATTATTAAAGATTTTTCCGTGTACTTGAAAAGGAATTGAAAATTTGGATGTTAGCTCCTCAGAGGTTGAAAGAAAAAGGATGTTCTCAGTTCTTTTGTACATAAACTAAATCTCTGTTGAGTTCATCTGAGTATCATATAATCGTCATCATCTGATTTAAGCTTTCCACTGTCATTGATTATCTACGGTATATGTTTAACCCAACATTACATTTGTTGCCAACTATAACAACTAGCAAGATCGTTAAAATTCAAAAGAATTATACAAATTATTTAAATCGAAGGTGGATGACAAGAAAAGTACTAGAATTATGAATAATAAAAAAAAAATCAAAGAAGTTTAGTTTAGAAAAAACGACCATTACAAAACCGTATAATTATGTACTTATGGTACGTACAATTAGCAGGAAAAAGGGAGTAAGATGAGGGTTCTATGGTCGAATATATTTACTGTGATAAGTTCCATCCACTTTACCTTGTAGATCCTCCAAGAGGTAATAATTATCTCCTACTTTTTCTCGAACTCTAGCCTTTATGAACATAGGGGATAACTTAGCGTTAAACCGCTTCTCGGCGGAGCTCTGAGCAAAATTTCGTCGAAATACTTCCTGACCTGTTTGAAAATTTTGTGGTTTTGAACGCAAGTTGTACTGATGAGTGTTTCGCCTATGGGCTTCCTGAATATATTTTTTGATGTCTAAGTGTTTAAGATATAAGGTATCATCCTTAGTTAAATGAAAATTTGGTTCGTCCAAAAGTTGTAAATTTTGGAGTAACGGATAAGTGGAACCGTGGGTTGCCATATCGATACCATATAAAGCGTGATATGGGGATGTGCGAGTTGTTTCATGGTATGAATTTCTTAAAGCACAGCTAATGGCACTTATGGATTCATCTCAATGTTGGTGGTCTTTTTTGATATATGCTCTAATTCCGGCCAGAAGGGAGCGATTTACCTTTTCAGAAGCGTTGCTTTGAGGTGAATATAAAGCCGCATAAACGTTTTTGACCCCATACGACGTCAAGAAAGCATTAAAATCATTCGCACGGAATTGAGTCCCATTATGATATATGAAATAACTGGCTCTCTAAGAATTCAATAATATATTTGGACTTGAAAGCTCTGAGTTTGCACAACCAGTGAAACTTGCTGAAATGGTCAAGTGCAATAAAAAGGCCTATATACCCCGTTTTACTTCTGGGATAGGGACCCAAAAAATCAATGTAAAGCCTCTGGAATGGGCGATACGAAATTATTTGGTTTGCCATTGGCGGTTTCATGGTGAAGTTTGGAGCTTTTGAAGTTTTGCACTTTTCGCAGTTTTTGACGTAATGTCGGACGTCTTTTACCATCCCCGGCCAAAAGAAATTACGGCGAATTTGGCGTGTGCGCAAATCGGCGAATCATGAGCTCTAAATAAACTTGTTGTCGCAGTTTTTGTGGTATCCATAGTTTCCAACATCTATTTTCTTGATCTTCTTCTCCCCGGTAGTGGTCTGTTCGGATATAGACAAAGTTATCTACTACCTTTATATCAGGGTATTTTGATTGGTTGGATGTGATTTTATTCCTTAGGGTATCATAATCGGAGTCATTAAAATGAGGGGAGGTGAGGTCTACTTCCGGTTCAGACAAATTAAGTGCTGCAATGTCGTTTTCAGGTATGTGCGATAAGGCGTCGGGTACGATAATATCCTTTCCTTTTCTATGACTTATTGTGAAGTTGTAGGATTGGAGTTTGAAAACCCACCTAGCAAGTCGGCCACTGAGTTCTTGTTGTTTGAGAAGCCATAATAAGCTCGAGTGGTCTGTAATGACCTCAAACTCTTGCATTTCGACATAGCAGGGGAATTTGTAAATGGCCTCAATTACAGCAAGACATTCGCGCTCTGTGATGCTGTAATTATGTTGGGCGGTATTTAATTTTCGGCTCATATAGGCGATTGGCCTTTCATTGCCCTCGTCATCTAATTGCACGAGAACCGCTCCAATTCCGTAATTACTAGCGTCACAGTGAATGAAGAATTTCTTGCTGAAATCTGGATTTGCTAGAACAGGTGCTGTGGTTAATAGCTTCTTTACTTTGTTAAATGCCTTCTGAGCCTCAGGTGTCCAACAGAATTTTTTCTTGTTAGAGACAAGGTCCGAGATCGGAGCGACTACGGTTGAAAAATTATTGACGAACCAACGATACCATCCTGCTAACCCTAAAAATCCTCTAATCTAATTAGGCACAGGCCAGTTCAGAATAGCTGTGACTTTTTCGGGGTCGGTGGATATGCCTCCGTTTCCAATCGTATATCCAAGGTATTTAACTTGAATAACGCAAAATTTACTTTTGGTCAAATTAATGGTCAAGTGTGCCTTTCTAAATTGAGACGCAATGCGCATTAGTACTTCCAAATGGGTAAAAAAATCTTCCGACACTACCACAAGGTCGTCTAAATACCCAAAAACGCAGTTTTTCAAGTCGGGTTGTATCAATTGGTCCATTAACCGGCACATGGTTTGGGGAGCCGTGAAAAGTCCAAATGGCATCACCACAAACTGGTATAATGGAAGTTCGGGAATGGTAAATGCAGTATAGGCTTTTGAATCATCATCTAGAGCAATCTGCCAATACGCATCTTTTAGATCCAATTTGGAAATTAAATGAGCTTTCGGTAATCGTGCGAAAATTCTATCTATTTTGGGTAGAGGATACGCATCTTTTAGGGTTACGGAATTGATTTTCCTCGCATCCAAACATAGTCGAACTTTTCCTGGATTGATTACTAAGCGCATGTGCGAACTCCATGGTGAGTTAGAAAGTTCAATAACTCCCAAATCCAACATACGATCAATTTCTTTATAAATTATTTTTTCCACCTCCGGTGACACGGGGTAAAATCGTTGTTTGATTGGATTGGTATTAGGCATATTAATTTTATGTTTTATGAGGTTTGTCCTTCCTAAGCCCTGTTTTTAAAAATTTGGAAACATGGATATGACAATGTCTAGTTTGGATCGTTGATCAGATGTGATGGGGTAGTACTGCTCACTAGGTTCAGAATCCTGTCTGGCTATGTCTAAATCAGGGTTTTGAATTGTTAAAGGAACTTTCAACGATACATCATGTTCTAAGGGTTTCTCGAAAACATCAATTGCACGAATTATATTTGGCACTAGAAGCGAGATGATATATTTGGTATAATAAATAATTTTATGGTTCTTTTTTGGCCTTTAAACATGATATCAACTTCTATGCAACCTTTCACTTCTTTGTTCTTGCCATCCGCTGTTCGAACAAAAGATTTGCATTTGACGAAATTTGGGTAATGATGAATTGGATGATGGGCCAAGTCGGCTCCTATGCAGCTTATGTTAGCCCCTGTGTCTAAGAGACCATATTCCGTAAATTCGAGGAAAGAAACTTGAGCGTAAAAACGCTTATCAGAAGGATGGGATATTATGGCAGATATTAACATTTTTCTTGCGATCTTCTTTAATTGGAAATTCCTTCGATAATGTAAAGTCGATCTTTTTGGTCTTGAGATACACGAAACGAATTTGTCAGATTCATTAAATATCTCATTTTGTCGTTGCATATCAATTTCATATCTCTTATGATATGGTAGTTTGGGAAACAGTTGTCTTAAATGGGACTGATTATCATTCAGAGTAGGGGTTAAGGAGTATATTTTGTTTGACAAAGCTTGTAGTAAAACATTTGTAATTGAACTATGTTTAATTATTGTATCGGAAAACAATAAAGGATTTTCAGTTTTATTATTATTTGAATTTATATTGTTCTGTGATGCACTTGCATTCAACACTGTAGGTGGTGATATTGTTTCAACATTTTCCTGGATTAGGGATTGTTTTTCGGAAGGTTTCCCTGTCGAAAATTTTTCTGAAATTTTTGCTTTGCTTCGGCACAAGTTACACACTTTGGCTTGTAAGTATTTTTGGCTCCACAGCCGTAACAAAATACTCTTCTTTTATTGAGGCAGTCTTCCCAGAAATGATCATTCTCATCACAATTCCATCATCGCAGTTCTTGAGGAATACTTTGAATTGCGTTAATTGACTCGGATGAATCTTCACATGAATCGTTTGGAACATCAGAAATATTTGCAATTTGTCTTTTGATTGAGAATTAATTTGCCTGTCGATTAGACAACATTCTTCTAACGTAGTCATCGTTCAAGAAGTTGTCTCGCATGAGAACTAATTTTCTCAGATGCGCTAAAGAGTTTACAGGGATATATAGAAGCTCTTGACGAATTTCAGGACGTAGATTACGCGTTAAAATTTCGATTAATTCAAGTTCAGACATTTGGGTAGGTAAACGATCATGAATAGAAGTCACGGAATCGAAGAAGGAATCGAAAGACTCCTATTCTTTGCTTCCTGTTTCGGATTTCTTCTCGAATATCAAACGAGGTCTTAAAATCCCGTTATTGAAATTTTATTGCGTCACAGAAATTTTCCCATAAAATTAGATTCACAGTTTTTCGGTACCGCCAGTACCATTCACGGGCTTTTCCGGACAGCAGTATATTCATGTTTTTACTAATAAGAGAAAAATCGCCGTGAAAATTATCTTCGGTCAAAGTTTTGACCCGGTATAAAAATTCGTCAACGGTTAAGCCAGTTGAAGCTCCATCGAATTTTAAGTGCCAATTTTGAATTATCGTTGTTATTTTCTCTGGTTGGAGAGGTATTGGCAAGTTTGTATCCCGAAATTGTGATTGGGAATGTGTTTCTAACAACGGTGGGAATGTTTGTTGTTGCCGTTGCAGAGGTGGGTGACATGGTGCCTGTGGCAATGTTTGAGATCGTTGTGGCGGAAATGGAGAAGTATACCGATTTGTATTATCAGCAAGAGTGATAGGTATATTAGATGGAATATTATTTTGATTTGCTGTGGTTGGTCCTGCTACATTGTGAGGTAAAATATTTAGGCTAGTCAACAATTTACAAAGACTTGTTTCGACCATTTTTTGAATTTCATTATAGTCAACAGAAGTAGTTAAATTTGATGGTAAATTACAGTTATTATCCTGGGAAGTTTCCCGGTTTCGTGTTGAATAAGTAAGTGTCATACCTACAGCGCCTTGCATTTCTACGCTATAATCAAGCAAGTTGCTTGGCTCTTGGAAAAGGTTCCTTTTTGCATTTCTGGTGTTGTAGTGCTTAGACATCGCACCAAGACCTTTACCTCTCTGAGCTGGTTTAGTTGGAAGTTTGGACCCTATGGATACCATTCGTAGATCAGATAATAAACACGAGATTTTACGTGAAGGACATTCTGAAGTTGAATCCAAGTGACCTTCAATGCAATTCCTGTGAAAGGTATGAGAGCATTGGTTTAATGATAAGCATTCTTGACCTACAAACAAGGGTTCTTGGCAAATATTACAGATTGAAGAATCATTCATAGTTGCTTCAGTATTGTCTACTGGTGCAATATTCAAAGATATTGATGGTGTCCGGTCCATTGATTGATTGTATAAAATTGAATAAAAAAGTTAATAACAGGTGAAAATCTTGGTTAAATTCTGATATAACCATAAAATAATTCAAGAAAACAATAATTCATTCGATTGGTGTTTCATTCCCATCGTGTAATGTGGTTTTCTCGTCGGCTGAGGTAAGCTCAGCTGTATCCAGGGTCTCCATAAGGACCCACTAAACCTTATGAAATAATAAGAGTAGATTTCTTCCTTTCCTGGGGTAAAAATCGGATGTTTTATTGATCTTTAATTTTAAATTACAATCTACTCGGGTTGAAATACGATAAGATAAATATGGAATATAGTATGGCAAATTGACTTCGGAAATGTTCGTGATTTCAAGGTACTGATGCTTAGTTGATGATCGGGAATTCGATGTTAACTTGTATCGTAGGCAGGAGGGTGTTAGACTCGTGGATAATCGAGAACGATGATGAATTACGGTGTTGCGTTCGGGTGACGCTTACGTTGACGATTTGAAGGTAATCGGGAACTTGTGTTCGTCGGTTGTCTACGATAAGGAATTACGATGATTGTGTTCGGGTGATGCGTTCTGTTGACGATTTGACGGTAATCGGCAACTTGTTGACGATTTGAAGGTAATCGGGAACTTGTGTTCGTCGGTTGTCTACGATAAGGAATTACGATGATTGTGTTCGGGTGATGCGTTCTGTTGACGATTTGACGGTAATCGGGAATTTGTTGACGATTTGAACGTAATCGGGAACTTGTGGTCGTCGGTTGTCGGGGCTCGTTCGGGTTCGGCAGCTCATTGAGGATAGATTCGGCAACCGATGCGTTACGGTTTGTAGATGGATCGTGGCTCGTTCGGCAGCTCGGGTTTATGTTATTCGGGTCGGCTACAGGGGCGAGGTAACTAGCCTAGCTACGATTCTATAACTACGTCTACTCCACTACCAACGTTTGACTATAATACGGAACAGCGAGCCGAAACTCCTGTGGAACAGCGAGCCGAAACTCCTGTGGAACAGCGAGCCGAAGTTCCTGTGGAACAGCGAGCCGAAACTCCTGTGGGACAGCGAGCCGAAGCTCCTGTGGAACAGCGAACCGAAGTTCCTGTGGAACAGCGAGCCGAAACTCCTGTGTATATGAATTACTAGCCACTCAACTTAATGAGAGCAAGTCTTGGAAAAGTATTCCCGAAGGAGGACAGCCGATGATCTTTAGAAAATCACGAGTTACCCTTTGGCAAGCTCCTGCAGTAGCAAGCCTTCCTTTATCGCACCTCAAACCGAACACTATATGTGACCGGTTCTACCAAGTCATTGCGAATTTTTAGCCTTACGCTGTGAGCAGCACACCAACGAAAACTACTTTGTTCACAACGCGCCCAATGAATGCTGCGTTTGTTGGCTAGTGCTGTTGTCGCCTTGTTGACTGCGTATGACCGAGTCGTGTGTGCATGGTGGTGGTGGTTGGTTGGTGCTGTTAGCGTCGCACTTGCAGTGGCCGCTGTTGTTGTTCTCATTGTGTAATAGGTGCGGTTGTTTGTTCGTATAAATGTACGTAATGAAATCAGCACGTGACAATCGGTTCTGGAAAAGATGATAATAAGGCTTGTTTAAAAGGATATAGAGGTACAAATTGGACTATGGAAGTACAATACAATTACTTTCATTATAAGTCAAATCTAACCAGTCGAAATATTTATCACCTTATTGCATATTTCCTTATTAGGTAGCGGATAAGAACTCGCAAAATCAGCATGATCTTATATTCCTGCTTTCCAACAAGCACTAGCAACCCAGTTTTAAAGTATAATGAAGATAGCTGTAAAGTACTTAAACAAAATGTCGTCAACTACCTAAATTTGATTACAAGCGAAAAGAATATGTATCATAAATCCGGGCGGTTAGTTCACTCGTTAGATCTTCATCAAGTCACTATTGTCCTGAACGGCAACAATATATAACTTTTACAACTCATGATCACTTTAGTGAGTTAAGAACATTAGGTTTATTGTATGAAATCTATACGGTAAACTATTGTGTGAGCAAAGGACAAAAACTATTCATTCCTATTTACTTACGAAGTTCTGAGAACCTAATCTGGAGCCAGAAATCTAAATTCCGAAAAGGCAAGTTTTTACCTTAAGAGTCCCAAATGGAACTGTAAAAAATGTTTTTGTTCTTCATGCCCACGTTGGGCGCCATCTTCTACTATGTAACGTACCAACTACTCTCGATTATTAATCCTAAGAAGTTCGACTAAAAATCTCTATTGAATAAGGACGTAGGAGCCATTAATAGGGCTAGCAAGCAGTGGTTGGGGAGGTTCGGGTCCTTTCCAAGAGGAATAACTGTGGGTACGACACAATAGAATATTATGTAGACTCCTGTTTTTTATATACATAAAAAATCTATGATATTGGCCATAATAAAATAACAAATTCTCAGTTATTGCTAACCTTTTCTTCTTAAAAAAAATCCTTCTAAGCTGCCTATTTTGTTAATGGTTCCCGAGGTGATTTTGGGAACCTTGCCTCTTAACCCTCCCTGCCATTGGTTCTTCAGGCAATATAAAATAAAGAACCCCTAATATAGATTCGTTAAAAAGTTATCACATTATCATCCTACCATGGCCGGAGCGAAAAGAAACACCCATAAAAAAAGACAGAGTACATGATTCTAACAACTAATATTAAAGTATTTATAAAAAAAATCATGTTATTTGCTAACGAAATTGGAGTATTATTCCTTATTCATAAGCAAAAATAATATTGTCCCAAATTAACAATCTAATAACTTAAAATAGAAAATCTCTTTTCAAGTTGAATTATTCATTAGAATTTCCAAAGAAACAAATCAGAAATGTGTTGCAAATTATCTTTACACAACTATCATCATTAAATCACATAAAAAACCAAAGCATAAGTAAAGAAAGGTATTACAATATCTCACCAAATTAATGTTGATACATCGGCGTGAAGAGGACCCTTTTCAGCTGGAGATGGTGGAATTATAATTTCTTGGCAAATATGTGGTTAAATGATGATGAAACAAATTAACTGAATTTTAATATATTTAGTTAGTAGTTACGATTAAAACGTATTTGAGGTAATTTAAGCCATTGAGCTGGGCAAATGAAGCAAAATGAAGCTTCTTAATATTATTAATATTTGCTTGGTTTGAAGAAACAGTGATCTGTAGCGATATGATGACGATTTGATTTGAATCGATGATCACTCTGTTCGTAATGACGATCTTTGTGCTGGTCTCTTACAATGCAAATAATATTGTTGTTGCTAGGCAGTCGAAGAGGAACTTGGGCAGCAAGTGTATTTTATGACCTTTGTTGTTTTTGTCGTCAGGCGACCAGTTGAAGTACTTTTTGTGCACACAGTTTTGCAGAGGAGTGTGGTTGTCGCTGACTTAGAATAGACGGTAGACGAATTTTTGATGAATCGATCTCTTTTTGTTGTTGTTTTTTTTTTTTCTGTACCAAACTGACCTACGTTAATGATTCCGATTACAACTGGTTAGGTATGAGCTGCATCTATCTATGTATGAGCTGCATCTACTATCCAAAAGGGTGTAATTTTAGCATTACCAGTTTTAAAATATCATCAAGAGGTGCAAAATAAGGGTGGTTGAGGTTGAAGTTCCAATATTAAATTTTTTTCTGGCTGAATAAGCTTATGTGATTGGGACCGAGAACTGCTTGATATTTCGTTTTCCCTTGTCCCAAGTCCCACAATTTTCCGAAAAAAGACAAGGTTTTCTATAAATAAATACTCACTAAATCACTTTTTGCACTTATTATATGAAGGAAATACTTATGTCCACCAATGCCATTAGCACGATGGTATTAGTGCCTTTATAGTTGTGGAAGTAGGCTCCATCAGATCTCTAAGGTCGGAAAGTGATGTGCTTTCCATCCAAAGGACCTAGGCAATTGGGAAATTGCCATTTGATGGTGAATTGTTTGGATATCGCCTCCCATTCTAATACATTGTCTGGAAACTATGAGTAGAATTAAAAAAGCATGCATACATACATATTTTTATATATAAATCGATTCAAAGAAAAGTAGTAGTTTTCTCACACTGCGGCATCACCATTTTTCATATCAGTTACACATATCCATTTTACTCTAAAGATTTGAGTGCCTGATGCGAAACACAAACGAAAGAATATTGATTTACTCTCGGAGGTAAAGATGTAGCACTTGTCATTAAGAACAAAAATATGAACACAAACTCCATCAAACTTAATCTTTAGGGTCAAAATCATTAAGCTCGACTTTCTTATACAATTGTTCTGGGTTTGAGTCCACATAAAATTCAAGAAAACAATTAACTACAAATTTGCAAAAAAATGAACAAGAGTACGTTATATTTCAGGTAACGCTGATATAAGGACAAGCGGTTATAGAAAAAAATTTAATTCTGCAAGAATCTATTGGTTATCGTTGTAAAATTCTGGCAGCTCAGGAACAGACCATATGCCGGGTGAGACGGCTGTCACTCGCCCGACAGCTGTTAAAATTGTTCCAGTTACAGCACATTATATTGTTCACAAGCGTACAAAAGCATTTTGGTGAGCATTTTCCAGAAAAAAAGTTATTCGTGATGGAATTCTTTATATTTGGCTGAAAAACCACAAGTTCATATCGTTAGAGCACTCCAGCATTTAAATGTGAATAAATCTTTTGTGTCTCGTACCATCGCTCGTTACCTTGATACTTGTAGCGTAGCCCGACGTCAAGGAAGTGGACGTAAGAAAACAGCAACATCAGCAGAAATGGTTCGAAAAGTAAAGAAGCGACTTGAAACCCGCGAAGCAGACTAAAGAGCTAAAGAGGTGCTTCGCTTGGCCAAACGTGGTGGACTGCCGAATTTGGTTTTCTCCGATGAGAAAACATTCATTGTCCCGCAGTTTGTAAAAAACGAAATTATCGTGTTTACTTGCCAATGAGGTCAGCCGAAAATATGCACCTTCGGTTGGCCACCAGAACTCAAGCGCCGTCCATGGTGATGGTGTGGGCCGCCATAACAGCCGATAGTACATCTCCGCTTGTATTAATCGACCGTGGCATCAGAATAAATTCCGAATATTTTCGCGAAAATATTTTGGAGAGTGTATAAAAACCTTGGGCACGCAAACATTTTGGCCGCAGACCTTGGACATTCCAACAGGACTCAGCACCATCGCACTCAGCATGCGCCATCCAAGAATGGTTACAAAATGAGATTCATCGCTTCATTTCCAGCGCACAATGGCCACCAAAATCTCCGGATACCAATCCGTTGTACTATTTTGTCTGGAGTATTGTGAAAAGTAAGTTTGCCACTAAAATATACCAAAGTGTCGATAACCTCTAGCGAGCGCTTCGCCGAGTGTTCATATGAACAGAAATAGTGTAATCTTACTATATGGATTGCTATTGATTTCGAATAATATAGAATCTTGTATGTTTATGACAAATGTTTATGTTCAGCGATAAGATGTGTTTATAGGAAAAGAGTTTATGTTTATGTGTAATGATAAGTGCTTGAGTAATATATGACCAAACGCTAATGCATTGTAAAGTATGAAAAAATTCGAAAGGAAATAAAATCTTTTTGCTGATAATAAAGAATTTGAAAATTACCACACACAAAGATAGCAATGCAGTCATTGATAGCATAAAGAAATACCACCTCCTGCGTTGGGACAAAACAACCCCTGTTTGCATTGATGATATGCATTATTAGAACTGACTGTTAGATTAGTGCAAGATAAAAAATTGTGAAATAAAATCAGAATCGAAACATCCGAACGTAAAGGTTGTTCTTTCCTTCCCAACTAAACATTGGTCCTTCGATAATAAGAACCAGCGGCCGTATAACAAAGACTACAGGGGCAAAAAAAAGAAAAAAAAAAAAAAAATATATATATATATATATATATATATATATATATATATATATATATATATATATATATATATATATTTATATATATATAACATTAAGAATAAATGTCGAGCAGTCCTATTTCAATTTAGGAAAAAAGTTAATAAGCTGAATGAAGCGTTAGAAACCGTGTTGGTTGGCGTTACTAGATACACTTTGGAGTATATGAAGACCTCATGGGACCTCGAGTATGAAGAGATTGAAAACAATTTTGAGAAGAAGGTGCAGGATGTTATAAAACGGATAGACGAGGTTCAAGACAATAAAATGGCTGTGTATCTACAACGTGTACAAATACCATGTTTTTCTGGTAAAGGGAAGAATGGAGTTCCTTCCACGACTTGTTTAAAAAATTGATCGACATAAACTCCAAGCTGTCAGAGGTACAAAAACTATATTACCTAAAGACGAATTTGAAAGGAGTTTCGTTTCGTGTAGTGCAAAACCTGCAAGTGACAGAATCAAATTATAAAGGCAACAAAAGGATTCTATTCACAAAATTAGTGGATAGAATTCTTGACCATCCGAATATTAACAGCCAGTCAGCATCAAATATAAAACGTTTACTAGATAACGTGAATGAAAGTATGCAGGCCATAAAAGCGATGGATATTCCATTGGATCATGCTGACCTAATTTTGTCAGGAATAATAATACGAAAGAAATGTGAAGAAGTCAAAAGATATCCAGAAACTATCCGATGTTATAAATTTTCTGGGACAACAATACCAAGCACTGGATGCATCAACAAGCAGAAAACATTTCAATATGGGAACATACAAGCAACAAGAAAGATCGACAGATGTGGCGGAGAAAAAATTATGCAAGTTTTGCAGGACATGAGATTGCATATTGCAGAAAATTTTCGTCATTGGATTCGCGGCAAATATACGATTGGGCAATCATCATGGAATGGAAAAAAATGCTACAGATTGGCAAAGTCAAAGGTGACGGTGGAGATTCGACCGAGATTTGTAAGCAGTGCTAAAATTGTAGCCGAGGCGTTAGTTCTTCCAACACTAGCTTCAGCGCATCCAGACCTGAGTTTCCAATCTGATGTGGAGAAATGGAAGAACGTAAATCTGGCAGATCCAGATTTCAACAAGCCAGAGATATTGGAAGAAGGAGTTCGACATGATGAGCAAATTCTGGGACAAAACACCAAATTGGGCTGAATCCTTTCTGGAAGAATTTTAGTGAAGCCAAGTAATAATAAAAGTTCTGCGGCCAGAACCACAATTGAGCGGTTTTGGGAGATAGAGGAAATTGCAGATGAACAAACCGTCGAGGAAAATGACTTTTGTCTTAAGTTATACGAAGAGACAACACAGGCAGATTCATCGTTCGCTTGCCATTTACTGAAGAAAAGTATTTAGGAGAATCATACAATAGAGCAATGGCAGGATATTTAAGCTTGGAAAAAAGGTTAGAAGAGAGTACGGAGTTAAACATGGAGTATGAGAAAACGATTAACGAACTCATATCAATGAAACATCAAGCAGTATTAAGAGAAACTAGTCTAACCACAAAAATGAGGGTGGTATTTGATGCTTCGGCGAAAATATCGAATAGGAAGGCCTAGAAGACATCCTGCACGTAGGGCCTAAGCTTCAAAAATATATTTTTGACATCATTACAAATCATCATTCCATTACGTGAAATTTTGTCATCTCTGCAGATGTCGAGAAATTGTTTAGGCAGATAAAAGTAGCAGAGCAAGATCAGGATTACCAATATATGCTTTGGAGGAGTTGTAAGTCCGAGCCAATTCGACAGTATAAACTTACCACAGTTACATTCGGAACCGCTTCAGCACCATTTCTAGCAGTAAAAGCTCTAATAGAAATTGGAAATAGATGTAAAGATCAGAAAATTGCGAAAAGAATCAAGGAGGATTTCTACATGGATGAATTACTAACTGAAGCAGATACAGAAAAGGCGGTCGGAGAATAACGAAGTGCTGCATATTCAAGAAGATGAGTGTTCAAAAACACTAGGGCTGCAATGGAATCCGACAAGGGATTGTTTTACATTTAATATGCAGATCAACAATGAAGACAAAATAACCAAACGATTAGCGTTGTCGTACCTGGCAAAGGTTTTTGATCCATTGGGTTAGTTAACTCCAGTAACAATAACTGCGAAAATCTTCATTCAGAATCTGTGGAAACAACAGTTGGAGTGGGATCTTCCTTTGGAGGAAAATTTGGCTACAGAGTGGAAGCGGTTTATGCTCAGTCTTCCTGTCCTTAAGAACGCAAAAATCCCAAGATTGTTTGAAATGTCAGAAAATAGAAATGCTGCCGTCGTACACCTCAAGGTGGAGTCTATGATAACGATAATAGCGGCAAAAAGCAAGGTAAATCCAATAAAAAATAGGAAGACTCTACCCAAACTGGAAATGTGCACATCTCTTGTCCAAACTATTGCAAAAAATTAAAGGAGTTTTGCAGAGTCAACCTGAGTCAACCCTTTCAGCATTGCGGCGTGGATTATGCAGGTCCGATCCAGATAAAGTGCTCCAAAACAAGAGGAACAAGATCCATGAAAGGATACATAGCTGTGTTTGTCTGTATGGCAACTAAAGCGGTCCACTTAGAGGCCGTCAGTGAACTTACAACAGATGCATTTTTGGCAGCTCTAAGACGAATGTTTGCAAGAAGAGGCAAATCAACCGACATATATTCGGACAACGGGACGAACTTCGTAGGCCAGCAAGGCAGTTGGATAAAGATTATATAGAGAACATTAGGAACAAAATAAAATGACACTTCTTTCCCCCCGCAGCTCCTCAAATCAGAGAAATTTAGGAAGCAGCTGTAAAATCGACGAAATATCATCTTAAAAGGATAATGGGTGATACGAAGCTTACATATGAAGAAGTTAGCAAAGTTCTGGCTCAGATTGAAGCAGTTTTGAACTCAAGTCCGCTGCACGAACTAGGTAGCAGCACGGGGAATATAAACATTCTGACACCAGGGCATTTTATAATTGGTCGTCCGTTGTTAGAAGCTCCGGTAAAATTTGACGAAGGAAAAAGGGGTGCGTCAACAGGTTGAAACTGCTGCAACGTATAAAAATGATTTTTGGAAGAAGTGGAAGGAGAAGTACTTGACGTCATTGCAGAACCGTACCAAGTGGATAAAGAAAAATAGAAATCTCGAAGTGGGAGAGGTGGTAAAAATAAAAAACGAGATCCAGCTCGTTGGCCATTGGCGAAAGTGATGGAGGTCCATCCGGGCAAAGACGGAATTGTGCGAGTAGTCACATTAAAAACACAAGATAAAGTTTTAAAAAGACCGGTAAACAACCGAGGAGGTTAACTCGCACTTTTCGGATCTCAAGAGCAAGATTCTGAATATAAGCGGCACAGTGAACGAGCATTACTTCGTGTATAGAGAATCTATAAGATTTTTAATAATAACCAAACAGATCCATGAGCTAGTTGAGGAATGTGACGAAGTGCAAAGAGAAATAATAGATGCGTTTATTGATGTGAATAGTGGGAAATTCCATCCCGTGCTCATATCCCCCTCACAATTGCAAATGGAAATATTAAAAATACAAGAGAGCCTTCCTGAAAAGTATGTGCTACCAGGCAAACGCAACAGAATGGAATTAAACTAGACCTTGCACTCAATGACGGGCCACGGTACGTTTGTGGGATCGCAATTGGTTCTGGACATAAAGATTCCGCTATTCAACCGACAATCATCCCAATTCTACAAAATTATTCCATTACATTTCAAGAGGGACATACAGTGATGATAGCCCGTGTGAAAGCCCCGTATATTGTGTATAATTTCGAAATAGATGCTTTCAATTTCCTAAACCAGGCAATGCTATATGAATACAAAAAGACGTTGGCAATGAAATAATGTGCGAAAGTAATTTTCCTTGGAGAGATGCGTCCATTAATAATTGTGAATTATCGCCACTGAGACCTCATATCAACATAAACTGCGCTTACGATGAAGTAGAAAGCATGCCTTATTGGATACCGTTAATGCAAAGTAGGAATTGGCTGTTTAAAACATTTTCAACTACAACAACCCATCTTAAATGCTCTCATACAAAGCAAACAATAATGAAACTACCGCAGCAAGGAATTTTCTCGTTGGATGCAGATTGTACAGCGAGAATTGGAAAAGTTACGTTGGCGGCTGCACATCGAGAATGCAACAATATAACGTAAGAGTATCATACAGTTCTATTGAAGAATGTAAGCCTGACCGAAAAAGAAGCTAATAAATCCCCGTGAATCGTGTTAATTAATCATAATCAAGAAATAGCTGAGCTGAAGAAGATTGTTGCAGATTTAAAGAACGAAAATGTGGAATTGAGAGGATTGAAATTTCATAATATTTCGGCACATGTATCATTCACATTGGTTGTTGTAGTTATTATAATTTTAATTATATTACTTATAAGAAGAGTAATAAAAACTGAGCGCACAGCAGCTATCAAATTTCCTTGGGTCCAAGAGATATAAATAAATTATTTGCCGCCCGGGAGTATGTTCATATGAGCAGAATTAGTGTAATCTTCCTATATGGATTGCTATTGATTTAGAATAATATAGAATCCTGTATGTTTATGACAAATGTTTATGTTCAGCGATAAGATGTGTTTTAGGAAAAGTGTTTATGTGTAATGATAAGTGCTTGAGAAATGTATGACCAAGCGTTAATGCATTGTAAAGTATGGGAAAATCCGAAAGGCTATAAAATCTTTGTGTGAGCGCTGATAATAAAGAATTTGAAAATGTCCACACACAAAGATAGCAATGCAGTCACTAGGTAGCATAAAGAAATGCCACCTCCTGCGTTGGGACAAAACAACCCCTTGTGTGCATTGATGATATGCATTATTATAACTGGAGTAAGCTAAGTTAGATTAGTCCAAGATATAAAAATTGTGAAATAAAATCAGAATCTAAACTACATCCAAACGTAAAGGTTGTTCTTTCCTTCTCAACTAAACATTGGCCCTTTGAATAAGAACCAGCGGCCATAAAATATAAAATATAACAAAGACTACAGGGGTAAAAACAATATTTGAAAATACCTTTTGGGCAAAAAAGAAAACACGATATTTGAAAAGAACATTTGGGCAGAAAAAAATACTATATTTGAAAAGACCCATTGAGCAAAATAATACAAAAAATGATTTGAAAAACATCCTTTGGGCAACGAAACGAAATGGCGTCCAGAATAAACCTATACAAGACGCAAAACCAAATCCTCAGAGAACTAATGGGGATTTGGGAAAAGGTACAATCAGGCATGGCGAGGAAAGTAGTAAGTAAATTAGAAGAGGCTACAGTTAACCATGAGAAACTGACCATACACGGGAAGACAAGCGATCCCCATTACTAAGAAAAGCTATGGGATCAGATTCAAGCCTACTAAGAAAAGGTTAAGCATATGTACAAGATATTAAAGAAGAAGCTGTGGGAAAGCATGAACCTGGAAAACAACAAAAAGGCGCAATATCTTCACCACAGAACGCAGAAATGAAAGTAAAAGAGGTGCAGCCAGAAGAGTTTGGAAACGTTTTGGATCTACATCTAAAAAACTTCCAGGAACAAATGCAGAAGCAAATACAAGAAACGATGAAAAGACAATTGGAACTGAATATGCAAGAGTATATGCTGACAATGCAGCAAGTGCAAAGGACGCTGCAGAATGAAATGAAGAGAGCAATGCAGGAGCAAGCTCAACAATTAAGAACACTGTACGGGAAAGATGATCAACAATTACATACGACTTTACAAAACAGGGTCAAGCCACTCGAGCAATCTGGAGCATGCGAACAGTTAGACACGAGCAAACGTCGAGTAGTCCAATTTCAATTTAGGAAAAAAGTTAATAAGCTGACTGAAGCATTAGAAACCGGGTTGGTTGGCATTACTAGATACACGTTGAAGTATATGAAGACCTCATGGAAAAACAATTCGACGAGATTAAGCAGCTGCATTTACAACTTTGAGTTGTACATGGGGAAGAATTTGGAGAAATTGACGTCGAGTATGAAGAGATTGAAAACAATTTTGAGAAGAAGATGCAGGATGTTATAAAACGGATAGAAGAGTTTCAAGATAATAATAAGGATGTGGGACAGCAACGTGTACAAATACCATGTTTTTTCTGTTAAAGTGGAAGAATGAAGTTCCTTCCACGATTTGTTTAAAAAATTGATCGATGGAAACTCCAAGCTGTCAGAGGTATAAAAACTATATTAGCTAAAGACGGATTTGAAAGGAGAGGCGTTTCGTATAGTGCAAAATCTGCAAGTGACAGAATCAAATTATAAAGGCAACAAAAGGATTCTATTCACAAAATTAGTGGATAGAATTCTTGACCATCCGAATATTAACAGCCAGTCAGCATTAAATATAAAACATTTACTAGATAACGTGAATGAAAGTATGCAGGCCATAAAAGCGATGGATATTCCATTGGATCATGCTGACCTAATTTTGTCAGGAATAATAATACGGAAGCTAGATAAAGACGGCCTTATCCTATATGAACAAAATGTGAAGAAGTCAAAAGATATCCAGAAACTATTCGATGTTATAAATTTTCTGGGACAACAATACCAAGCACTGGATGCATCAACAAGCAGAAAACATTTCAATATGTGAGAAAAAATTATGTAAGTTTTGCAAAATATCAGGACATGAGATTGCATATTGCAGAAAATTTTCGTCATTGGATTCGCGGGAAATATACGATTGGGCAATCATCATGGAATCATGGAATGGAAGAAAATGCTACAGATTGGATTTTAAAGAAAGAATTTAGGAGAATCATACAATAGAGCAATGGCAGAATATTTAAGCTTGGAAAAAAGGTTAGAAGAGAGTACGGAGTTAAACATGGAGTATGAGAAAACGATTAACGAACTCATATCAATGGAACACATGGTGAAAGTGGATCAAGGACAACAAGCCAAATATTATATGCCACATCAAGCAGTATTAAGAGAAACTAGTCTAACCACAAAAGTGAGGGTGGTATTTGTTGCTTCGGATGGGAAGGCCTAGAATAACATTTTGCACGTAGTGCCTAAGCTTCAAAAATATATTTTTGACATCATTACAAATCATCATTCCATTACGTGAAATTTTGTCATCTCTGCATATGTTGAGAAATTGTTCAGGCAGATAAAAGTAGCAGAGCAAGATCAGGATTACCAATATGTGCTTTGGAGGAGTTGTAAGTCCGAGCCAATTCGACAGTATAAACTTACCACAGTTACATTCGGAACCGCTTCAGCACCATTTCTAGCAGTAAGAGCTCTAATAGAAATTGGAAATATATGTAAAGATCAGAAAATTGCGTAAAGAATCAAGGCGCAATATCTTCACCACAGAACGCAGAAATGAAAGTAAAAGAGGTGCAGCCAGAAGAGTTTGGAAACGTTTTGGATCTACATCTAAAAAACTTCCAGGAACAAATGCAGAAGCAAATACAAGAAACGATGAAAAGACAATTGGAACTGAATATGCAAGAGTATATGCTGACAATGCAGCAAGTGCAAAGGACGCTGCAGAATGAAATGAAGAGAGCAATGCAGGAGCAAGCTCAACAATTAAGAACACTGTACGAGAAAGATGATCAAGAATTACATACGACTTTACAAGTTAGACACGAGCAAACGTCGAGTAGTCCAATTTCAATTTAGGAAAAAAGTTAATAAGCTGACTGAAGCATTAGAAACCGGGTTGGTTGGCATTACTAGATACACGTTGAAGTATATGAAGACCTCATGGAAAAACAATTCGACGAGATTAAGCAGCTGCATTTACAACTTTGAGTTGTACATGGGGAAGAATTTGGAGAAATTGACGTCGAGTATGAAGAGATTGAAAACAATTTTGAGAAGAAGATGCAGGATGTTATAAAACGGATAGAAGAGTTTCAAGATAATAATAAGGATGTGGGACAGCAACGTGTACAAATACCATGTTTTTTCTGTTAAAGTGGAAGAATGAAGTTCCTTCCACGATTTGTTTAAAAAATTGATCGATGGAAACTCCAAGCTGTCAGAGGTACAAAAACTATATTAGCTAAAGACGGATTTGAAAGGAGAGGCGTTTCGTATAGTGCAAAATCTGCAAGTGACAGAATCAAATTATAAAGGCAACAAAAGGATTCTATTCACAAAATTAGTGGATAGAATTCTTGACCATCCGAATATTAACAGCCAGTCAGCATTAAATATAAAACATTTACTAGATAACGTGAATGAAAGTATGCAGGCCATAAAAGCGATGGATATTCCATTGGATCATGCTGACCTAATTTTGTCAGGAATAATAATACGGAAGCTAGATAAAGACGGCCTTATCCTATATGAACAAAATGTGAAGAAGTCAAAAGATATCCAGAAACTATTCGATGTTATAAATTTTCTGGGACAACAATACCAAGCACTGGATGCATCAACAAGCAGAAAACATTTCAATATGTGAGAAAAAATTATGTACGTTTTGCAAAATATCAGGACATGAGATTGCATATTGCAGAAAATTTTCGTCATTGGATTCGCGGGAAATATACGATTGGGCAATCATCATGGAATGGAAGAAAATGCTACAGATTGGATTTTAAAGAACGAATTTAGGAGAATCATACAATAGAGCAATGGCAGGATATTTAAGCTTGGAAAAAAGGTTAGAAGAGAGTACGGAGTTAAACATGGAGTATGAGAAAACGATTAACGAACTCATATCAATGGAACACATGGTGAAAGTGGATCAAGGACAACAAGCCAAATATTATATGCCACATCAAGCAGTATTAAGAGAAACTAGTCTAACCACGAAAGTGAGGGTGGTATTTGTTGCTTCGGATGGGAAGGCCTAGAATGACATTTTGCACGTAGTGCCTAAGCTTCAAAAATATATTTTTGACATCATTACAAATCATCATTCCATTACGTGAAATTTTGTCATCTCTGCATATGTTGAGAAATTGTTCAGGCAGATAAAAGTAGCAGAGCAAGATCAGGATTACCAATATGTGCTTTGGAGGAGTTGTAAGTCCGAGCCAATTCGACAGTATAAACTTACCGCAGTTACATTCGGAACCGCTTCAGCACCATTTCTAGCAGTAAGAGCTCTAATAGAGATTGGAAATAGATGTAAAGATCAGAAAATTGCGAAAAGAATCAAGGAGGATTTCTAAATGGATGATTTACTAACTGAAGCAGATACAGAAAAGAAATCCATGACAGTCCAGGAAAAAATGTCGGAGCAGCTGGAGACTTACGGATTCCATTTGAGGAAATGGATTGCAAACGCACCAGAAGTACTAAGAGCTGTAAGGCGGTCGGAGGAAAACGAAGTGCTGCATATTCAAGGAGATGAGTGTTCAAAAACACTAGGGCTGCAATGGAATCCGACAAGGGATTGCTTTACATTTAATATGCAGATCAACAATGAAGACAAGATAACCAAACGATTAGCGTTGTCGTACCTGGCAAAGGTTTTTGATCCATTGGGTTAGTTAACTCCAGTAACAATAACTGCGAAAATCTTCATTCAGAATCTGTGGAAACAACAGTTGGAGTAGGATGTTCCTTTGGAGGAAAATTTGGCTACAGAGTGGAAGCGGTTTATGCTCAGTCTTCCTGTCCTTAAGAACGCGAAAATCCCAAGATGGTTTGAAATGTCAGAAAATAGTATAATTCAATTGCATGGATGGTCGTACACCTCAAGGCGGAGTCTAAGATAACGATAATAGCGGCAAAAAGCAAGGCAAATCCAATAAAAAATAGGAAGACTCTACCCAAACTGGAACTGTGTGCAGTACATCTCTTGTCGAAACTATTGCAAAAACTTAAAGGAGTTTTGACTAAGGCTATATCAATCTATTCATGGAGTGATTCCATGATTTGGCATGGATAAAAAACCCAAAAAAAAACAAAGATAAATTTATAAGAAATAGAGTGATGGATATTATGGAACGTGAAGTCGAAGGAAAACCCAGCTGATATGGGTTCGAGAGGTATTCCACCAGACTTAATAAACAATGAATAGTGGTGGAAAGGACCTGAATGAATGATGGAAGACGAAAAAAGTTAGCCTGATTGTAAACCAGATGAAGCTTTTGTGGCGACGATGAAAATATCCCAGGAAGACAATTACATCTAAGTAAAAATAATGAAATTCCCATCATATATGAAGCAGAAACGAGTAATGGCTTATATTCTCCGCTTTAAAAAAGGCCTGAAGGGAATATGAACAAAAGTAGAACACCTGACATCAGAAGAGATAGAAGAAGCGGATATTAAAATTATAAAATTACATCAAGGACACGAGTGGTCGGCGGAAATAAAACAATTTTAAAATTCTGGAATAGCGAATCATCGGAGCAAAATAGCGGCATTGCATCCACAACTAGACCAAAATGGTATAATGAGAGTTGGTGGGAGGCTTGAATTTTCTTCATTGCCCTATAATCACAAGCATCCAATCCTCATCCAGAAGTCAAGGTTAGCAGGGAATATTATTCGAAGCGCTCACATCGAAACTCTGCATTGAGGAAATCAGCTTATGGAGAATATGTTAAGGCGGAAATATTGGATTATCGGAGTCAAAAATAGAATAAAACTCTGCATTATGACTTGCCCAAGATGTACGCGTTTTCGAGACGAAGTACGAAACCAAATGATGGGAAATCTACCAGCTTGCAGAGTCAACCTGAGTCAACCCTTTCAGCATTGCGGCGTGGATTTTGCAGGTCCGATCCAGATAAAGTGCTCCAAAACAAGAGGAACAAGATCCATGAAAGGATATATAGCTGTGTTTGTCTGTATGACAACTAAAGCGGTCCACTTAGAGGCCGTCAGTGAACTTACAACAGATGCATTTTTGGCAGCTCTAAGACGAATGTTTGCAAGAAGAGGCAAATCCACCGACATATATTCGGACAACGGGACGAACTTCGTAGGCCAGCAAGGCAGTTGGATAAAGATTATATAGAGGGCATTAGGAACAACACGAATGCAGCACAAATTTTAGAAAACGAAAAAATAAAATGGCACTTCATTCCCCCCGCAGCTCCTCACATCAGAGGAATTTGGGAAGCAGCTGTAAAATCGACGAAATAACATCTTAAAAGGATAATGGGTGATACGAAGCTTACATACGAAGAAGTTAGCCCAGTTCTGGCTCCGATTGAAGCAGTTTTGAACCCAAGGCCGCTGTATGAACTAGGTAGCAGCACGGAGAATATAAACATTCTGACGCCAAGGCATTTTATAATTGGTCGTCGACGAAGGAAATATGGGATGTGTCAACAGGTGGAAACTGCTGCAACGTATCAGAAATTATTTTTGGAAGAAGTGGAAGGAGAAGTACTTGACGTCATTGCAAAACCGTACCAAGTGAATGAAGGAAAATAGAAATCTCGAAGTGGGAGGGGTGGTAATAATAAAAAAAGAGGAGACTCATCCAGCTTGTTGTCCTTTGGCGAAAGTGATGAAGGTCCATCCGGGCAAAGACGGAATTGTGCGAGTAGTCACATTAAAAACACAAGATAAAGTTTTAAAAAGACCGGTAAACAAGCTATGTCCTCTCGAGCATCGTGAAGAACCGGAGGTAATACCGGATCACGTAGCACAGACGAATCTGACAAGAGAGGGAACAAGAAATCTAAATCAGCCAGTAGCGATGTGGTCACTTATAATTCACTTTTTGATGATAATGTCTACTATAGCCTCATCCGTTCATTAACTAAATAGTTCCATCGCAATATATTTAGATCCTATGGCTCAGATTAATATGGCCTCGTCTTCATGGAATATGGTGATCTACTTTGAGCTGAAACCGTTTTTTAAAACATTGGAGTTGGCTTCTGGGTTGCTACGGACATCCAAGGAATTATGCCCAAGACTACAGACGTTTGAGGAACAGTGTTGGTCTACAATAAAAAACGTGGAGCATAGCATTACTAAGATTAAAATAATCGGTTGTTTATAAGGAGGAGAAGCGCCAAAAAAGAGGAACTCCGTTGAGATTCGTAGGCTCATTTCAATACTTAGCATTTGGGGTAATGGACGATGATGACAGAATGGCTATGGAACATAATATGAAGAATCTCTTGGACAATCAAAAAGATTTAAAGGAGCTTGCTAAAAGACAAACATCAGTATTTGATGCTACTGTCAATCTGGTAAAGAGGACAAACGAGTAGGAGAACTCGCACTTTTCGGACCTCAAGAGCATGATTCTGAATATAAGCGGCACAATGAACGAGCATTACTTCGTGTATAGAGAATCTATAAGATTTTTTATAATAGCCAAACAGATCCATGAGCTAGTTGAGGAATATAACGAAGTGCAAAGAGAAATAATAGATGCGTTAATTGATGTGAATAGCGGGAAATTCCATCCCGTGCTCATATCCCCCTCACAATTGCAAATGGAAATATTAAAAATACAAGAGAGCCTTCCTGAAAAGTATGGGCTACCAGACAAACGCACCGGAATGAAATTAAACGAAATCTTGAAAATAATGACGGGCCACGGTAAGTTTGTCGGATCGCAACTGGTTCTGGACAAAAAGATTCCGCTATTCAACCGACAATCATCCCAATTCTACAAAGTTATTACATTACCATTTCAAGAGGGACATACAGTGATAATAGCCCGTGTGAAAACCCCCGTATATTGTGTATAATTTCGAAATAGATGCTTTCAATTTCTTAACCCAGGCAATGCTAAATGAATGCAAAAAGACGTTGGGCAATGAATTAATGTGTGAAGGTAATTTTCCTTGGAGAGATGCGTCCACTAATAATTGTGAACTATCGCCACTGAGACCTCATATCAACTTAAACTGCGCTTACGATGAAGTAGAAAGCATGCTTTATTGGATACCGCTGATGCAAAGTGGGAATTGACTGTTTAAAACATTTTCAACTGCAACAGCCCATCTTAAATGCTCTCACACGCAGCAAACAATAATGAAACTACCGCAGCAAGGAATTCTCTCGTTGGATGCAGATTGTGCAGTATCACTCAGTTCTATTGAAGGATGTAAGCCCGACCGAAAAAGAAACTATTAAATCCCCGGGAATCGTGTTGATTAATCATAATCAGGAGTTAGTTGAGCTTAAGAAGATTTTTGCAGATTTAAAGAACGAAAATGTGAAATTGAGAGGATTTACAATTTCATCATATTTCGGCACATGTATCATTCACATTGGTTATTGTGGAGAAGCTATTGAAGAAGAAGCTGTGGGAGCAAAGCATGAACGTGGAAACAACAAAAAGGCGCAATATATTCGCCACAGAACGCAAAAATGAAAGTAAAAGAGGTACAGCCAGAAGAGTTTGGAAACGTTTTGAATCTACATCTAATAAACTTCCAGGAACAAATGCAGAAGCAAGTACAATTGGAACTGAATATGCAAGAGCAATTGCTGACAATGCAACAAGTCGCTGAAGGATGTAATGAAGAGAGCAATACAACAGCAAGCTCAACAATTAAGAACACTGTACGAGAAAGATGATCAAGAATTACATACGACTTTACAAAACAGAGTCAAGCCACTCGAGCCATCTGGAGCATGCGACGAGCAATCGCCGAGCAGTCCAATTTTAATTTAGGAAAAAAGTCAATAAGTTGACTGAAGCATTAGAAACCGAGTTGGTTGGCGTTACTAGATACGCTTTGGAGTATATGAAGACCTCATGGGAAAAACAATTCGACGAGATTAAGCAGCTGCATTTACAACTTTCAGTTGTACATGGGGAAGACCTTGGAGAAATTGACGTCGAATATGAAGAGATTGAAAACAATTTTGAGAAGAAGATGCAGGATGTTATAAAACGGATAAACGAGTTTCAAGACAATAATATGGCTGTGAAATTACAACAAGAATGGGGTTCTTGTAGTCGAGCAAAGAACAGCTCCCGTCTTTTGTCTCTTTTTGGTTTTTCACACTGTCCTATACTTAATTTTGCAAAGTTTGGAAATTATTAAATGGGAAATGGACTGAAACGTATCAAAATATTCTAAGCCTTGATAAATTGTATCTGGAAAGAAGTCACAAAATTATTTTGCACTACCATATTTTCCGAAACAACCAAGCCCTTAGGTATTGAATTGAGAGTGTCGTTAACAATTCCAATTCGTATTATTACACATTGGATATTTTTTCTACATGATATTGCTTTCCCCCCAAAATAGTATAAAAAATAGCAATAGTATAAAAAGTGTACAATAGCCTTGAATACGTTGCTATCGTATATTGACGAGGTGAGGCGTAATCTCTTATTGAATAACTATTGTGCCGTTAGGTCACCAAACACTGTTCATAACTCGTCTAATCAACGGCGGGCTGTAAGTTTGCTGGACAGACGTTGATTGGTCATATTGTCACAAACAAACAAAATAAAAACCAATACTTTGTGGACACTGAGATCTGTCAGTTGGAAAGAAATGACGTAGAATTGAAAACGACCTAATTACACTCTAAAACTTGGAAACAAATATCAGTTCTTATAAATTAGTTCTCTTAGTCAGCGTACCAATCTCGTGTGTATGTAAATGCATTATCTTGTGATGTGCAATTCTACAACACCAACGTTGTGGAGAGCAAGAATATATTTTTTTTATAAGCAGCACAAAGGCATACTCGACTTCTGGTAAATTGAAAGGCCATAAAAATAGTCACTCTCGTGTGTATGTACATGCATTATCTTGTGATAACTTTTAAACTTGTGTATATTTCCTGTTTCTGCTTTCCACATCACGATCAGTTCCACACCTGACTCTTAATTGTTCAGTATGACATAATTTTTGAACATTGTATCGGAGGCTTGGATTGACCGTAACAAGAAAATATTTTAAACTTGGTTCGAATTTTTATATTATAAATTTTAGCGAAATAAGCTGCATTTTAGGTTATAAAACTTTTCCGTTTCCTGGAAAGAGTGTCATTTAAAATACATTAACCTAACACTTTAACTCGGATATACCAACATGACTAGATTATCTTTGTACAGTTTGAAAGCCATAGATGCAATAGTCAGCGCTGAGTGAAGAAAAAACAACAACAATGTAAGTTCAATATGGCTAAATGTTGGTTTCTTTCTTTTGACAAATTATTTTGCATATTTTCTCCCTCATATTTTTTCGTTTTCTCAAACCTATGACTTTTGCAATATAGGTCAATGACCTCCTCTGCAAAGCCAGCTGTTACAGTTCAAGTTGTAGGATATTCATGACATAAACACGTACAATTTCTATTTTTTATTTAAAAAACAACGAGTCATATCTTTTATTTTGTATATCAAAATGATTTTGAATATCATTCAGCAACATTTTTACCCATATTTACGAAATTTCTTATGTTAAGTGAATTGTATGTGTATGGATTTGGGTATTATAATGGTGGTAATGATCATTATGAATAGTCTTTATACAATAGAATCGTAAAGAGTAATAGGTAACATGGTGGGTCGGCCATAATGAATAATCATCGTGTACCTATATGGTTGAAAAAAGTATTTATTGCTTCCTCTGTGCATCTGTTTTTCTTCAATTTCTATTTATTTCTTTAAATTCATGCTATTTAGATCTTTAAAATTATCAATGTAGCTGACATTCGGCAAGCATAGGCAAGAACGACAGAAGCATCATTGCATTTTTGTTAAATGAAACTCAACATAAAATCAAATGGTTATAAGCTGTATAAAAATGTTTGGCCCCCTACGTTGGGCTCATTGATCTGTATTTAATCCTCGTCTATATTTTATATTCAACCGTTCAACATTTTATCATATGTTGCGTTTAGTTACTCATGCGAAAGGTTGATGGCGATACCAAACGTAAATGGAAAGACTCTCTCGACTTAAGCCAATTGCCTACTTGGGATGATTGTTCCAAGATTAATGAAAGAAGATGCCAATATTTAGATTCACTTGAGACAAATACAAATTCTAGTCGTCCGGAACACAATTCTGGAAAAATTTCGCAGAAACCTCCAAACAGGGACTGTCTTTTTCGTGTACTAAACGTGTTTGTGCCTAGTGCTCTAAGTCAAGAGACTAACTGCCCATCATCCTTTAAATGTAAAACCTGTTCTCGATCGCAACGCGAGAACACAGATGAGTTTGAACATCGCCTGGAACTAATCCAGATCTACCAAAGCTACAAAAAACTTTATTTGGGTGGATTGTCACTGACAAATATAATGCTGCCAGGGACAATAATTTCCACGCATCATATTTGCTTTCAACTGAAGAAGAAATTAACATGAATTTTAACATGTTTGGAGAATTGAGGAAATTAACGACAACGAAAACGAATGCGCACCACAACAAGTGGAAATTCTTCCGAAATATTGTGTCTCGTGAATCGTCAGGGAGAATTGTTGTTAGGATGCCATTCAAGGAACCATCTAAATCTCTTGGTGTCTATCGCAATACTGCTTTACAACGATTTGCTTCTTTAGAACGCCGTCTTAATCGTGATGCAGATTTGAAAGCAAGGTATGTCTCGTTCATGAAGGAGTATGAAGACTCGTGCATATAAACCTGGTTAAAATCTAAAAATACAGGAACCACACTATTATATTCCCCATCACTGCGTTTTCAAACCAAACAGTACATCGACTTAACTTCGTGTTGCTTTTGACGCCTCTTGCCCCACCTCAAATCATAAATCTTTAAATGAAATCTTAATGGTTTTAAGAAGAACTATTTCTGCTGCTTCTACGTTTTTGCTTGTATTGCTTCAGTCTCACTGCCGACATTGTAAAAATGTATTGGCAAGTTTTGGTGGACCAGAGGAATCGTAGATTTTATTATATTTTCAGCAGATGTTCATATCGAGATGAAATGAAAACATACTTAAACACTGTCACATATGGAACTTCAGCTTTCCCTTTTCTCGCGGTTCGCCCAATGCACTATATTGCTGAGGCTATTCAAACTTATTTCTATGTTGATTACTTTCTTGGAGGTGCTGAAACTATTGAAGAACTAATCAAACTGAAGTACCAAGTTATTGAAATTTTGAAAATGGATTGTTTCTAATTTGTTAAATTGCATTCAGATCATAAGAGCTTTCGCAAAGATAAAACTATTAAGGATTTGAACTTAGACGAGTCCTCAGTTACAAGTGCATTGGGAATTTCTTATTTTCTTTCTTGATCAGTAACAAAACGCCCCATTTTGTAACTATCGTCTTCGCCTTTCGATCCCGTCGATTTTTGGCACCTCTTATAATAAAAGCTAAATTTATACTTCAAAAACTATGGATACTCAATATTGGCTGGGATGAATCTGTTCCACAAGTATTAAACACTGCTTAGATGAATTTAGTTCACGATTTCGAATTCTCTTCAAATTTCTCGGTTTTGTTTGTCACCCAAGCCAATTTCAATCCAACTGCATGGGTTCTGTGATTTCTCAATTCGAGCTTATAGTTGTTTTCTTTATATCACGTCAAAACTATATCTGGTAAATTCTGTCTCGATTATATACGAAAGCACATAATGATTTTAACATTCCAAAAAGTTCTGTATTTTTGTGGACTGACTTGCAGATAGTTCTTCATTGGATCAAACAACATTTTTCGACACTTTCTGTATTCGTGGAGAACAGAAATACAAGACTCTACAAATGACTGCAACTGGCCCACGTACCTTCCACTTTAAATTCTGTTGATATTGTCTCAGGGGGATCTTCTGTTCAAGAGCTATAGTCATCAATTCCGTTTTCTGGCTCAGATTTTTTTACGCAGGAGTCTGAGAAATGGCCTCCAAATAGGTGTAATGAAAGTGACCATGAAATCGTGAACAAATAGAAATGGAAAACTACTCTGCATCTTCAGTTAAAAACCAACATAACGCATAAAGCCTGGATATTTCGATTTTCTAAAAAATATCGTCTTCAAATTGAGTTTTGCCACTTCTGACACTTTTTAGCCACAGGAACTAGATCGTGCTGTTCTGTCTATTGTATGGAATATTCAACAAACACATTTTAAGGCGCGATTTAAAGAAATAAGTCCCTGAAGGTTCTCTAAAATGCCTTAATCTGTTTATTGAAGCTTCAGGTGGCATAAGTATTCTGTAAGTTGGAGGTCGATTGGAATTGACTGATATTCCTGAGGCACATACACATCCAATTATTTTGCCAAAGGACAGAATGGTTACGCTGGCTCAAAGGCCTTGATTTCGCTGACACGAATGCGCTACTGGATAATCAACTTACGAAGTCTTTACCGCAAGATTGTTAAATCATGTCTCCATTGCATTCGCTATCGACCAAAACTTCTTTAACAATTGATGTTGAATTTGCCTGCTGATCGTCATAACCCATCCAGAGTTTTTGCGAGATGTGCCGTGGACACAACACTTACGCACTTACCTTATAAGACTTACATCGATGTTTTTGTCTGTTTCGCAACAAAGGCAGTCCACATTGAAGCTGTCTTCGATTTGTCAAAAGACGCTCAAAAGAATGATTGGTCGAAGAGGCTTACCGACGGACATCTACAGTGACCATGGCACTAATTTTGTCGGGGCCAATTCTAAATTGAAGGAGCTGAAAAGTATTGTGCACATTAGTTCGTAAATTTTCATTTCATTCCGCCACGCGCACCCTATCGTGGCAGGCTATGGGAGGCTGCCATCAAATCAGCCAAAGGCCACTTGAATCGACTTACCTTTGAATAACTTGTCACAGAACTAGACGAAATTGAATCCATTTTGAACTCAAGGCCAAATTCCCCGATGTCATCTGACCCCAGCGATTTTGAACCCCTCACACCAGGCCACATAATCACTGTCAGTGTCTTACGCTCTCTACCTGAACGTGAAGTCACATCAAACAATATGAGCAGTCTAGAACCTGAGCTCAGATTACAGCAAATAAACAACAATTTTGGAAGAAATGGTCTCATGACTGAATTAACGAACTGCAAGTTAGAAATAAATGGACTGCCTCTGTATCAAATATCGTTATTGGCTCATGAGAAGAAACATCAACGCTATTCCTCATGAGAAGAAACATCAACGCTATTCCTGGCCGAGAGGAGCGTATTCGAGTGGACGATGTCAGCACCGTAAAGGGAGTTATACGCAGACTTAATCGAAAACTCGGTTTGCTATTAAATCGAAGGAGCTTTTTCAATGGTGCCGGCATGCCATGTCATCGTATAAATTTGTTGTTTTGCTTTTTCATTAAAATCTTTTAAATTTTCATATAATTTTAGTTTATTTTGCTTGTTTTAATATGTTTAATTGATATTTTATGTGCTTGATTTCAATTTTAAGTAATAAAGTCATTGTAAACTTGTAGTCGAGCAAAGAACATCTCCCGCGTTTTCATTGTCTTTTTTCGTTTTTCGCACTGCCCTATACTTAATTTTGCAAAGTTTGGAAATTATTAAATTGGAAATGGACTTAAACGTATCAAAATATTCTATGTCTTGATAAATTGTATCTGGAAAGAAGTCACAAAATTATTTTGCACTACCATATTTTCCGAAACAACCAAGCCCTTAGGTATTGGATTGAGAGTGTCGTTAACAATTCCAATTCGTAGTAATGAACATTGGATATTTGTTCTACATGATATTACTTTCCCCTTAAAATAGTATAAAAAATAGCAATAATATAAAAAGTGAACAATAGCCTTGAATACGTTGCTATCGTATATTGACGAGGTGAGGCGTTATGATATGTATCTTGTTAAGACAAAAAGTAATCTCTTATTGAATAACAATTGTGCTGTTAAGTCACTGTTCATAAATCGTCTAACCAACGCACAGTGGTCGCTGCCATTGGCCAAAATTCAAAAAATCAAAATAAGATAGTGCTGCCCATCATCGTTTAAATGTAAAACCTGTTCTCGATCGCAACGCGAAAACACAGATGAGTTTGAACATCGCCTGGAACTAAACCAGATCTACCAAAGCTACAAAAAACTTTATTTGGGTGGATTGTCACTGACAAATATAATGCTGCCAGGGACAATAATTTCAACGCATCATATTTGCTTTCAACTGAAGAAGAAATTAACATGAATTTTAACATGTTTGGAGAATTGAGGAAATTAACGACATCGAAAACGAATGCGCACCACAAAAAGTGGAAATTCTTCCGAAATATTGTGTCTCGTGAATCGTCAGGGAGAATTGTTGTTAGGATGCCATTCAAGGAACCGTCTAAATCTCTTGGTGTCTATCGCAATACTGCTTTACAACGATTTGCTTCTTTAGAACGCCGTCTTAATCGTGATGCAGATTTGAAAGCAAGGTATGTCTCGTTCATGAAGGAGTACGAAGACTCGTGCATATAAACCTGGTTAAAATCTAAAAATACAGGAACCACACTATTATATTCCCCATCACTGCGTTTTCAAACCAAACAGTACATCGACTTAACTTCGTGTTGCTTTTGACGCCTCTTGCCCCACCTCAAATCATAAATCTTTAAATGAAATCTTAATGGTTTTAAGAAGATCTATTTCTGCTGCTTCTACGTTTTTGCTTGTATTGCTTCAGTCTCACTGCCGACATTGTAAAAATGTATTGGCAAGTTTTGGTGGACCAGAGGAATCGTTGATTTTATTATATTTTCAGCAGATGTTCATATCGAGATGAAATGAAAACATACTTAAACACTGTCACATATGGAACTTCAGCTTTCCCTTTTCTCGCGGTTCGCCCAATGCACTATATTGCTGATGAACTTATGGATCGCTTTGAGCTTGGCGCAAAGGCTATTCAAACTTATTTCTATGTTGATTACTTTCTTGGAGGTGCTGAAACTATTGAAGAACTAATCAAACTGAAGTACCAAGTTATTGAAATTTTGAAAATGGATTGTTCCTAATTTGTTAAATTGCATTCAGATCATAAGAGCTTTCGCAAAGATAAAACTATTAAGGATTTGAACTTAGACGAGTCCTCAGTTACAAGTGCATTGGGAATTTCTTATTTTCTTTCTTGATCAGCAACAAAACGCCCCATTTTTGTAACTATCGTCTTCGCCTTTCGATCCCGTCGATTTTTGGCACCTCTTATAATAAAAGCTAAATTTATACTTCAAAAACTATGGATACTCAATATTGGCTGGGATGAATCTGTTCCACAAGTATTAAACACTGCTTAGATGAATTTAGATCACGATTTCGAATTCTCTTCAAATTTCTCGGTTTTGTTTGTCACCCAAGCCAATTTCAATCCAACTGCATGGGTTCTGTGATTCCTCAATTCGAGCTTATAGTTGTTTTCTTTATATCACGTCAAAACTATATCTGGTAAATTCTGTCTCGATTATATACGAAAGCACATAATGATCTTAACATTCCAAAAAGTTCTGTATTTTTGTAGACTGGCTTGCAGATAGTTCTTCATTGGATCAAACAACATTTTTCGGCACTTTCTGTATTCGTGGGGAACAGAAATACAAGACTCTACAAATGACTGCAACTGGCCCACGTACCTTCCACTTTAAATTCTGTTGATATTGTCTCAGGGGGATCTTCTGTTCAAGAGCTATAGTCATCAATTCCGTTTTCTGGCTCAGATTTTTTTACGCAGGAGTCTGAGAAATGGCCTCCAAATAGGTGTAATGAAAGTGACCATGAAATCGTGAACAAATATAAATGGAAAACTACTCTGCATTTTCAGTTAAAAACCAACATAACGCATAAGGCCTGTATATTTTCATTTTCTAAAAAATATCGTCTTCAAAATTGAGTTTTGCCACTTCTGACACTTTTTAGCCACAGGAACTAGATCGTGCTGTTCTGTCTATTGTATGGAATATTCAACAAACACATTTTAAGGCGCGATTTAAAGAAATAAGTCCCTGAAGGTTCTCTAAAATGCCTTAATCTGTTTATTGAAGCTTCAGGTGGCATAAGTATTCTGTAAGTTGGAGGTCGATTGGAATTGACTGATATTCCTGAGGCACATACACATCCAATTATTTTGCCAAAGGACAGAATGGTTACGCTGGCTCAAAGGCCTTGATTTCGCTGACACGAATGCGCTACTGGATAATCAACTTACGAAGTCTTTACCGCAAGATTGTTAAATCATGTCTCCATTGCATTCGCTATCGACCAAAACTTCTTTAACAATTGATGTTGAATTTGCCTGCTGATCGTCATAACCCATCCAGAGTTTTTGCGAGATGTGCCGTGGACACAACACTTACGCACTTACCTTATAAGACTTACATCGATGTTTTTGTCTGTTTCGCAACAAAGGCAGTCCACATTGAAGCTGTCTTCGATTTGTCAAAAGACGCTCAAAAGAATGATTGGTCGAAGAGGCTTACCGACGGACATCTACAGTGACCATGGCACTAATTTTGTCGGGGCCAATTCTAAATTGAAGGAGCTGAAAAGTATTGTGCACATTAGTTCGTAAATTTTCATTTCATTCCGCCACGCGCACCCTATCGTGGCAGGCTATGGGAGGCTGCCATCAAATCAGCCAAAGGCCACTTGAATCGACTTACCTTTGAATAACTTGTCACAGAACTAGACGAAATTGAATCCATTTTGAACTCAAGGCCAAATTCCCCGATGTCATCTGACCCCAGCGATTTTGAACCCCTCACACCAGGCCACATAATCACTGTCAGTGTCTTACGCTCTCTACCTGAACGTGAAGTCACATCAAACAATATGAGCAGTCTAGAACCTGAGCTCAGATTACAGCAAATAAACAACAATTTTGGAAGAAATGGTCTCATGACTGAATTAACGAACTGCAAGTTAGAAATAAATGGACTGCCTCTGTATCAAATATCGTTATTGGCTCATGAGAAGAAACATCAACGCTATTCCTCATGAGAAGAAACATCAACGCTATTCCTGGCCGAGAGGAGCGTATTCGAGTGGACGATGTCAGCACCGTAAAGGGAGTTATACGCAGACTTAATCGAAAACTCGGTTTGCTATTAAATCGAAGGAGCTTTTTCAATGGTGCCGGCATGCCATGTCATCGTATAAATTTGTTGTTTTGCTTTTTCATTAAAATCTTTTAAATTTTCATATAATTTTAGTTTATTTTGCTTGTTTTAATATGTTTAATTGATATTTTATGTGCTTGATTTCAATTTTAAGTAATAAAGTCATTGTAAACTTGTAGTCGAGCAAAGAACATCTCCCGCGTTTTCATTGTCTTTTTTCGTTTTTCGCACTGCCCTATACTTAATTTTGCAAAGTTTGGAAATTATTAAATTGGAAATGGACTTAAACGTATCAAAATATTCTATGTCTTGATAAATTGTATCTGGAAAGAAGTCACAAAATTATTTTGCACTACCATATTTTCCGAAACAACCAAGCCCTTAGGTATTGGATTGAGAGTGTCGTTAACAATTCCAATTCGTAGTAATGAACATTGGATATTTGTTCTACATGATATTACTTTCCCCTTAAAATAGTATAAAAAATAGCAATAATATAAAAAGTGAACAATAGCCTTGAATACGTTGCTATCGTATATTGACGAGGTGAGGCGTTATGATATGTATCTTGTTAAGACAAAAAGTAATCTCTTATTGAATAACAATTGTGCTGTTAAGTCACTGTTCATAAATCGTCTAACCAACGCACAGTGGTCGCTGCCATTGGCCAAAATTCAAAAAATCAAAATAAGATAGTGCTGCCCATCATCGTTTAAATGTAAAACCTGTTCTCGATCGCAACGCGAAAACACAGATGAGTTTGAACATCGCCTGGAACTAAACCAGATCTACCAAAGCTACAAAAAACTTTATTTGGGTGGATTGTCACTGACAAATATAATGCTGCCAGGGACAATAATTTCAACGCATCATATTTGCTTTCAACTGAAGAAGAAATTAACATGAATTTTAACATGTTTGGAGAATTGAGGAAATTAACGACATCGAAAACGAATGCGCACCACAAAAAGTGGAAATTCTTCCGAAATATTGTGTCTCGTGAATCGTCAGGGAGAATTGTTGTTAGGATGCCATTCAAGGAACCGTCTAAATCTCTTGGTGTCTATCGCAATACTGCTTTACAACGATTTGCTTCTTTAGAACGCCGTCTTAATCGTAACTACCATTAACCATTTTTGTAACTATCGTCTTCGCCTTTCGATCCCGTCGATTTTTGGCACCTCTTATAATAAAAGCTAAATTTATACTTCAAAAACTATGGATACTCAATATTGGCTGGGATGAATCTGTTCCACAAGTATTAAACACTGCTTAGATGAATTTAGATCACGATTTCGAATTCTCTTCAAATTTCTCGGTTTTGTTTGTCACCCAAGCCAATTTCAATCCAACTGCATGGGTTCTGTGATTCCTCAATTCGAGCTTATAGTTGTTTTCTTTATATCACGTCAAAACTATATCTGGTAAATTCTGTCTCGATTATATACGAAAGCACATAATGATCTTAACATTCCAAAAAGTTCTGTATTTTTGTAGACTGGCTTGCAGATAGTTCTTCATTGGATCAAACAACATTTTTCGGCACTTTCTGTATTCGTGGGGAACAGAAATACAAGACTCTACAAATGACTGCAACTGGCCCACGTACCTTCCACTTTAAATTCTGTTGATATTGTCTCAGGGGGATCTTCTGTTCAAGAGCTATAGTCATCAATTCCGTTTTCTGGCTCAGATTTTTTTACGCAGGAGTCTGAGAAATGGCCTCCAAATAGGTGTAATGAAAGTGACCATGAAATCGTGAACAAATATAAATGGAAAACTACTCTGCATTTTCAGTTAAAAACCAACATAACGCATAAGGCCTGTATATTTTCATTTTCTAAAAAATATCGTCTTCAAAATTGAGTTTTGCCACTTCTGACACTTTTTAGCCACAGGAACTAGATCGTGCTGTTCTGTCTATTGTATGGAATATTCAACAAACACATTTTAAGGCGCGATTTAAAGAAATAAGTCCCTGAAGGTTCTCTAAAATGCCTTAATCTGTTTATTGAAGCTTCAGGTGGCATAAGTATTCTGTAAGTTGGAGGTCGATTGGAATTGACTGATATTCCTGAGGCACATACACATCCAATTATTTTGCCAAAGGACAGAATGGTTACGCTGGCTCAAAGGCCTTGATTTCGCTGACACGAATGCGCTACTGGATAATCAACTTACGAAGTCTTTACCGCAAGATTGTTAAATCATGTCTCCATTGCATTCGCTATCGACCAAAACTTCTTTAACAATTGATGTTGAATTTGCCTGCTGATCGTCATAACCCATCCAGAGTTTTTGCGAGATGTGCCGTGGACACAACACTTACGCACTTACCTTATAAGACTTACATCGATGTTTTTGTCTGTTTCGCAACAAAGGCAGTCCACATTGAAGCTGTCTTCGATTTGTCAAAAGACGCTCAAAAGAATGATTGGTCGAAGAGGCTTACCGACGGACATCTACAGTGACCATGGCACTAATTTTGTCGGGGCCAATTCTAAATTGAAGGAGCTGAAAAGTATTGTGCACATTAGTTCGTAAATTTTCATTTCATTCCGCCACGCGCACCCTATCGTGGCAGGCTATGGGAGGCTGCCATCAAATCAGCCAAAGGCCACTTGAATCGACTTACCTTTGAATAACTTGTCACAGAACTAGACGAAATTGAATCCATTTTGAACTCAAGGCCAAATTCCCCGATGTCATCTGACCCCAGCGATTTTGAACCCCTCACACCAGGCCACATAATCACTGTCAGTGTCTTACGCTCTCTACCTGAACGTGAAGTCACATCAAACAATATGAGCAGTCTAGAACCTGAGCTCAGATTACAGCAAATAAACAACAATTTTGGAAGAAATGGTCTCATGACTGAATTAACGAACTGCAAGTTAGAAATAAATGGACTGCCTCTGTATCAAATATCGTTATTGGCTCATGAGAAGAAACATCAACGCTATTCCTCATGAGAAGAAACATCAACGCTATTCCTGGCCGAGAGGAGCGTATTCGAGTGGACGATGTCAGCACCGTAAAGGGAGTTATACGCAGACTTAATCGAAAACTCGGTTTGCTATTAAATCGAAGGAGCTTTTTCAATGGTGCCGGCATGCCATGTCATCGTATAAATTTGTTGTTTTGCTTTTTCATTAAAATCTTTTAAATTTTCATATAATTTTAGTTTATTTTGCTTGTTTTAATATGTTTAATTGATATTTTATGTGCTTGATTTCAATTTTAAGTAATAAAGTCATTGTAAACTTGTAGTCGAGCAAAGAACATCTCCCGCGTTTTCATTGTCTTTTTTCGTTTTTCGCACTGCCCTATACTTAATTTTGCAAAGTTTGGAAATTATTAAATTGGAAATGGACTTAAACGTATCAAAATATTCTATGTCTTGATAAATTGTATCTGGAAAGAAGTCACAAAATTATTTTGCACTACCATATTTTCCGAAACAACCAAGCCCTTAGGTATTGGATTGAGAGTGTCGTTAACAATTCCAATTCGTAGTAATGAACATTGGATATTTGTTCTACATGATATTACTTTCCCCTTAAAATAGTATAAAAAATAGCAATAATATAAAAAGTGAACAATAGCCTTGAATACGTTGCTATCGTATATTGACGAGGTGAGGCGTTATGATATGTATCTTGTTAAGACAAAAAGTAATCTCTTATTGAATAACAATTGTGCTGTTAAGTCACTGTTCATAAATCGTCTAACCAACGCACAGTGGTCGCTGCCATTGGCCAAAATTCAAAAAATCAAAATAAGATAGTGCTGCCCATCATCGTTTAAATGTAAAACCTGTTCTCGATCGCAACGCGAAAACACAGATGAGTTTGAACATCGCCTGGAACTAAACCAGATCTACCAAAGCTACAAAAAACTTTATTTGGGTGGATTGTCACTGACAAATATAATGCTGCCAGGGACAATAATTTCAACGCATCATATTTGCTTTCAACTGAAGAAGAAATTAACATGAATTTTAACATGTTTGGAGAATTGAGGAAATTAACGACATCGAAAACGAATGCGCACCACAAAAAGTGGAAATTCTTCCGAAATATTGTGTCTCGTGAATCGTCAGGGAGAATTGTTGTTAGGATGCCATTCAAGGAACCGTCTAAATCTCTTGGTGTCTATCGCAATACTGCTTTACAACGATTTGCTTCTTTAGAACGCCGTCTTAATCGTGATGCAGATTTGAAAGCAAGGTATGTCTCGTTCATGAAGGAGTACGAAGACTCGTGCATATAAACCTGGTTAAAATCTAAAAATACAGGAACCACACTATTATATTCCCCATCACTGCGTTTTCAAACCAAACAGTACATCGACTTAACTTCGTGTTGCTTTTGACGCCTCTTGCCCCACCTCAAATCATAAATCTTTAAATGAAATCTTAATGGTTTTAAGAAGATCTATTTCTGCTGCTTCTACGTTTTTGCTTGTATTGCTTCAGTCTCACTGCCGACATTGTAAAAATGTATTGGCAAGTTTTGGTGGACCAGAGGAATCGTTGATTTTATTATATTTTCAGCAGATGTTCATATCGAGATGAAATGAAAACATACTTAAACACTGTCACATATGGAACTTCAGCTTTCCCTTTTCTCGCGGTTCGCCCAATGCACTATATTGCTGATGAACTTATGGATCGCTTTGAGCTTGGCGCAAAGGCTATTCAAACTTATTTCTATGTTGATTACTTTCTTGGAGGTGCTGAAACTATTGAAGAACTAATCAAACTGAAGTACCAAGTTATTGAAATTTTGAAAATGGATTGTTCCTAATTTGTTAAATTGCATTCAGATCATAAGAGCTTTCGCAAAGATAAAACTATTAAGGATTTGAACTTAGACGAGTCCTCAGTTACAAGTGCATTGGGAATTTCTTATTTTCTTTCTTGATCAGCAACAAAACGCCCCATTTTTGTAACTATCGTCTTCGCCTTTCGATCCCGTCGATTTTTGGCACCTCTTATAATAAAAGCTAAATTTATACTTCAAAAACTATGGATACTCAATATTGGCTGGGATGAATCTGTTCCACAAGTATTAAACACTGCTTAGATGAATTTAGATCACGATTTCGAATTCTCTTCAAATTTCTCGGTTTTGTTTGTCACCCAAGCCAATTTCAATCCAACTGCATGGGTTCTGTGATTCCTCAATTCGAGCTTATAGTTGTTTTCTTTATATCACGTCAAAACTATATCTGGTAAATTCTGTCTCGATTATATACGAAAGCACATAATGATCTTAACATTCCAAAAAGTTCTGTATTTTTGTAGACTGGCTTGCAGATAGTTCTTCATTGGATCAAACAACATTTTTCGGCACTTTCTGTATTCGTGGGGAACAGAAATACAAGACTCTACAAATGACTGCAACTGGCCCACGTACCTTCCACTTTAAATTCTGTTGATATTGTCTCAGGGGGATCTTCTGTTCAAGAGCTATAGTCATCAATTCCGTTTTCTGGCTCAGATTTTTTTACGCAGGAGTCTGAGAAATGGCCTCCAAATAGGTGTAATGAAAGTGACCATGAAATCGTGAACAAATATAAATGGAAAACTACTCTGCATTTTCAGTTAAAAACCAACATAACGCATAAGGCCTGTATATTTTCATTTTCTAAAAAATATCGTCTTCAAAATTGAGTTTTGCCACTTCTGACACTTTTTAGCCACAGGAACTAGATCGTGCTGTTCTGTCTATTGTATGGAATATTCAACAAACACATTTTAAGGCGCGATTTAAAGAAATAAGTCCCTGAAGGTTCTCTAAAATGCCTTAATCTGTTTATTGAAGCTTCAGGTGGCATAAGTATTCTGTAAGTTGGAGGTCGATTGGAATTGGCTGATATTCCTGAGGCACAAATACATCCAATTATTTTGCCAAAGGACAGAATGGTTACGCTGGCTCAAAGGCCTTGATTTCGCTGACACGAATGCGCTACTGGATAATCAACTTACGAAGTCTTTACCGCAAGATTGTTAAATCATGTCTCCATTGTATTCGCTATCGACCAAAACTTCTTTAACAATTGATGTTGAATTTGCCTGCTGATCGTCATAACCCATCCAGAGTTTTTGCGAGATGTGCCGTGGACACAACACTTACGCACTTACCTTATAAGACTTACATCGATGTTTTTGTCTGTTTCGCAACAAAGGCAGTCCACATTGAAGCTGTCTTCGATTTGTCAAAAGACGCTCAAAAGAATGATTGGTCGAATATGTCGAATATGTTTAATTGATATTTTATGTGCTTGATTTCAATTTTAAGTAATAAAGTAATTGTAATCTTGTAGTCGAGCAAAGAGCATCTCCCGCCTTTTCATTGTCTTTTTTCGTTTTTCGCTCTGCCCTATACTTAATTTTGCAAAGTTTGAAAATTATTAAATTGGAAATGGACTTAAACGTATCAAAAGAAGTCACAAAATTATTTTGCACTACCATATTTTCCGAAACAACCAAGCCCTTAGGTATTGGATTGAGAGTGTCGTTAACAATTCCAATTCGTATTAATGAACATTGGATATTTGTTCTACATGATATTCCTTTCCCCTTAAAATAGTATAAAAAATAGCAATAGTATAAAAAGTGAACAATAGCCTTGAATACGTTGCTATCGTATATTGACGAGGTGAGACGTTATGATATGTATCTTGTTAAGACAAAAAGTAATCTCTTATTGAATAACAATTGTGTTGTTAAGTTACTGTTCATAAATCGTCTAACCAACGCACAGTGGTCCCTGCCATTGGCCAAAATTCCAAAAATGAAAATCGGATATTCATTGTCAAATGTGTACAACTGAACTCTTAAAGGGTTAAGCTTTTTAGAAAACATAATTATCTTGACTTCATTCTAACGGCCCACTTCGAGAATAACATCAAAAAAGAGAAAATGTAGTTAGTTGCTTTTTTTCAGTGAGATCAGTGAAAAAGTGGAGTAAAAATAGAACTGTATTACAAAATTAAATTCATTTTAAAACGACAAATCTTGGCATTATTATTGAAAAGCAAGGTATTGACTTATTTTTAGTGCAGTAATTTGTGTGTTTAATAGTTGTGTATAATATAGAAGATGTGAGTGATCTGAGTTGCCTTTAAGATTAATTTTGAAAATAAAATTGGATTTTAGGTAAAGTTTTAATTGTTTTCCTTCTTGAGTCCTCCAATGTGATTTTTTTTCACGCCATTAGTAATGGCCCTAAAATTCTAAAAGTGCTAATTTAACTTTCAGATTTTGTCAGATTTGTTTGTTATGCCCAATATACTGAAGTGACTTCGCTGCAATTTTGTCAGTTCTATGGTGCTAGTGACATAGAATATGTTTTTGTTGTTTGGGATTGATAAGGATGTAACTGAGGGGTGTTCAATAATGTTGCAAGCATTGTCTTCTGATTAATGCCGAAAAATTTAAGGCCTTTGCACTGGAAGCTGCTAAACAGTTAACAAATAGATATACATGGCACTATCTTTCACCCACAGTTCATAAAATTTTAATACATGCACCCGACTTTAGATATTTGTCATCGTATAGATTAGATAATTATAGGAGGAGGCCGTGGAGTCTAGAAACAAATATATAAAAAAGTTTCGACTAAATCATACCCGAAAAAAGTCTCGTGGTTCAACAAACACAGATCTTATTAGCTGTCTTCTTCTGAGGTTTTAATGGGGAATTTGTGAGAATTAAATCATACCAACTATGATTATAGTAATAATAAAAAGTCCAAAGGAACTAATATATGGGAGGAATATCCTCCTCTGAATCGATTTCTACTAAATTTGTCGAGACATTTGCGCCTTTTCAATTCGGGCTTGTATTATCCATTTGGCGCAGAATTATCTTGAAATCGGATAGATATATATGAGAGCTATATCTAAATCTGAACCGAACTCTATAAAATTTGACAAAGGTATTTATATATATATTGCCCTGAATATCGTTACTACGGAGTCCACATTACGGCTATGCAGAGCAAATTCAACAAATCGGATGAACAATATGTGTGGGAGCTATAGCTATTTCTGAATCGATTTCCACCAAATTTGACATACTGGTTTCCAGATTCAATTTGGTACTTACGGCCAAATACTAAATACCATTCCATTTGGGCTAATATTACACGTTTGGTGCACAATAAAAGGCAAATCGGACGAAGATATATATGGGAGCCATAGCCAAAATTTAGCAAGGGCATTTCTGAGTTATATTTGATATATATCCCCAAATATCGTTGTTACAGAGTTCATATTACGGCTGCGGAGGACAAAAATAACAAATCGGATGAACATACTTATTTTCAGGTCCAATCTGGTCGTACGTATATTCCATATTATTTGGGCTGATACAAGTTTGGTGCACAATATAAGGCAAATTGGATGAAAATATATATGGGAGCTATACCTAAATTTTGACCGATTATCTACAAATTCAATCGGGCCTTGGGTCAAACAAATTATTTGTGCAAAATTTAACTTTTATTTAATTTTATATTATTTTGTTTACAAAAAATCAAATTTGGAATTGATTTATATAAAAAATACTTCTATTTTTGGAGATATATTTACAGGGGGACCCGCAGGTAAAGGCGGACCGTTCCAAATAATTTTCAGTAAGATTATTTTTTAACTCCTTAGAACGTAAAATGTCAAATCACATTACAATCTGGTGTAGAAATGTGACAAGAATTGGGCAAATAACCTTAATCGGGAGGTACGTTGTAAGGGGACCATGCCAAAACATGCATCGACCATATCCATTTTGTCACATTTTTTTGCATATTTACTCCCTCATATTTTTTCGTTTTGTCAAAGCTATGACTTTTGCAATATAGGTCAATGACCTGCTCTGCAAAGCCAGCTGTTGCAGTTTAGGTTGCACGATCTTCATGACATAAACACGTATCTGTACAATTTATATTTTTTATTTAAAAAACAACGAATCAAATCTTTTATTTTGTATATTAAAATGATTTTGAATATCATTCAGCAACATTTTTATCCATATTTAGCGAAAAAATGTTAATCGAATTGTATGCGTATGGATTTGGGTATTATAACGGTGGTAAAGGTCATTATGAGCTAAACTAGGCATTTTTGTTTGACGTCGGAGGCTTCGGAAGATATAAGAGGAAGTTATAAATGTTGGGATACCATAGAATCGTAAAGGATAATTGGTAACATGCTGGGGCGGGCATAATGAAATAGTTATTATAACATCAGCGTAAATAGGTATTATAACATCCTCTGTGTATCTGTTTTTCTTCAATTTCTATTTATTTCTTTAAATACATGCTATTTAGAACTTTAAAATTATCGACGAGCATAAAGTGACGGGAATCGAGCATGCTACAGCCATATGTCTACGACAGAAGCATCATTGCATTTTTTTTAATGAAACTCAACATAAAATCAAATGGTTATAAGGTGTATAAAAATGTGTGGCGCCCAATGTTGGGCCCAAGTGATCTGCATTTAATCCTCGTCTATATTTTATATTAAACCCTCCAACATTTTATCATATTTTGAGTTTGAGTTACTCAGCTCCAATTTTTCCTTCCTTAGTATTTTGTCAGTGGAATTTATGTTTCATTAGACTCCAATGATCGTTGATCCTAACCATACATTCCTGGCTAACCACCTAAGTTTATGTGTGAGAATGTAGCTACAAGTTTTTAGATGGGAGAAATTTAGACTTATTAGATGACAGTTGAGCTGAACCTAGGTAAAATGATATGGAGCCATTTTCCTTTTTTTTATTATATTTTGGAATATGTATGTGTTATTGATAGCCTCTTGAAATCAAGATATAAACCGTAAAAATGGGTCTTCGAGGAACAAGGTTGGTCATTTTCAGAATCGGCTGTGTGAATATTACATGATTCCAGTGGCGCCACAGACCTGTAAACCAAATTTCCGGAAGTGTAATGTGGGTTCAAAAAACTACCAAGGAACCGCACAAAGATTGCTGTGAACAACAACGAACAGCCGGAACTGAAGTAGGTTCAGAACATATTATCGTTTCACCTGATAATGACCTTTACCTTGTAAATAAAGCTGGGCATGACACTTAGATAATTGCGATTGTGAGGAAGTCGAGGAAAAGAAAGGAATTGATGTGGATTTGATAGGATTAAGTTCCGGTGTTGAGCCTGCTAAGGTCGCCAGCTGTAGGCCTTAAGCCGGGCGATTAAAACAATACTATCAAGTTTGAAGTCGTATATTCGGCCAAGAATGTAAGCCGAGTGGTCGGGTGGGAGGAAAATGAATTTTTGGCGAAATTTTAATTCCGTTGGAAGTATCGTCACTTTCAGTTCGAGATAAATGAAATTCTGGGAGATAAGTTTCTTACACTACAGCAACAAGTGGAAATGGGTTGGGTAATAGGCAGTTTTCCTCCTTTGCATAAGAAGGTTTGGATGGAACTAATGCCTAAAGCCACGTTGCGTTCAAAAAGTCCGACATATATGGCATATGATGGGCAATGGAGTTATCCAAACGATTCCAGATAAAGTGTAAGCTATAGTTGACTACCTAACCCAATTAGAAAAAAATCATCGTTTTCTTGGTAGGTCTGCTTGGTACAATAAGTTTATCAGAAACTCCGCTGCTCTTTCTGCCCCTCTGACCTATTTAATTAAGTCCAACCGTAGACTCTCGTAGAATGAAGAAGCCTAAAAAGCTTTTGAGCATTTAAAGTCCATCTTATGTTCAGCCTCTCTTTTGCATAGTCCTGATTCAGAGCGATTCATGTAATATTCTTCCAGAGATAAAAGGCGGTGTTTATTATTTTAAAATAATAATTTGATAAAAAAAAAATAAATTGTATTAATTAGAGAACAGCCTTGAAAAATTGTATGTACACGAAGGAGAATGGAATTTTAAAGTAAAGAAAAAATACTTTCTAAAAAAAATAAGTATTCAACAAAAAATGCAAACGTATGTGATTGAAACAATATTAAAATTACTGAGTTATTTAAAAAATTAAATACTCACAGTGTCACAACAAACCCTCTCAATCACTACGTTTCAATTGTAGTTCATCTCGAAACCTTATGAATTTGCTTGTATCCAAAGATTTTGTGAACATTCCTGCTAATTGCGACTCTGTTGATATATGTTGAAGCTTTATGAATCCTTTTTCTAAGTCAATAAGGTCTTCATCACTAAAATTATCTTAGTAAACCATGCCGAGTTCTTTAGTTCCTTTCATGTTGCGAACAATTCTTTTTAATGCAGACCAATTTATCTCGCCTGGACTGTTTTGAGTTCTACCCATGCACGATATTTGATAACATATGTCTGGTAGAATGCTTAACTTAATATACATTAGGCTTCCCAGGATTTCACGATATGGTTTGTCCATTAACTCTCGGGTTTCTGTTAGAGTATCAATGGCTTTTCCTTTGGAGATTTTGTAGGATTGCACTCTTTCATTGAGAACTTTTCAATAATCTTTTGAATGTGATTTTTCTGATTAAGCTTCATTGTGCCTTTAGTTCTATCATATTCAGTCTTCGTACAGAAGTAATATTGTTATGTCCGTAATCGGTCATTTTGAATGATGCACGTAGATCCTTCTCTATTGCTTTCGAATTATTTTCCGCAATCAATACATCGTTCACATATAGGAGCAAGTACAAAACTGAATTTCTTAGCAGCATTGTATAAAGAAGCGGATCATGTAAAGATTTCTTACAAACAAACTGGAGCAAGAAGTCATTACAGTTTTCGGTCCAGCATCTTGGGCTTTGTTTAAATCCATAAACCGACTGTCGTAACTTGCATACTTGGTTTTTGGGACAGTTTAATCCGTCAGGATCTTCCATGTAAATATCTTCTGTTAAATCACCGTAAAGAAATGCATCCTCTACATCAAGCCGGTGAAAATGTTAATGTCTCTTAACGCTCACCGCTAATATTATCCAAATTGTACTAAGTTTCGCCACTGGTGAATAGGTCTCTTCAGAGTCAATTTTGGCTCTCTGAAGGGATCCTTTCGCTTCCTCTTTAATGCGAAATACCCATTAGGACTTCAATACTTTATGGTGGATAGGGCGTTGAACCAAATCCCAAACACAAGTTTCTTGGATAGAGTCAAACTCTTCCTTAAAGCTCTCATCCAATTATCTTTAAAAGAATTCTTCATGCTTTTGTCTTATGTTTAAGGCTCCTCTATACAATGGAAAATTTCAGAATTGCCATTTCCTGTATATAACCTATTAATTTCGCTCCTAATCTTTGTTTTCTTCTTAATTCCAATGAAACAGCTTCAGAGTTTGGTGGTTCAGATTGCGTAGCCACGGCTTCATTTTCGTTAATAGTAGTTTCTTTACCGGCAGAATCTTCACTTGTACCATAATTCTGCTGGTGCATTTTTGTCAGAAAGAGATTTGCAGGGGCTTCTATTTATAAGCTATGTTGCTATAAGCATAGACCTTACTCTCTCAACCAAAAGTGCGGTTAAATCTTTCAGCCACTCGGTTTAGCTGTGGGGTTTAAGAACCTGTAAGTTGAAGCTGAATTCCTTTTCTTTTAAAATATTCCTTTTCTTTGTTTCAAAGATATTCGGTACCTTGGTCTACAGTTAGTGCTGACATCGAAGTATTATGCATTGCCGTAGCCATTGCTTCAAATTCGACAAATTTGTCAAATGCATCTGATTTTCTTTTGAGTGGATATTTGAATGCGAGGTGGCTAAAATCATCTGTGAAGCTTACAAAATACCTGTGACCATCCCATGTTCGCGGATCAATTGGTTCACATATATCACTGTGGATTCTTTCGAGAATGCGACTGGACTTTGGACGGCTATCTTTAAAGGACGACGACATTAATTACCCTGAACACATACATTGCATATCCCTACAGGCTTAACATTTCCCAAACCATCAATCATTGTATGTCGAACCATTTATTCCAAACAATAGTCACTAGGGTGATTCATTCTTGAGTGCCATAATTTTCCCAAATCAGTTGAACTTAAACTTGCATTTGCCCTATCTTGAATTCTTATTTGCAATTCGTTCAAACTTCCTTTCTTGGGAGTTGATTGATCTTTCCATACTTTTTAAAAGAGCAAGATTTTTAGAAAATTCCACCACATTCCATTTTCTGTTATCTTTGGCACATACAGCAAGTTATCCCGAAGTCCTTTAACATATAGGACATCATTCATTGTGAATGGTGTATCTTTCTAATATCCTTTGATTGCACCTTCCTTGTATGCTAAAATATTTTCAGTGGATTTCGCAACATTTATGGTAATGGGTTCATTCAAGTTTTGGAGATTATTGAAATACCAATCATGTTTACACATGTGATCTATTTTCTATTTTGAGCACTAAATCTTCAGACTTATCATTAATTATCTTACCGTCAGGGAAACAAATTGACTTCGAAGCTGACACTGTATTAGCCTTTTCATTTTCCAAACGAACCCTGCAATTCTTTTTTTATGGCCCTTTTTCTTACAGCGAAAACACACACCAAGGAATTTTTTCGACTTCTTCATACCACTAAACGCAAATGTGTTGGAAGTATCCACGTCAGAACGATATCCCCTCTTCGCATCATCTGCCAATAGCCTTTGCTTAACTATTTCTTCATTCATATTTTCCAACACGGCCATTATGGGGTCAAAAGCTTTTGGTAGCGTGACAAAAAGTTGAACAATGGCATCTCTTTCATCCACATTTGCTCCAGACGCTTTTAATTTTTGTAAAAGCTATGTTTGTTTTCGCAAATTATCACCAGGCTTCATTCGCAGTACTGCTAACTGTTTTCTTACCAATGTCTGTCTCGTAACCGACATCATAGAAAATGTATTTTACAGAGCAGACCACATCTCCTTCTTTGTTTTCTTGTCGCGAACACATTCCAAATAATCATCTGTTTTTAGGCTGATGATTGCTGTGCCTCTTTATCCTTTTTAGATAATGTTTCAGCTATGTTTTGTTCGGACGGTCTCTATGGTATCCAGCAAATCCAAGAATCCAGACACATCCGCACTCGAAAACTCCAGCTCTCAAAATTAGCAAGATTCCGTGGATTGACTCTTGCTTGATATCGCCCATAACATCTTATAATATGGTTATCTAACTTTGTTGTTGCAAAACAAGCCACCGCTGTTCTGTTATTTATTTTTTTATTAATTTTTTTAATTAGAGAACAAACTTGCAAACGTATGTGATGACAATGTTAAAATTACTGAGTTATTTAAAAAAAAATTGAAATATTCAGAGTGTCTCAACAGTGATGACAGTAAAACAGGAATAGGAGCCGTATTGGTGCAGAAGAATGCGGACGGCGTTGAGTTTCCTCTAGCTTTTATGTCTAAGTAACTCTGTCTAATACAAGCTACACACGATACAACCGTTGGTACAACCTGGAGGGTTGTCAAGTTGTATGCTTCGGCCACAAACGATACAACTTTGTGTACAACCACTTTGTAGAACTACACTTTTCGTAGATTTTATTCGAGTTAAGATGGCACCGGAAAAAAATCATTTTCTATAATTGGCTCAACGGCCTTTATTTCGTATTAATTTTTGAAATTCCATTTTATATATTAAAATTCAATTTTATATGTACATTAAAACCACACATTTTATTGGATTTCGTGTTGTTTTGATTTGCGAAACAATGGTGTTGCCTCTTCAAAAATAAGCACAAAATGAAATTGTAAGCGACATGCAAACTAACGTTACAATCGGTTGGTACAACATGTCAAATATCAAATTGGTATATAAGCTGTGGATTCCATATAGTTAGCTAACCGAGCTACTGAGAAAGTATTATAATGACCCACAAAAAAAGTAAAGTTGAAAATGTTTAACTTTGAAATTTTGTATGTCCAACGTATTTGGGTAACTCTCATATAAATACATGTATTGAAATTGTATAGCGAAAAACGTCGACAGAGTACGTCGAATCATAGGCAACGCTAATAAGCAGAAACGGTTATCGAAATAAAAACTTTTAAGTTCTTGCAGCTCTGGAACATACCAATTTGTGATCCTGCAAGAGGCTACTAATTTTGCATTTTTTCGATATCATAAAGGGAAAATTGGTTATCGTGGTAAATACGTTTTAACAAAGGTTGCTACAATTATTGGCTTGGTGTCCTTTTTAAGACATTTTTCGCAAAACGATATTTTTTGACTACTTTAAATCTTTTCACCAATGGAAGTTCAATAACAATGGTCATGACTATTCTAGTATTACCAACATATGCCTGAGTTTTAACAAACCAAGAGTGGAATGACGAGCTCATGTTTTTACGGTAGCACCATCAGCGAAAGAAAATAAACTATTGGTCTGTTCCAAAACTGCAAGAATGTTATAGTTATTAAAACGATAGCGGATTTCCCTAAGATATCCGAAAAAATTACAAACCTAGAAGATTCTTGTAGTTTCTGGAACAGAGCATATATGAAACATTTGCAATCGTTTCTTTCTCTATTTTCTCGAAAAACGCAACGAAATACAACCGATATTAAAATAATGGGACTTGCTGCTTTTTCTTACTGTTTGTGGAAATGAGTAGAAACAAAAATACAAGTGAAAGGTACTCTGCTGGATGACACAACATTGAAAACGAAACAGTACAATTCTCATTGCAAACGTTTCCCTTCATAATAACTCAATACAAATAATTTAACAAATTTTATTAAGCTACATTTATTTATTAATATCTTTCCTTTATCCATAATACAGTGCAAAGAGGTACAAAACATATTTGGAATGACAACTCTAAATGTACCAGTCATCGTTTTGCACGCAAGAGTTTGGAAATGTTTCGTGGTGATTAGTTCGCAAACGATACAGCTCGGCAACTCACCGGCGAAGTACATTGAGGCAATCGTATTATTTGTGTATTCCATATAGTAAGGTACCCGAGCTACTGTGAAAGCATCATTATGAAACTCTTTCTTAAAAGGCTAAAAAGATATTATTATAAGCATTCGAAATTCCTAACGAGACCTCCTCTGAAAAAACTGGGGAAAACCATAGGTTTTTTCAAAAAATATATGTTGATTTTTTAGGTCCTTATCCCAGGACACAGTCAGGTTTCATAGAAGTTTTCGTGGCTTTATATCATTTTTTATAAATTCTGCTTATTGCATCCGGTTAGAAAATAACACGCCAAGGATAATAGTCAATAATTCATCACAAGCGGAATCATAATTTGAATCTATTACCTCAAATTCTGATTTTTGTGGTGGTCATTGTAGTGGCTCTTGCGATTCTTGTTTTTTTTTTTTTTTTTGTATAGTGAATAACAAGCGACTTTTAAATGCCATGTTTAATCAGAGTTGTATTTAACCACCAGATATTTTTGAAGATAGTAAAGATGAGCAATGAAGCAAAGATAAAGAAAAGAAAATATTAAGAGAAAAATAAGTAAAATTTTAATTTTTCAGTCAAAAAATGCCGTATTATGCCGTTGCTAGTGGGTAGCGAAGAAAACAAAGTGCAGTCAGTACAAGCAACACAAAAACAATAAAAATTACCGAAACAACAAAACGAAATGCACAAAGAGTTAAAAATTACTGACGGTACCTTCGGTGAAATAAAATTACCGCTCCAGCAAAAAAACAAACCGAGAAAAGCACAGCGGCAGAAATAAGAGAACGAGAGCTGCAGTTGTTAAGAAAAGAAAATAAATTATTAAAGAAGGAGAAAGAGTTGTTGGAGAGAGAATAATTTTTTAAAGCTATTCTCAGGTAACAACAACAACGCACAACCGGCAGACAATGATGTTTCTTTGTTTCTGATCAGAACTTCTTGTCATAGTTCGACGGAAAGACTGACGCAGAGTTTTGGGTAACGCAGCTGAGAGATTTGCAGATAACGTACAAATTGACCGATGAAATGCTACGTGCTTTGCTTGCGAAGAAGGTAGTGACCATTAACATGGCTACACACATGCCGCAATACTCTAACAGAAACAGTGATTGAAATGTCTCTCCAATTTCGTTTGGTGTTCGGTTCCAACGAAAGCAAGTTGGAGTTGCGTAAACAATTTGAACGTCGACATTGGAAGTCTGACGAACCATTCAATGACTACTGCAATGATAAAGTCCGTTTGGCGAGCAAACTAAAATTAGAGTAAGACGAATTATTAGAATATGTCATCGAGGGCATACCAAACGTTCAGCTTCGACGACAAACAATGTTGCAGCGATGCAAAAGTGTGACGGAGACGTGCAAAGCTTTGGCAGTAATTCCGTTGCTTAAGTCGGGTGACCAAGTTAGATGTCCGCTGTTACAATTGTAACGCCCTTGGCCATTATGCAGCTGACTGTGGTAAACCGAGACGACAGCCTGGAACATGTTATGCTTGTGGTGGCAGCGACCACACAGTGTCTGCCTGCGATCAAAATAAGAAAAACGTGACGACAAAATGACATAATCCTTATGTAAGATATTTTACCTATGCATTTTCAGAAATAATTTTAATCTTTGCTTAGAATGCATAATAGACTCGGGTACCTCAATAAGCTTAATTAGAGAGGACGCATTGCCACATGGAACACAAATTATCCCCGTTCAAAATACAATTGTTTACGGTTTAAACTTTACTATATTAAAAACAATTGGATATTCCTTTTCGTTTTTTTAAATTATCAAATAAATGTTCTTAACTTAAAATTATTGTGGAAGATAAACATTCGATGAAGTACTCAGTATTGTTGGTGTTTGCGCCAATGCGGGGAAAGGGGGAATATGCAAAGCAAACCAAACAAAATAGAATAAATAAAAACACGATAGTGGGATTAGTTTTATAATATAAAATAAGGCAAAAGCCAGGCTTTATTGTTAAATAATATAAAAGCAGTTGGTAAACAATATTACCTTAATTTGCACGATAGCGGGGGAGAGCCTTCGTTCCTATCGGGGCGATAGAAGAAGAGAGTGTTTAACAACAAAACAATTTCCCCAACATGAAGTAATTCGGCGTTGGCCCCATTCGCCACTCGTTGAAATCTGTTGACATTGACAGATTTCAACGATGTTAATCATTTGCAAATAATTAGGCGTAAACCATTTGTTAACGTAGCAAAACACTAATTTTCAATCTAAAATAAACATGCCGCCCACCTTGCAACATATTAGGATGTTGTAACTAAAATACAATACATAATTCCAATTGTTTTTTTCTTTTTCTTTAATTTCAATTGAATTCTTTGTTTCTTTATTTTTCAATTCATTATTTTTTCAAAAAAAAAAAATTGTCGGGCATATGTAACATATAGTGTTAACATATGCCCGACAATACCCAACCAAATATGGTGTAGTGGGCTATCGGTAACCCAGGCGTCGCATGCACCCGATGTATTACGACCCTGGCATAGACTTCTGGCCCGAGTACCAGGGCTTAATAGGCCTGGTCGGGTCTATTAAAATCGGGATCTGCCAAAGGAAGACCATGAAAGGAGTCTTTTATCCGCTCTGGGATTGCCGCTGTAGGCGTATGCGCATGGTCCAGATGGGTCACCACTCCCACAATTAACAAGGACTAACTCCGGTCGTATATCGAGGTGAGATTAAGCCTATATATATGGCTACCATCGATTCTAGAAGTAGGGATACGAAGACTATGCACCAGAGAGGAGCATATCTGACTCTGCCTACTACATTGGTCCAATACCGCCCTCACGATAGAGGGACGGCCAAAGCATCAACTTTGACTAACAAAGTCGGGGAAATGCAGATACCAGACTGGAGGGACAACAAGCGGACCAGTCCTAACTGCGAGGGGGAAGCATTTTCAGTCGGACGATAGTAGGGACTATGACGCGAACGGTGCCTATAATCCGTATGCGAACAACGCCGACTATTACTTGTGGATTTAACCAGGGTCTTCAAATCAACGTGAAGAAGAGTGTGGTGATCTTCGTTGTATACGGCACACTTTCTTTTACTTTGACAGTCCCTGGCTTGATGGGATTTCGCTAAACACCGGATGCAATCATTAAATTTAACAACAACTCTACGACGCATGTCAACATTCATGACGCGGAAGTCGCTACATCTACATGCGGCCACAAAGGCGACATTACTAAATTTGGCCGACTCCTCCAACGAATGAGGAGTGGCAACCAGAGCCGCAGATGGACCCGAAGATCCGGACTCGGTTCTCGATTTTTTGAATATGGGGGTTATCGGCAGGGACCGGAGCCGCAGATGAATCCACAAATATGGGTTCGGACTCGGTTTGCATCGGTACATCAGCAGAGGCGAGGGCCGCAGATGAATCCGACTTGTTGGATTCCATCGACATACTATATAACGAGAAGAGAACCATTTTAATTACTTATCGAAGGGTCGTCGGCCAGAACGACCAACTTGGCGATGGGCCGTCTTACAACGCCGGTCTCAGAACGGACATCCGCGACTCGAACGTGACCGTCAGTTCCCGGATAAAACTTTTACGACACGGCCTAATTTCCCCGACTTTGGCGGAAGCTGGTCATGACGAACAACAACTAGATCGTCTATGGCTATCTCGTGCTCTGGAAATTTCCATTTATACCTCATGTGTAAATGTTTCAAATATTCCTCTTTCCACCTCAAACTAAACTGGTGGGCGAGGGCCTGAACTTTTCTAAACCGATTAACTAAGCTTAATGGTTGCTCTGTGATGAGAGGTTCAGGCGGTGCTAACAAAGGGGGCCCAATGAGGAAGTGTCCTGGCGTCAACGCGACAATTTCGTCCGAAATGTCCGACATCGGACAAAGAGGACGCGAGTTCAAACACGCTTCTATCCTAGCCAAAACTGTTGCTAATTCTTCGAACGTGAACTTAAGATTTCGAGCTTGCTTTCGAAAATGTAAATCTATGCAACGCGGCAAAGAAATTAACAGTCGACAAATCGGATACTGCTTCCAAATGAATTGCCTTTGTAGCGAAACGAACAAATACACATACATAACCCTTTGTGAGGCGACAAGACCGACCTAGGTAAGATTTTATATCAAATGGACCCGCGAAGTCCACGGCAGTATTTGTAAATGGCCGATCAAGAGTTGTTCTCTCGGGGGGACGTGCAGCCATGAATTGACTGCAGCTGCGCTTTTTCAGTAAAATGCAGACTTTGCAACGCCGAACTACAAAACGAATGAGATTTTTCATACGTGGAATCCAATATTCCAATCTCAACACGCAGCATCAATTGAATATCACCGTGTACACATTTGAGGTGAGTATATTCGACCAACCTGAGATCCAAAGTACTTCGAAAGGGGAGGATTATCGGGAATCGGTGAATGTGGGTGAATGTGCCAATCTACCATTCATTCGAATGACGCCGCTTTCATCCACGAAAGGTTTGAGGGGAAGTAGGCAACTCCTACCATCTAACGGCTTTTGGTCCATTAAATTCTTATACTCGTTAGAGAAATGCATTTTTTGAGCGATAATTACCAGCCGAGTGCGAACGTCACTTATTTCTGATGAAGATTTGCTTGCAGGGATAACAAAAATTGTTTCTATACCGGGGATGTGTTTGGCGAAGAAATCTAACCACATAGGCAATGACTCGAAACGCCTTACGCAAACATGAAAAGTTAGCCGAAATATCTTCAAAGGTCAACAAAATGAACGAAAAATGAGATCGAACTATTCTCATTTCGAGGTCAATGTCAAGGATAGCCAGATTATGATTCGACCATACAGATTTATTCTTACCTAACCAATTAGGACCGTGCCACCATAGGCGGGAGGAAGACAATTCTGAGGGAGAGATACCTCGACTTCCTATGTCAGCGGGGTTATCTTCTGATTTGACATGATACCAGTTTTGATTGCCAACATTTTCTTGTATCCGACATACACGATTTGCAACGAAAGTTGTCCATGTGGAGGGGGTTTTCTTCAGCCATGCTAGCACTATAGTTGAATTTGTGCAACAATAAATTTGACGAAATTCGATACCTATCTCCCGAACTATAGTTTTTAGAAGATCTGACGCCAAAACGGCTCCACTAATCCCTAAAGGGGGTAATGAAATTGATTTTAAGGGAGCGACCTTTGTTTTGCACGATAGCAAATTTACGAAAATTTTTCTATCTGGGGACTCAACACGCATATAGACTACCCCCGCGTATGCCTTTTCCGAGGCGTCGGAAAAGACATGAAGTTCTGCAGAAACTCCTGGAACATACTGAATCCACCTAGGAATCCGGATTGAGTTTACGTGGGGATATGATTCCACGAACCTTTTCCAATCAGCGTCAGTAGTTGCCAAAAGTGAATCATCCCAACCAACATTGTCCAGCCAAACCTTCTGCATAATCATTTTCGCTGTCACCATGTCTGGGGCCAACCACCCAACGGGGTCAAACAATTTCGCAATAGCCGAAAGAACTTTCCTCTTAGTTTAACTGGGGTTATTAATTGTAGAATTAACTGCAAAGTAGACAAAAAATCTAAAATCAAATTTCACCTAACGCCCACAGGTTTGTGACTACTAGCTCCAACATACGATAATAATTGAGCGTCAACCAAAAGCTCAGGGGGGATCGATCCACAAATGCTCTATTATTGGCGGTCCTGTGCTACTGGTATAGGACCCGTGACAAGCCAGCCGAACACTGAGTTTTGAGCAAGTAAAGCTCAAGACAAAATCGAACGACAACCATCTAAGACTATTTTGGGGTAAAGATCGGCTCCTAACAACAGATCTACGGGACGAGGTTTAAAAAGATTGACATCTGCCAAGCGAAGGTCGGGGATTTGGGTTCTCAAGTCTGAATTGGCCACAAATGACGGAAGATTTTCTGAAATAGTAGGCAACACTAACACACTTGTTTCTAATGCTAGAGAATTATCGAGTGGACTGCTAATTTTTATTCGACAACTTTTATTAGCAGTAGCCGAAAGCGAACCACTAACTCCTGATACAACAGCATTAGCAGGGGATGCGGGAAGCTTCAATCGGTTTTGGACTCGCTCTGAAATAAAAGAGGACTCTGACGCTGGATCTATCAGCGCCCTAGCAGGATGCAAAACACCTTGGTGAACGATATTCACCGTTCTGTACGATGTGGAACACCTGGCGGGGTATACATCCAGTTGATGTTGTACAATTTCCCGAACTAGATGGACTGGAACTCGAATTTTGAGGGACATTAGATGTCACAGTGGAAGTTGGAGTCGAATTACCCAATGTAATATCTTCCCGATGTAACAATGTGTGATGTGCCTTATTGCACTTCGAACACCGACGTTTACTATCACAATTCTTTACTTCGTGACCATGACGAAGACAATTTATACAAAGGTGATGGCGTTTCATAACTTTATACCTATCAGCGGATTTTAAGCTCTTAAAACGGGGACAATCACACAATTTATGACGTTGATTTCGAAAAATAACACAGTTTGAATTTTTTGAAGCGCGGGGAGATCTAGGCGATTCTGAAACATTAATATGCGAATGATGAGCTTGAACTTGTCTATTACTAAACCGTTTAGATTGATCGATGCCACGCATGTCATGAAGACACATAAGCGTACGAATTCGTTCGGTGAGGAAGGTACCCAAGTCTTTCCAAAATGAGAGAGAGGATTTAACTTTCACACTCTGTTCCCAAAGAGTCTGAGTTATTTTTGGCAGTCGTTGGAGACACAAAAACACAATAATTGGATCCCAATTTTCAGTTTTGACTTCGTAAATTGTCATCGAAGTTAAAAAGTAATTTTTACCGCTTTGGATCGTCTTTAATCCTGAAATAGTCTTACCATAGAGAACCGGAATATCGAATAAAACCTGCAACTGGTTATGAACAAGAAGTCGAGGATTGTCATAAGTTTCGATCAAAGCCTTCCAAGCAGGCGCAAAACTACGATTATTTAGTGGAAACTTTGACACTATCACGCGAGCTTCCCCTGTCGTCTTCCGGACCAAATGACAAAGCCTTTCAATGTCGCTTAGACGAGCATTATTAATATATACAGCGGTAAAAAATCCCTAAAGGTAGGCCATGAGTGGAAATCGCCTTCAAAAAAAATCTGTGTCGCACGGCGGCAGAGCTAGATTACGTAAAACATCTGAGTTTGAAACAAAATCTAAAGTTGGAAAACTCCCCTTACTATTCCCTACAATAGAGGAAAGCAGAGTCTGAATTTGTGGAAGGATTTTCGAGCGAAGCCTGATTCGAAACATTCACTTGGTTTCGCGTTTCAACAGACATTTTAAATAAATATATATATATATATATATATTTTGCCGGTAATTTTCCAAAATATTCAAAATATTTTAATTTTTAATATTTTCTAACGAAAATATAAAGTAAGTTTATCAACAATAAAATTTTCGAATAAAATCTGAAAAATTAATTAGAAATTTTAAATTCCGAACGAAAAATATCAATTTTAACACTTTTTACTCAAAAAGTCGTATTGACCGATCGTAGGGTGCACGCCTTATTTATTTATTCCAAAAACATCGTTTTCTTACACCCAATTATCATTAAAAATTATGGAAATGGATACTACAGCCTAAGACAGAAAATTGCCTGCGCAGGTCCACGTCTTCGTATAGCCCCCATATAACGGTACCTCCCGATATTCGGTATTTCGATTATTTTAGCGATATTATTCACCGGAATAGTTTCAAATTTAGTATTTGACAGAAAATTGTCTGTGCAGGTCCACGTCTTCGTATAGGCCCCATATAACTGTACCTAAAAAAATATCAAAAAATGACACCAAAAAATACACTTTTCCACAATTATTTTGGTTTATTTGTTTTCTATAATTTTTTTTCGAATTCCGACGGCAAAACAATACTTGCAAAGCTAGACGGCGGGGAACGGGGAACGCGACGCGTTGTAAAACGGCCACAGAACAAATAAACGACACGATTGTTGTTGTTTTACACAATTTTTTTTTTCGAAATTCTTTCTTTAGAGAATATTATTTTTTCACAAGCCACTTTTTTCACTTTACGTACCTGTTTGTTTTAATGGAAATAATGATGTGTGGACTGTAAGTCTTGGTGTCAGTTGATGGTGATGATGGTGTTTGCTTTACAAAAAGAAAAAAGAAGAAACCATTAACTTCTTATTGCCGACAGCTCGTTATCCGGTCGGAAGTGACCAATGTTTGCGCCAATGCGGGGAAAGGGGGAATTGCAAAGCAAACCAAATGTAAAAAATTAAAATAAATAAAAACACACGATAGTGGGGTTAGTTTTATAATATAAAATAAGGCAAAAGCCAGGCTTTATTGTTAAATAATACAAGAGGAGTTGGTAAACAATATTACCTTAATTTGCACGATAGCGGGGGAAAGCCTTCGTTCCTATCGGGGCGATAGAAGAAGAGAGTGTTTAACAACAAAACAACGATCCCAACATGAAGTATTATTCCGGAACAAGTTAAAAAGCAGTGAGTTCGGCCGGGCCGAAATTTAAATACCCTCCACCATTTGGAACGAATTTGGAAGTAAAATCCTGAAAAAACTTTGTTACCGAATATTGCCTTTATATTGGTGCCTATACGACGTGGACCCACACAGGCATTATTTGTCATAAGTCATTACCAAATTCAAATGCGGAACTTGAAATAAACGGTGAATAATGTAGCTAAAATCATCAAAGTATAGAATATAGGGAGGTACTGTAATATCGAAGCTGTGCGAAGACCAAATATTGGGAGGTACAGTTATATGGGGGCTATACGAAGACGTGGACCTGCACAGACAATTTTCTGTCAAATACTAAATTTGAAACTATTCCGGTGAATAATATCGCTAAAATAATCGAAATACCGAATATCGGGAGGTACCGTTATATGGGGGCTATACGAAGACGTGGACCTGCGCAGGCAATTTTCTGTCTTAGGCTGTAGTATCCATTTCGAACTTCAAATACCAAATTTGAAACAATTCCGGTGAATGTCGCTAAAATCTTCAAAACACCGAATATCGGGAGGTACCGGGGGCTATATGAAACGTGGACCTACATGGCAAATTTACGAACTTAACCTACTGTAAAAATAAACATGTGTGCAAAATTTTAGCCTTGCATCTCAATTCGTTCGAAAGATACCGTGATTACAACAGGCAGATAGACGGACAGACGGACGAACGGACAGACAGACCGGCATCGCTTAATCGACTTAGAATTTTACGCTGATCAAGAATATATATACTTTGTTGGGTCTAAAATTAGTATTTCGAGGAGTTACAAACGGAATGACAAAGTTAATATACCCTCCATAGTATGGTAGAGCGTATAACAAGAATTACAGAAAATTTTAGACACTTATCTGGAAAAGGGCACAATAATGTGCAGTGAATCTGAATTTGCTTCTCCCATAGTATTAGTAAAAAAAAAGGAGAATTGCGAATGTGCGTAGATTTTTGAAAATTAAATAAAAATACAGTCAAACATAATTACCCAATTCCGTTGATCGATGATCTTATAAAAAGTTTATCAAATAAAAAAATGTTCACTAAATTGGATCTAAAAAATGGTTTCCATCATGTTTTTATGAGAGACGATTCCATTAAATATACATCGTTCATAATGCCTCTAGGACAATATGAGTTCGTACGTATGCCTTTTGGTATTGCGACGTTTGACTTCCAATAACATTTAGAAATATTAAGAAAAGTTATGTTGTGATTGGTGCAAAACAAATTAGAGCTTCGTTTAGACATGTGCAAGCATATGCAAAGCAAAATTAAGTACTTAGGATAAACGATTGATCATTTAGGAATCCATTCTGAGGACAAAGGCTTAGAGACAATACAGAATTTCCCCGTTCCACAAAAAGTAAGGTCCGTACAAAGTTTTCTTGGTCTTTGTTCCTACTTTAGACGTTCCAACAAAGACTTTTAAATTCTCGCTAAACCACTTTATGACTTAACAAGAAAAGACAAAAAATTCACTTTCAGAAAACTTGAGCTCAAAACATTTAAATTGTTAAAGAGTAAACTTGTAGAATCGTCAATTTTAACCCTTTATGATCTTTCCGCAGAAACAGGCTTACATTGCGATGCTAGCGCATTAGGTTTCGGTGCTATTCTTATGCAAAAGAAACAGGACAATAGATGGCATCCTGTATTTTACTTCTCCAAAAAGCGTCAGAGACTGAGTCCAAGTTTCACAGTTATGAGTTGGAAACTTTAGCTATAGTTTATGCACTTCGAGTTTTCTTGCTTGGCAAAACGCTTACAATAATTACTGATTGCAACTCGTTAACTTTAACACTAAACAAAAAGGACCTGAACCCTAGGATTGCCAGGTGGGCATTGAACTACAAAATTATGATTATACATTAAAACACAGAGAAGGACGAAGAATGCAACATGTAGATGCGCTAAACAGGTCGCTAGACATTTGGTTGTAGATACCAATACTTTTGAAAAAATCTGATTATTGCACAAAATAAAGATACCGACATCGTCAATCATAAAGAAAATTTACAGACAACAAATCACAAATACTATGAAATGAAATGAAAATTACTTATTGTCGTCCCAGTCCAAATGGAATAACATGTCCTCTTTAAGTCACATGATGAAATGGGACACATCGGAATTAACAAAGTCATTAGGCTTATTAATAAGACTTACTGGTTTCCCCATATTAATAACAAGCTTAAGGAGCACGTCCAAAACTGCTTCAAATATATAGTTTTTTCTCCTAAAAGTGGACCTGTAGAAGGATTTTTACACAACGACCAACGAATCCTTTTGAAAAGATACACGTAGATCATTATGGACCCGTAGATAGAGAAAATTCTAAAAAAACATATATTTGTTGTTATTAATGCTTGATCCAAGTTTGTCAAGCTATACCCTACAAAAACTACCGCCACTAAAAAAGTCATAAATGCATTACAAGAATACTTCCGATATTACAGCCGACCGCGATATATTGTTTCTGACAGAGGGTTTTGTTTTACTTCTAATGACATCAAGACGTTTCCAGAAGACAATAACATCCAACACATTAAAATAGCAACCGTCTCCCCACCAGCAAACGGTCAAGTAGAACGGGTTAACAGAAGTTTAAATCTAATGATTGCTAAATTCGTAGTCACAGAAACTAATATTACGTGGGTAAAAATATTAGAAATAATAGAGTTTGCGCTAAACAAGTACTGCCACAGAATGATTAACGAACATCCAAGCGTAATGTTATTTGGTGTAAATCAAAAATGGAAAATTTCAGATCAATTTAGAGAAAATATTATGAACGAAGATGATAGAGATTTTAACTTAATAAGACAACATGCAGATGACGAACAACCTGCCGCACAACAATAAAACAAACATTATACAGACCCAAAAAGAAAACAACCAATAATGTACGGACAAGGTGATTATCTCGTGATAAAAAACATTGACTCTACCATAGGGACGTCTAAACAATTTATACTAAAATTCAAAGTAACAACAGAAGTGTTAGAAAATGATCGTTATATTTTACAAGAGTAGAATACCGTAGAAGGGGTTTGGGCAGCACACAACATGAAACATTGGCAAAAGACCACAGTAATGTAAACCAAAATGATTCGCAATATTCACAAAAACTGAGTTAAACTCAAGCCAAGATGTAGACCTTAATGCAGATCCACAAATTAACGAAAATGTTCCAGAAGGCAATTGTGTCGGAAAGAATCAGGAGATCTTTGTTGTCAGGAAGGCCGAGATTTAGTATGTAAATAGTTGTAAGATAGTGTAATATGCTATTCATAAGTAGAACTAGTCATGAAATAAAAAAACATTCAACTGTTATCACTTTCTATTTCTTGAGCGTAGGCAAAGATAAACGTTTGTGTGTGTTTGGCTTACGTGTAGCTAACCACCAGTCGCCGTCCTACAATATATATATATATATATATATATATATATATATATATATATATATATATATATATATATATATATATATATATATATATATATATATATATATATATATATATATATGAAAAAGCTTCATTCCATTAGGGAAGAAGTTTAATTTCATTCATGTACATATTTTACCGCAATAATGGAAAAATGTCGTGCTATTAATGTAGAAGTTTCACTGCACTCATGAAAGTTTTCCATTGTATTAATGAAGAAGTTTCTTTACATTCATGAAATTTTTTCATTTTATTAATTAATGTTTTTCACTGCAATAATGGATGGAACGTAGGATTTCATGTGTTATGAAGGTTTTTCTTTCAGGGTATACCACTTAGTATTACAGGCATACTGTTATATAAGGATGTGGTTAGCGTAAGCCTTGATGTGGGATAGGTGCAATCCATTATTGTGCAGAAGACCTGCATTCGACGCTGGAAATAGAAGATAAATATATGCAATTAAAAAATTTAACTATATAACAATATTTATATTACTTCTTGTTTATCCGACAATAAATATTCGGCAATCCTGTTGTATATAACTATATCGAAGTTGTGTGTATATCACATATGGGGTTTCAAAAAGTGTGAAAATGTATAAGTCATTAATTTTAGGTAATTTTTGAAAAACGAACATAGAAGTTAAAACGCAAAAAATTATAACTCGCCTACTTCCAAACCGATTATCTATTACTATATGCATTTTTAGCAAAAAGAGAAACAAACAATAGAAATCCGTTGTTAAAAATGGAAGTTATGCACGTTTTATATTGAGAATTCATGAAATTCGGATTTTCTCCATTTTTACTGTTGTAAAATAAATTTTCGAAGTGACCCAGAAAATAACAAAGACATATTCGTCATCTGTTGACACCACAAACCATAACTGAAACATTAGAAGAAGTGTGTACTTTTTTGAAGATTTGCATTACAGTGTAATATATATTTACAATAAAATGTTTAAGTCTGTCAACAGTACCATACACTGCATCATAATATAATGTCGGCAGACTGCTCAATTTAACAAATACGACCAAAATGATAATTGCCCGAAATATATATATATATACTAGCTAAACGCGGTGCGCTTCGCTACCCCTTTTGATTTTACATGCATTCAAAATTTTATTTACGAATATATGTTTGTTAAAAAAAAATAAAATAAAATAAAATTTAAAATTAAAAAAAAATATGTTGCACTACTTTAATGCGTAAATAAACAAAATACTTTTACACCAAATTCCGCCACACCTTTCATATTTCATTGAAATTGGTGCGTCTAATATGTGAAATCGGCCGAGAATATATATATGGGAACTATATCCAAATCTTAACTAATTTCCAATTAATTTTTCACATTTATTATTGTAACCAAAATCCGCCACACATTCTGAATTTCATTGGTATCGGTCATATATATCATGTTTGGTGCATAACATGTACGAAATCGGCCGAAATATATATGTTAGCTATACCCAAACCTCAACTGATTTCAATATAATTTGGTAATTTTTTCTGGTGCCAGATTTCGTCTCTCTCGCTTTGGGTGCATCAAATATGTGAAATCGGCTGAGTATATATATGGGAGCTATAATCAAATCTGAGCGTATTAGAATATAATTTGTCAAATTTATTTTTGTATATATATATATATACATATATATATATATATATATATATATATATATATATATATATATATATATATATATATATATTTATATATGAATATATATTTATATATGATTTTTTTTTGGTTGTTTGTTTGCATGCGAGAACGAAAAAAAATATATTTTTTATATAAATATAAATATACATATCTATATTGCTTCATTTCATGCTCATACAGTACTCACCGAAATTGTTTGAAATGTCGTATTTGAAGTTCGTAATGGATGCTACAGCCTATGACAAAAAATTGTCTACGCAGGTTCAGGTCTTCGCACAGCTTTGATATAACGGTACCTCCCTATATTCTATACTTTCATGATTTTAGCTACATTATTCACCGTTAATGTCGTATAGGCACCAATATAACTACAATATTCGCCAAAAATTCATTTTCTTCCCCCTCTCGGCTTACATTCTTGGCCGAATATACGACTTCAAACTTGATAGTATTGTTTTAATCGCCCGGCTTAAGGCATACAGCTGGCAACCTCAACAGGCTCAACACCGGTACTTAATCCTTTCCTATCAAATCCTCATCAATTCCTTTCTTTTCCACGACTTCCTCACAATCGCAATTATATCAGTGTCATGTCCAGAGTTATTTACAAGGTAAAGTCATTATCAGCTAAAACGATAATATGTTTTGAAACTACTTCAGTTCCGGCAGTTCGTTGTTGTTCACAGCACTCTTTGGTGCTGTTCCTTGGTAGTTTTTTGAACCCACATTACACTTCCGGCAATTGGGTTTATAGGTCTGTGGCGCCCCTGGAGCCGTGTAAGATTCAGCACCAATTTCACACTGCCGATTGTGAAAATAGCCAACCTGGTGACAATATGGTAACCTGTATTGAATAGAAAATGTGATAGAAAACTTAAAATACTAAGGAAAAATTGCAGCTGAGTAACGAAAACATAACATATGATAAAATGTTGGACGGTTAAATATATAAAATAAATACGAGGATTAAATGCAGATCACTTGGGCCCAACGTTGGGCGCCAACCATTTATATGCAGGTTATAACCATTTGATTTAATGTCCTAGATATATGCTGCAGCAGCCGAAAAAACTCTCTACCCTCCCCCCATCTATACTAACAAAGGTCAAGCACAATTAAAATGAAAACAAAAGAGAATAACATATTTAAATGGTGGTTGACCACACACAAACAAATATCAGCAGCCCCACACAGAAACCGATATTGTCATTTGCTGTCGAAAAGAAAAGATCAAATTCTTGATTGATCTATTCTGTAAAAGCCTTTTAAAGTGAAA